>NC_136261.1:142065593-142498093 GCF_964187855.1 Myxine glutinosa | reverse complement strand
AGATAAACGGGACAAAGCTGACTCACACGGGGATTGATGGCTAGGAAAGGCAAGGTAGCGATGGCTCCAGGTTCTCCTGGGCTCAGGGCAGGATCGACCCGGTCCGGTCCAGAGATGCGGAAGGTTGCACAGCGCTCGAAGTGGCGTCTTTTCGTCTCAAGCTGGGGGCGCATCTCACGTCACATCCGGCGCGTGGCCGCGTATATCCGGCGGGGAGTGACACGCCCTCGGCTCGTTAGCTCCGCCTCATGGAATCGGCACGTTGCTTCTCATTGGGTGCGTGCGGGGGGTTTACCAGGCTCCGCCCTTGACGAGGAGCTGACAAGGAGCCCCTTCGTGGTAACCCCGTGGAGCGCATGGTCTGGAGCGCATCGTCTGGAGCGCATTGTCGATGGCGGCGAACCGAGCCGGTGGGAGGACGCACACTCCCCCCCGCGCAGCGCCGTGCCCCTCTGTTGTTGTAGACGGGGAAGAAGATGGGAGGAGGTATGGGAAAGGTCCTAAACTCACTACTGATGCCATATAATCACATTCTGGTGCAACGAAGAGTCATAATTAATGGAAACGAGGCCTTAACTGACATAGACTAAGAATAACTAGCAAGATGTCCGAAAGTTGTCTACGTGTGGTGCGGTGGACCTGGGCACGACATTTAATGGGGGAATAAGGGGAAGGTCGGCGCTACTGATTGTTGTTTACATGCAATGGGACTAGGGAATGGGGGATTAGGGAAAGTTGGGGAGTATTGGAGAAAATAGGGGAATATTTACAAGCGGATATGGAGGCCAAATTCCATATTCGCAACATTGCACCCTTCTCTACCCTCGGGGCGTCCCGACCCGATAAATTTTTACCTACTTTAGTGTGGCACGCAATGTAGTTCCCTCTACTATTAACTCTACCCTGAGTGCGACAGTTTTATAGATATTCACAAATGAGTAAATATGTCCCCCTGCGACGTTGCACCCTTCTCCTCTCAGAAACACACCCACAGGATAACCGAATCCGGAAAGAATTCTCAAACTAAACATACAGCCGGTAGGGAGCATTATTTACAAGACTACGCTGCTATTTACACTACGATCCAGGACCTGTTTTTGGAGGAACACATGCAGATGTTATGCATAGAGAGAGCGCGCTTGCCAACATCGATACACCAACCCACGAGTGCTCTGTGGCCGACGGCCTTTAATAACGTGCAGAGCACCCTTCCCGAGCATCAAAAGCACCACCCCACCACCAATCGGTGCAGTCACCATTGTTCATTGGAATAAAAATAAATTCGACAACCCCTAACCCTGCAGGTGTCTCTTGCTCTTCTTGTGGTGCACTTGGTGTTAACTAAAAGTGGTTCACCTGTATGGCATAGGTGCCACGTTGACCCATAGGTCCATCCCCGGGTGGTGCTTGGCCGCAAACGAACTGCGGTCCATTGTGGGTGGCCACAAACATTGCGGTCCATATGGTGTATCGATCCCGGCAGCAAACAGCGAAAGTGCAGGCCCACAACTGCGCAGCCAGCACCTCTCTCTCCTCTCTCTCTACCCCAAAGCCAGATCCTCGGAGGTGGGAGACAAAAGAAGCAGACAAGTGAGTAAGGTGGTAAGGGCGCAAAAGTGCACGCAATGTAAGGTGATGCACACTGGGGGCACATGGGAACCAGGTGAGACAGGTACGTTCCTATCGTACGCCCCCCCCCCCCACCAGGTAACCTACATGGCCCCTCCCTTACCCCTTACTGTATCCACAAAACACAACACTACCCATAAACATCTACTTTACAAATCAACAAACATCCCTACTGTCTTCCCCGTTCCTCCCATAAACCAAATTCGTCTTCTCTCCCTCCTAACCAATCAAATTTGCCATTTTCAACTCTCATCAAAATTTGCCATCTCCAACTGCACATCAAAATTTGCCATTACCAATTCATCATCAGTCCCTCCTAGGGAGGGAGAGATGGAATCACCCCAATGTCTCATCCACGTCGTGATGCGTCTCACAAATCCACACAGCAATCTCATTTCCTGCAACAAAACAAAGAAAACACAGGTGTGGAGTCATCATCATCACCACAGGTAAGTGGCTGCGTATGGTGCGACAGGTTCATCAATCCTAACTATTTCCTAAATGACTTTAACAACTTTACACTACCCGGGGTCTTTCTCCGGCCAAACCATTGGCCCTCTTACACTATGGGTTCTAAAAACCAATTCCCATTGGCCAAACTGTGGTGCTCTTCAATTTGGGGTCTCACTCCCCCGATTCATCTCCCGGTGCCCTCGTACAATTTCTGGGCTGCGACGTGTACCTCTCCCAGTGGGTCTACCCACCTGCACACCTCCACCACTGCAGTTGCCTCCGAGCTTACCTGCTCCTTACCCTAACCTAACTACCAGGGGAAGGCCCTCTGGCACTCTCCCCACTCGGTGCCCTCTCTGGCACTGGGCTACCCGATCCACACCCGGGATCCTCAGGCACCCACTCACAACTACCGGCTCCCAGAGCCCACCTGCGGCCTCACCTGGCCGACATCCTCACAGTGGTGGAGTGCCCAACCAACTACACACACTAACAGGCTACACGCCCAGCCATTTCCACAACACTAATGCACCCATCCACAACACCATTCTGCAACCGCACCACAAATGCCAATATCCAACCACAATTTACCTGTACCCTCTACCTAACACTTACACTACCCGCCCCGGGTATCCGTGATGGGGGTCCACTCTTCCCCCATTCACACCTTCGCACCATGCACACCACTCCGTACCACTTACTCCAACTCTCTCCACACACCTGTACTTGCACACCTGTGCTCTCACACCTGGTGCCACCTGCACCCTTCTCTCCCCAAGCGCATTCGCGCTGATCCACACACTCACTACTCACACACTGCTCCACACACCCGTCCAGTTGCACACCTGTGCAATCACACCTGTTCAATTGCACACCTGTGCAATCACACCTGTTCAATTGCACACCTGTGCAATCACACCTGTTCAATTGCACACCTGTGCAATCACACCTGTTCAATTCTCACAAACACGGCATCATCTCAGCTAACTACTCCCTTCTGAAACTTGCGCTTCCCAGTCGTCCCTTTAAACTATTGCGCTCCCTCGTCATTATCATCCACACTAATCTACCTGCGTCCCTACTACAGGTATCAGTCACTAACTAATCTTAACGTCACCTAATGTCATCTTCTAGGGCCCTATCAATATAACCTAACCCACCCGGGCTAGTTTTCACTGCCATACACCCCATAAACTATTGCTCCTTTGCCCCCCACCTGTGAGGGATGGTGGATTTGCCATCCCACCACATCGGGGGTCTCTCACTACCAATTTTGCACATCAAATTTCAACAAATTAAAAATTTGCCAATCACTGCCCATCATCTGCCAATCACTACTGCCAATCCCTTGCCAATCATCAAATTTTGTTTTTCTCTAATTTTGGGTCCAAAACACTAACCTCATCACCCAGTCGACTCACTAATACCTCTCGGTGCGCCACTCCCTGTCCAAAGCCCGGCTTCGTGAAGCCAAGCAATGGATGCTGGTTGTTTTGTGCCAGCGGCTGGATGCATCCCGCATTCGGTGCAGGGAAGGAGGTTTACCCGGGCCGAGATCCCACGCACCATCTCGGCACGGAGCCATCCCATGGCTCGATCTCGGCCTGCCGGAATGCCTCACCAAAAAGTGGTCGCCATGACGACCCTTTCTATCGGGCTGCCCGCTCCGCCTAGTGGAGCACGGACGCGGCCGTTCAAAGCGAGGCCCAGCACGCACCGAGGGCCCGACTCGGCTATAAGTCGTTCTAAACTCTACCCCGTCTAACGTCGATGCTTCACCTGCATGCTTACATCCCGCAGCCCGTTCCTTGCTCACACATCCAGCCGTTTCCATGCCCCTCGTACCGTTCCTTACACACCCAGGTACACCCATTCCACTCACCGCCTTGGTCACACACCTGACCACCGAACACTTTGGCACACACTCGTTGGTAGCACACCTCACCAATACACCGCTTCGCGCCCCCTCCTCGGTCACCTCCTCTGTGACAATCACAGGTGTGCTCTCATTCGCACACCCAACCACGTGCCTCACCACCAACTCCAGCGTGCATTCCCACTCACGCTCTACCATTCCAGGTGTGCATCCTTCCATCCCAGGTGTACATCCTCGCTCACCTGTCACAACTAACTCACGCTCCATGTCACTCTCACTACTCTCACCTCCACTCCTGTCAGCGCACTCACCCTTACTCTTGACAGCGCACTCTTTCCTCAGGCACCTGTCCGTTACACACCTTTCTCGCGCACACTCTCCCGTTACACCCACTGTAACACTCACCACAGGTGTGCATTCTTCCTTACTTTTGACAGCGCACTCTTTCCCCATGCACCTGTCCGTCACACACCTTTCTCGCGCACACTCTCCCGTTACATCCTCTGTAACACTCACCACACCGCGCTTCCATGTGCCCCCTCGCACACGCGCTACGACCGACTCACTCTCGCCAGCACACTCACTCCTTGGCACGCACTTTTTCCTCACACACCCCAGAGTCGGACTTTCTCGCACACCTCCTTTTTCGCACACCAGACCTGTCGCACACTTCACCAACGGCCTCTCACGAACACCCGGGTCTATCTCGACCCCCAAGCCTCTTAAATCACCTGGCGCATCATACGCACGACCATATTGGTCACCACTTACACCGGGTCCTCTTCCTCTTCGCTTCTCCTCCATCACCTGCGAATCCCTCATCCGGTTAATGAGCACATCACGATCCAAACACAGACTTTGGACCAATTCTTTTATCTCCTCTTTTATCTCCTTGTTATCCCCTCTCCGTCGCTTCTTAATTTCGCTCACCCCTTCTTCCACTTCTTCTAATTTGTGCTTCACCTCTTTTATTCCCCGGTACGTCTCCTCAAGCTCATCCTCTAAGGCTACCTTGACCGTTTCCATGTGCGTCCTCACCTGCCAGTCCTTCGTCTCCATAACCTCTATCACCTCGTCCAGCCTCGTTGTCAGTCCCTCACGTACCATCTGACATTCCCTCTTTGTCGCTATCAAGTCGTTTTTTATGTCGTTTTGTGTCGCTTTTAACCCTCCTAATACCGCAGTGTTCCTTTGAACCTGCTCCACTAACTCCGTTTGTCCCACCGTCAGCTGCTCCACCTCCTGCGTCAGGTCCTCTATGCCCCCTTGTAACTTTACAGTCCCTTTCTCACCTCCTTCTCCATGTGCTCCTTACAGTGCCTCACCTCCTCGCGCACTCCTCCGACCTCCTCACTCACTCCTCTTCTGATCTCTTCTCCCATCACTTGCATCTCCTGCCCAGATGCCACCCTCATCTGCTCCATTTCCTCCCTGTGAGCATCCAGTTTGGTTTCTACCCCCATTCTGACCCCCTCTATCTGCTGCCCCATTTGGTTAACTTCCCTTTCCGCTTGGTCCCTCATGTCCCTCAATTTGCCTTCCATGGTGTTTTCTAACCCCTCTAACCCTTTTTGCATCCCTTCCATTTGATTCTCTTGAGCGGCCATTCTGTTTTCTACCCCCGTTAACCCCTCCTGTATTTCCCCTAATCTATCGTCTAATTTCCCAAATTTCATGTCTAATCCCTTAAAATTATTGTCTAATCCCTCACCGGTACCCCTCGCTTCGTCCCTCATTACCCCCATTTGGCCCTCCATCCTATCCATTTTTGCATTCAGTTGGGTCAAGAATAATCTGAGGTCAAACCCGGTTTGCCCAGCGTCCCCAGCCGCCACCGCAGGCTCGCCCTCCGCGGCGCCGCTATTTTGGGACCCTTCAACCACGTGAGCGAGCGCGCCATTTTGCGCGCCCGCTACTTCGTGCGTGACGGCGCTATTTTGCGAACCTGCCGCCCTCACTGCTTCGCTCTCCTCTTGTCCCTCAATTTGGTCCTGGACCGACCCTGCTTCACTCTCCCCTACCGGACCCCAGCCGTCTTGATCCGCCATAGCGCGACTTTCAAAATTCGAGTTTCGTAACACCAATCCAAATTTTGCTGTTATAATTTCGTCGAGCGCAGTAACCGCGGGACCGCGCTCCGGATCGATTTGGTCGAGCGCCGTACGCGCTCCGGCTCGATTTTCCCTCCCAAAATTTGGGCCTAACTAATTTAGTCCCGGGTCCGAATCTCACTCCTCGACACCAATTGTTACTCTACTAACACAATTGGTGTCCAAAATTTGGGCTAAATAAATTTAGTCCCAGGTTCGAATCCAACTCCTGACAACCAATTGTTACAGACACGACTTTGATGTTAAAGTGGGCCGAGCGGAATGGCCGTCGTGTCCGCACAAATTACCCGACTATACTCGACGTTGACGAAGTCGCGTTACGCTGGCTCAATAAGAAAAAGAAGACACCCGGCTGGGTTATAAAATGACGACACCAGGGATACGGTTCTCAAGACCTCCGGAGGAGATTATATTCGTTACGGAAGGTCAGATTACAGGGACGAGAGGTACAACATAGAAAGACAAGCACTTAGACACAATCTTATATTATTCCCAACAGACGACAGATAAACGGGACAAAGCTGACTCACACGGGGATTGATGGCTAGGAAAGGCAAGGTAGCGATGGCTCCAGGTTCTCCTGGGCTCAGGGCAGGATCGACCCGGTCCGGTCCAGAGATGCGGAAGGTTGCACAGCGCTCGAAGTGGCGTCTTTTCGTCTCAAGCTGGGGGCGCATCTCACGTCACATCCGGCGCGTGGCCGCGTATATCCGGCGGGGAGTGACACGCCCTCGGCTCGTTAGCTCCGCCTCGTGGAATCGGCACGTTGCTTCTCATTGGGTGCGTGCGGGGGGTTTACCAGGCTCCGCCCTTGACGAGGAGCTGACAAGGAGCCCCTTCGTGGTAACCCCGTGGAGCGCATGGTCTGGAGCGCATCGTCGATGGCGGCGAACCGAGCCGGTGGGAGGACGCACACTCCCCCCCGCGCAGCGCCGTGCCCCTCTGTTGTTGTAGACGGGGAAGAAGATGGGAGGAGGTATGGGAAAGGTCCTAAACTCACTACTGATGCCATATAATCACATTCTGGTGCAACGAAGAGTCATAATTAATGGAAACGAGGCCTTAACTGACATAGACTAAGAATAACTAGCAAGATGTCCGAAAGTTGTCTACGTGTGGTGCGGTGGACCTGGGCACGACATTTAATGGGGGAATAAGGGGAAGCTCGGCTCTACTGATTGTTGTTTACATGCAATGGGACTAGGGAATGGGGGATTAGGGAAAGTTGGGGAGTATTGGAGAAAATAGGGGAATATTTACAAGCGGATATGGAGGCCAAATTCCATATTCGCAACAATATCATAGGGTTCAAATGCAGAATGATTGCATGAACTTGGGAAAGAACTTTCAAGCCCTATGGGATAAATTGGGTGTTACAAGCGATGGAGTTTCAAAATTTAGCATGATTGAAGGAATTTTACAGTCTTATTTCAGGAGTTTTACGAAATTTATATTGCCAAGAGATTTGGGTACTATTACAAGAAAAATGATGAGATATTTTTCCCAAAGAACTTTAATATCTGCCATCCATTTTGGCGGTCTCACGAATGAAGGATGAGTTGCCTTTAGTGGTTGCAAAGAAAATTTGTGAAGACCAGGCAAAATGGAAAAATAGGTCAGATATGACCCTAGGACAGAACAGTGATTCGTCAATTGACATGAGGTATGAACCAGAGGTGACGACCGATGAGCTTCGATCTCAGTCAATAGATGGACCTGTCCTGACATCATTGGGGAAAGGGCTTATGCAAGGAGTCATCCAAAATGATTAATTTGATTTATTGATGAATATTGATAAATTAATTGAAATTGAATAATTGAATTGAACTGAATAAATTTAATTGAATAAATTTAACTGAATAAATTGAACTGAATAAATTGAATTGAATATATTGATTGTTTGATTGATGAAAATGCGGTCTCAAGAAAGAAGCTTTGATATCTTTGTGAGATATTATCAATGTGAAGACAACCTTGGAAAATTGAGCAAGGTGGTGAGTTTATATATAGATATATATGTGCGGTTACCATTGTGTGATTTCCCCTTCAACAGAGCGGACACCTGAGGATTCACCCATTTCATACTGACCCTCTGGCTCATCTGCAAATACTGATCTGTGAGATTGGATTGTGCAAAAGCCACAGGTGAGAGAGATTCTCTGGAAATCACCGTTTGAACAGGTGGAGAGATCCTTCCTGGAGGTACGAGTGAAGCTTTAGAGGAACAAACTACAACACATCCAACGCTACTTTGATAAAAAGCAGAATGGGAAATGGAGCCTGCAAGAATACACAAGGACAACCAGAGATTCCACAAAAAGGTACTTGTACACATCATATGTACGACCGTTATGGTGCCGAAGCTATAAGGCAGGTCGAGAATTGGTATTTGTGGACAAAGGGACATGATGAGGAGTTTCCAAGAGATGGTACATTTGAGCGAAGTCGATTGGAAAGATTGGAACAAAGATTGAAAGCCAGGAAGAGACAGAATCTAACGGTAGACTGGCTTGCATTCCATCTTTGGGATGGTGAATCCAGACAACGGGAACAGCAAGAACGGATAACGGATCTAGAACTTAAAATAAAAAGGATACAGGATACAGTGGAGGAGACAAATGCACAACTGCCCTCGAAATTAGGAATGAAAGTGACAGTTGTCCCATCTGATTTCCAGTTGTCTCCCCAAAAAGGATGGTACAGAGAATTTTTTCGTGTTTCAGAAGATAACGAGAGATTGCAGTGGCAACTCAGGGATGTAGAGATGCAGCCCAGCAATACAAGTGCACAGGTGCACAGACCAGGCAACGACAGAAACCGGTGTTTCAAGTGTGGACGGATGGGACATTGGAAAAGAGGATGTCCGTATACCAAAAGGAAGACAAGTTCATAGGGTAAACCAAGATCAAGGGTACCAGTGCTGACCGATACCTCAGACAACGATTAGGCCTTCATTGCGACAAATCCCAAATGACGATTGGCCTCAACAAATTAGATTACTGGACAAACATGAATAACTGTCGATGATTCTTGTGTCTGAAAAGTTTTCGGAGCAAGAATTATTCATTTTTTCTTTTGCTTGTAAGCAAATTGATAATTAATTGATCAAATGCCGAAATTGGATCTTTTATGTTGGGCACAAAATTTTAAATTTACAAAGTTTGGAACAATTGCTTTGCAATTTTTTGGCAAACCAAGTGACAAGAGTCACATGATGATCAGGTGGGAATTTCGGACTATTGTTCCGCACGATTGATAGGTCAGTGGTCGACTGACATACAAATGGGTGGGTAGTCAAATTTGGATAAATTATTATGGGAACTTAAAGGGTAATGTCAATGTGACATCATAGGGGTTTTCTAAGAATAAACTTTTTGGTCCATTTGTGTATTAGCGCTTATAAAATTGAAGGAAAAATTTTGAGAAATTGAAATAAAGTTGACACCCATCCGGATCTGTAAATAAGGGTTCCAACGCAAACAAATACGCATAATGCATGTGTGTGTGGGTATTTTGTGTGTCAATGTTAGTGTTTTTGTGTATCAATCTTACAAGATTGTTGACACCGACAGTGTGCCTTGTCTGAAAATAGATAGTTCCATGGGGATGGGATCGCATATCGAGAGAATTCGTAAAATAAAAAAAATAAAAAAATAAAAATAAAAAATAGAAATATAATTTGATGATGAAAATTATCACTTTTGTCAAGGGAGATAGAGAATAAAGATTTGATTTGCTGAGTTATGAGCAGCTATTCATTAATAGTAAAAATTGGGAGTAATCTTGGGATTCCATTGTGATCGAATTTATATGAGAATCAAAGCTATTTATGGATATGAGCTTCATAAAAATGTGGGAGTACAAAATTAGCCAAATTTTGGAGAGGTCTTACACTGACTTCCCAGAGTACTCTGCTCATGGATTTTTATATATATAAACTTGAATTTCATCAGCATATAAATTGTGCTGTATGTATGGATGTGTTTTAGGCATAGATGATATGGGAAAATAGTAAAGAAAATTTTGCTGGTTTGAACTATTGTGAGTTTTCAGTTCTGGAGTTCAAACAAAGTCACTGGTTAACAGATGAGAAAGGATAGTAAATAAATTATTCGATGCTGGGTAAATTAAGTACGATATTACTAAGACTTATGAGAGCTATTGTTCTTCCTTACAGCAGTGGAAAATTATTGGAAAAAATTAGATCCAACATAATGAATCTATAAAAGAATGTGATAGGGATAATATCCTCAATTTGTACTAATTATTTGATTGTGGGTAAAGGAATTAATTTATCGTAGTGGATTGTTAACAGCAGCCTGAAAATGTCCTGAGAGTGTGCATCCATGTAATCAGAAATCCCAGATTTGTTTTTACAAACAACATTTTGGTAGAGGTCTTGTGTGGACGAGCACTTCCTTGGTAGATAAAAAACGGTACTGCATGCTGGCAGCCACTTTTGCGGCCAGTTAGGCCAAACAAATTGAGAGGAAATTGTAGTTAAATACGTAAGTTACACATGGCTATTTGTAAAAAAGGAAATTTGTTGAGATGGGAAACATTTTTCGAAGGTTTATTAAAGTGTTATAATATGACATGTGGCAAGGCAAACTATTGGATGGGAAAATTAGATCTGGTTATAGAATAAATTTATTGACCCCTTGAAGTTAATTCCTCGAATCATTGTTTCACTGGCATTTTTTGTTCACATTGGAAATAGTTTGGTAGAGCCTTGGTTAAAACCTTTGGTTGCGGTATCTTGGAACGAATTGATAAACCATAGGAGATTGATAAGAATAGAAACAAATATGGACCCAAAATAGAAAGTTGGATTCATGCCTCTCATTGCAAGCAAGCACATGGGGCTAAGGTGGACGATCCCACAGAAAATGAGGCTGCACCTAGCAGCCCAGCAGAACATTCAGTGGCGGATAAATGATAGTCGTGATATACATTCATTTGAATTACATTTTAACACCCCTTGCATTGATAAACATTACAATTTCAACATTTAATATTCCTACTTGAATTAGGGAAGATAGTGACATTTATTTGCCTACATGACATACCATTATCTACTGATATTAGCGCAACATGAGGGATAATGTATCACAACTACACTCATGATTAGGGGATTTAGTTCGACCCCGGGAGATAGGGGGATCAGGGTAAGACAAATAATCTGATTTATGTTACATATTGTTGCGGATATGGGATTTGGCCTCCATCCATATCCGCTTGTAAATATTCCCCTATTTCCCCCAATACTCCCCAACTATCCCCAATCCCCCATTCCCTAGTCCCATTGTCTGTAAACAACACTCTGTAGAACCGACCTTCCCCTTTTTCCCCCATTAAATGTCGTGCCCAGGTCCACCGCATCTCACGTAGACAACTTTCGGACATCTTGCTAGTTATTCTTAGTCTATGTCAGTTAAGGACTCGTTTCCATTAATTCTGACTCTTCGTTGCACCAGGATGTGATTGTATGGCACCAGTAGTGAGTTTAGGACCTCCCCATACCTCCTCCCATCTTCCCCATGAAACAACAACAACAATAACTACAACAGCAGCGCGCGGGGAGTGTGCGTCCTCACTCCGGCTCGGTTAGCCGCCATTGCCCATGTGCGCCGACGGGGTTACCACGAAGGGGCTGACTGTCGGCCCCTCGTCAAGGGCGGAGCCCGGTAACCCCCCGCACCCAATAAGAAGCAACGGGCCGATTCCATCTGGGGCGGAGCTAACGAGCCGAGGGCGTGTCACTCCCCGCTGGATATAAGCAGCGACTTACCGGACGTGACGGAAGATGCGCCCGAGCTTGAAAAGAGAAGTCGCCACCTCCGAGCGCTGAGAGACCTCCCGCATCTCTGGACCGGACCGGGTCGATTCTGCCCCTGAGCCAAGGTGCACCTTGAGCCTCGACTACCTGCCCTTCCTTGCCATCAATCCCCGTGTGAGTCAGTCTTGTCCTGTTTATCTGTGGTCTGTCGGGGTTACTATAAGACCGTGATTAAGTGCCTACCTTCCTATGCTGTCTCTCTTGTCCTTGTAATCTAACGTTCCGAAATATTATAACCTCCTCCGGAGGTCTTGAGAACTGTACCCCTGGTGTCGTGTCATTTTAACCCAGCCGTTGTGTCCTTTCCTCAATTGATTTAGCATAGCGCGACTCGGCCAACGTTCGAGTATAATCGGGTAAACTGTGCAGACGCGGTCATACCAAACCGCTCGGTAAACCAACATCCACAACCGCGTCTGTAACAATATTAAGGGATTTTCTTTATTTACCTTTTAGGAAGCTTGTTAGTTTGGTATACAATGTTGAATGTCATTGACATATAATTATTTTATAGGTATGAACATATACAAGGGGTAGCTCACATGTTTTACAGATGGCTACAGGTGGGACAAGAGGGAGCAAGATACCACGATTATATAAAAGGGGGTGCCTTTGCATGGTTGGGAAACACATTTGGAGGGGTGGTAGCTAAGATACTCCAATATTTGTTTGTTGGTTTAGTAGTTATATTGGCAATTGTTTTAGTGGTGGCTTGCTTGAAAGCCTTAGTGACGGTGTGTTTGAATAAGGTAACCAACAACACGATGATAACGCATGAAGTGACAAATGAGGAAAGAAATGTGGAACCAGAAAAGGAAGACTTTTATGGCGACATAAATACTGAGATTAAAAGATTAAATCAAGTGATGTTGCAAATGAATACAGTAGAATTAAGATAATGGCATAACGACAATGTTATGAGTTGTGTCAATTACAATATCAGTGAACTCATATCACCACGAGTGACACACTGTTAGGAAGAAAAAAAAAGGGAAAAGAAAAAGTGGAGAGGAATTATGGTAATAATACATTATGCTTAATTTGTTGGTTTGGGAAAATTGTTGTTGGGAATTAGATATTCCCATTTGTGATTGTAATCATATACAATTTATTTTCTTAGAGTAGTGCTAAAATACCTGCATGAGTTAATTTTTGAACTATATTAACCTGAAAGCAATTGTGGATGCTATTCTTAGTTTAGTAATAAAATACATACCTGATTGAATATTATTTGTGTGACGCATATAAATGAATATAACTTTTTTGTGTTAAGGAAAAACAACAAATTGTTGAATGTGAAACTGTCGGAAGATATACATGATTATGCTGATTTCATGGTAAGATGTACCCTATCTGATTCAGTGTGTGTGGAAAGCAGATTCAGATGTGACTGAGCATAAGGATAAGACGAGATCACATTTGAAGGGGGTGCTAACGGAATTGGGAAGAAGTTCGAGAAAGAAAATTTGTGGCTAAAAAATGAAGTTAAACGTGGCATACACCCTCTTTCTCAAAGAATGATGAAGACATTCTCCCGTGTAACTTGGAGATGGATGCTTACCTTCACCAAGGAAATCTATGTGACCATTTGCCTGGATCACACTGCAACATATGAAAGAAAGGCGATCACTTACTCTTGTTCGAAGGCTTGGAACATTCATCACATCAGAAGTTGCAGGACAACGACACCTTACCTGCAACCTCTGTGAAATGCGGGGACATATGTTATTACTTCACCAACTTCCGGGGAGCCAGCATGGAGCTGCAAACCAATGGCTGTGCCTTTCCACAACAGCTGTGCACGATTCTGCGGGCCACTCCTGGTATGGACCATGGATGACCTGAACACCATGGTCCCAACATCATTGTGGATGCATCCGGCATCCCTGTTCCACATCTTGCTGGCCAATCAACGTCACACCAATACTTGCTGCCCACTCACAATGAGGGAGGAGGCAAGTCGACTACAACTGGGTGAAGGCCTTGTTCAGGAATTACTATGGTTTACAGCAAAAAGTGGCAAGAATGCTACATGGAGAGCAGGGTCAGTCTATGACTCCGCAATGTTACCACAACAGCGAAATCCTACACGAAGTAGTGCAGGTGCTATGAAGACATTAGGAGAAAATGTTTCATACCTGGATTCAAACACAAGTGATCAGCCCTTCCTTTCAAACAAAGTCAACATTTGTGTGGAGGCAAACGTTTTTGCCAGATGGTGCAGATGCTTTACAAAACTTGAAAATGAAGTGAAATTGTTGTATCTTGGTGATGGTGAAGTGTTGTTTTGAAAAGATATTTGTGATGCAAATGCAATAGATTGAACAATATGGAAGGAGTCAATGACCAACGAAATGTTTTGTGATTCTTGCAGGATGACGGTGTATGCCTAAGGGAATTTGATTACCAAAGTTATGGTTTGAATACTTGTATTGATATTTACTTGTAGATATTGATTATTTACTTATACTTGTAATGATGTTTACTTGCAGTGATTGATTATTTACTTATACTTGTATTGATGTATACTTGCAGTGATTGATTGTTTACTTATATTGATGTTTAGATTAATGGTTAATATAAACAAAAACAAAAAGATGAGGGAATTGTGGAAATGTAACTCATTGATTGGGACTGGTAACTCATTGATTGGGACTGGTAACGAAGCAGATAGACGATTTCGTAAATGAATGTCAGGAATGTGCACGAACATGGTAATCTCTTGTCCACCTGGTCACAGCCCCAGGCTGGAGCACCCCCCTATTGTTTGGTAAATGGAACTCGCAGCAGGAGGGGAGCGAGCTGGTGCCAGTGAGGCGACCGAGTAACGTTTGCGGAGAACGGATTAGGATTAGCGGAGGAAGGATTAATACTGCGGTGCCCATAAAAGAGTGAACATCTCCTTGACTCAGGAGCACTCATCCTCAGAAGCCCTGCCCGACGGAATGAACGCGTACCACGAGTACGGCGCTGCAGAGAAGACATCAGCCACGAAAGAGGGACTATGCGGATAGAGTTACCTGGTCCATTGAGTTAAACAGTAGTTATTTGGTATTGGAATGAAGTGAACAACCAGTTAATAAAGTTGTGATCTTTTGTAAACCTGTGACATCATTGGAGTCTTGAGTCTCACAAAACTTCCTCGACAGTACAATAAATCAAAATATTCTTGTCTCCAAACTTGATTTTTTTTTTCGTGTCAGAGGTTGTGCTCTTGAATGGTTTAAAGACTATCTTATTAATAGGCTCGAATTTAAAGCTCAAATTCTTTACCTTTTACTCGCAAATCTTAATCTATTAATACATTAAGCTACTATGGGCCTCGTCTTTGGAATAGCGTTGATGGAGCAGTGAAGGCACAGTCGTCTGTGGGTCCGTTTAAGTCCGCTTAAAAACCAAATTTGATATCGTATCATTGAAATAGTTTCTCACTCATTCATTATTCATTCTTGCAAGCATTCACCTTATTGTTATTTCATTATTTTTATCTTTGTTATTCACAGTATTCTTGACCATTTTTTTCTTAATTCTCTATTATTTGATATTTTTGGTCGAATTTATCACTGATATTGTTAGTCCATAGGCATATCAATACAAGCCTTGGTTTTTGAATATGCCTCCATTTTTACTTCTCCATGTTATGACCCTGCCCGTGCGACGTGGTCTGGACACCATCTTGGAAAAACGTTACACCTCTATCTCCCAACCACTCAATGGGAAAAGTTGGAACAAGGCTCGTTTTCAAGTACTCACCATGGAGAATAAGATATGATGATGATGACTTCATATTATTCACAGCCTTCATTATGACGTCATAATTCGACAAGTACAACGCATGATCTGATCAGTATGAAAAAAAAAATTCCTCTGCAACTGTTACTCCGATGGACACGAAATTTGTACCATAGGAGCGCCTCCTCCTGTGGAATATTGTAATGATAATTATGACGTCATCGCTCACGTGATAGAGGCGCCATCTTGGAAAATCGAAAAAAAATTGCACCTGCATATCTCTGAAACCACCCCATGGAAAAATTTCAACATGGCTCATTGTAAAGAACTCACCTTGGGGAATAAGATATGTTAATTATGATGTCATCGGTACCTTATTTATGACGTCATAATTCGACAAGTATAACGCATCATCCGATCAGTATTAATTTTTTTTTTCTCTGCAACTGTTGGTCTGATGTACACGAAATTGTCACCATAGAAGCTCCTCCTCCTCCTGCAGAATATTTTAATGATAATTATGATGTAATAGGTCATGTGGTACAGGTGCCATCTTGAAAAAACTGAAAAATGTTACACCTCTATATCTCCAAAACCGCTTCATGGAAAAAATTGAAATGTGGCTCATTGTAAAGAACTCCGCATGGGGAATAGGTGTTGTTAACGATTACGTCATTGGTGTCTCAATTATGATGTCATAATTTAATAGGGACAATGCTTAGTCTGATCAGTTTGAAATTTATTGAGCGATTATATTAGAGAATATAAATTTATGATGTAATTGCTCACTTGGTCTGGCAGCCATATTTGATCAAAGAAAAAAAAAAACGTTCAAAAACAGAAGAGTTGGCTTGCACCAAGTTGACTGCGCAGGGTAAGTATTCTAAGAATACCATCTAGTTTTTGATCGTATCCCTGCGAGTTTACCAAGTTCTGTAAGTATTACTTTATATATTTTGTTATATTGTCTTTATATTGGCAAATATGGGAATAAATGTTTTTTTGAAATTGAATCTGCACGTACAGCTCACGGCTTGGTTGATCCAAAGTCCTCTTGCGGATCCTGTTCTGTGGTGGATCAAAGTTTGGCTTCAACATCCAGGATGGTAGCGTCCTTTCTTTGGGTTTGTTTCTGATAGTTTCCTGATCCATGCTTGTAAGCTGGAAAATGATAAAGAATACTAACGTTACATTTCAGTTCACACAACATTCATCATCAGGTCAGTAGACTTCCTATGCAAGGATGGCATGGGCACTGCATATGTTTTGTTGTAACAAATCCTCAACCAAAAACTGCCAACATAAAGACTTATAAACCTATAAAGTTCCCAAGGTCTGCAAAAAATTATTTCACAACTCATGTCATAACACTTATGAAGCTCTAAGCCAACATCACTGAGCTACAAAACTAACCGACCCGTAACAGTCCGTTCAATTCTTATTTTCAGACATCCTATCTCAAAATTAGTTGAGCTCGGTACTTAGATTAAACATAAATCTACTGCATTTCACAGTGGGGAGGTCCACGGTTACTCAATATTTTCATAACTTTAAAGGATTCCACAAAGTATGCATAGCAGCATACCTACACGAGGACAAGGAAGGGCCTGGAGGGGTGGGTGGGACAACGTCTGTCAATCAGGCTGGTGGGAGCGTGCCCATGGAGACACAATTGGCCAAGGGCCAATCAAGCCCATGTGGGTATGGTCAACGGTGAAATATTATTGCTGCTCATTACGTATATTATCGTACGACTATTTAATGCAGTCTTCACCCATAAATGACAAGATATTTCACAGTTCAATGAAAATATAACTCTCCAGCATGCAAATACAATTTTAAAAGTATAGAAACAAGAAATAAAAAACTTTTTACGGCATGGCCAATAGGGCAAAGCCGTCTAGAAGTGTTTGTCCGTCCATATGTATGTATGTCCCCTCAAAAGTATACCAATCAGAGCTGAGGATCTGGTCACATGACAGGGGTGATGTGATGTCATTACAGTGGTAGGACAGCTGACTCCGCACACTGCCATTTTGATTCCAATGTTGTTCGGGCCGAACATATCGTCGAACCTGTCATATACCACAATCGCCATGCTCTACCTTTACGTTTTTCATTCAGTGTGAAACACAAACAACGTGATTGTTAAAATGATCATCAAATATCGAAAGCATAGACGTTACGGGTCTTCCAACAATACGGTACGTATAGGCCTTAGGCTTCATGCCTCGCCTTCAGGCCGCTTCGGCCAAATTAAGCCCGGGTCATATAGTAAATATAACCATAACACTTTAATCCCAATATCGTGAATGCAAAGTTAATGGATTGAAGTGGTGTATGGTTCATGAATCAATGATAAGCGGTGTATGGTACTAATAACCACGGAAGTAAGGAATTTGCCTCGTTTTTTTAAATAGTAATATCATTTTTGAAATGATGACAATGTAACAATAATATTATAATAAATCTAATCATAACAATAATCCCTTCATAGTGACTGCAAAGTTACTGGATGTTAAAATATATCATCCTCTATACTGTATATTAAAGTCGCTCAGTTTTGTGTCACGCTACGTCATTACGTATATGGTGTCATTACGCCGTACGACGGCGTACGCCAGCAGACTCCACCCACTGACATTTTAATTTATATGCCGAACGTCGAAGCGGTCGAACCCGTCATGTGTTTTAGTATATATACACACGAACAGCTGTACGTTGCAGTGAGTAGAGTACTAGGGCTACGCCGCTGTTAGACTTTTGGTCTTGTTTTAAATGTAAAAGGATGTAGGGATGATGTCACATACTGTTTGGTATACCATCCCTACATCCTTTTACTTTTTTTAATTTAATGTTTTTTTTACTTTAAGATAAGCGATGGAGTCCATCCCGTCATCAAATTAATGCAAACGGAGCACGAGGCTTGCTCTTGAAGGTGACACCGTGGGTACCCACTCCAGCACCAGGGCACATTCTTGCAGTCAAATCCAACTATTCCACGGAGTGAACTCAGGAGCAGGCTTCTATACCATGTCAAACATCCGAAACAACATAACATCAAAACATCGACCGCGGGGAAGTGGATCGAATTACCACGTTCAATCACAGTAACATATCGCAATGGACATAAAGGATCCACACGTCTAATTACCGAAAGGGACCAAAAGGATCCACACTAGGGTGGTGCTCAAAATAATTGTTTTAAAATATTTACTGGGACATGGCTTTATGTTGTTCCTTTTGTTCCAAAATGAAAAGACACCAAATATGAAAGCAATCCGATTTTATTTAGGGGTGCCACATCAGCCTTCAAACAAAAGGTGTCTACAAAACTTTTCTATATATGGATCGAAAGCAAAACCAGAAGTTTGTTTTATGAAAATCCACCCTCCACTCACTTTCTTTGTATTCTAGCAAACACAAGTTACAATAGCTGCACAAATAGCACTATATTGCTATGAAAACTCAAATTCAATGATAACAATCCAAATGTTCAGTTCATAAAATGAAGAGACACCATATCACATAATATTAAAAAACCCAAATATAATGAGAAATGTAACTCCTATTTCTGGGCCTGTTTCACCACTGTTGCCTTCTTGGCATCGGGGTACATCTTCCTGTGAGCAGCAACAACTTGGAGCAGAGCTTGCTTTTGCTCTTCATCCTTTGTAAGGAGCTTATTGTAGTCTTGTATCAATGCGACACCCCTTTCTGCCCTGTCGTTCACCACGACTAAGCCACTGGCGGCTTTCTTTGCTTCCTGAAAGCTGGTTTCTTGCTCCCATGAACCAGGATCCTTATCCATCCAATCAGTTGGGGTCCCTAGGATGCTGAAGAAATGCTTGGTGTGTTTTGTTCTGAGGCCAGCGATTGACAGGGCGGTTCCTCGTTTGATAGCTGGTCTCTTTGGAGAGGGGTTTTCACCGTCATTTTTCAATGCTTCAATCATATTGATCTTGCTTTCTTTGTCAATTCTGGTGTCAAAGAATGCAAGTGCCACTAGTACTGGGCTCATGTACCACGTGTGGCGGCCAAGTGCCTTCAAGGCTGCCTGAGCCATCTTCTGATTGATTTGTTCAAACTTTTCCAACTTCTTGAAGAGGTTAATGTCATTCAGGGGAGCCTCAATAGCTTGTGGAGCCCGAAACCAAGCCTGTACATACACAAGGCAGACAAAAATGCTGAAGGCTCAGAGTTCTCTCGCCTCTCGAAGTGTCAAGTGGAACTCTGACCGAAACATGAACACCTGTAGTGAATATAGTGCTTTTGCCATCCATCTGGCTCTGTGCATTGCTCCTGGAGCCATGATCCGGATTCCACGAGGTGGGATTCCTCCCATGTAGATGACAGTCAGTTCTAGGAGTTCACGATAATCATCTCGTGGCTGCTGATCTTTCAAACACACAAGAACGTTTTTGCTTCCAACACAGTGTCTACAGATCCCATTGAAGCCTTCCTCTCTGAGAATTGATCGTGAAGAAACTTCCTGTCCTCGGGGTTGGTGATTATGGCCTCCGAATCTGCATGCCTAAGATCAAACGTCTTCTCCAAGGAGGCCTTGAAGGATGCTTCCTTTTTCTCTTGGGTCGCACCACCCCGCTTTGCACCTTTTTGGAGGCTCCTCCATTCTTCATATAGCCTCTCCAAACGATGGATGCAGTGCTGCTTCATCGTTGTAGGTAGGTGAGCTTTTTCCCAGAACTTCACAACCTCTTCAATGGTGAGGGTTGCACTCTCCCAGGCAGTGCGATTCTCCTTCTTCAGGTGATGGAAAAACAGGACAAGAGATTGATGCACAGTCGGGAGCTTGGCACCTTTGATGGCATCTCCAGAAGTGGACCCAATGAGATACACATTATCCTGAGCCCGAGTTTTCAATGAAACACTGGTACTAGCACATGCCATATCTGCAAAATAAGCAAGAATGTGGGTAAAATCCTGTTAATTCTTACTCCACAGGGTCACTCTCTACAAAAGAGCCACAGTCAATAAGTTAGGCCTACATATTACACACTAAAAAAGCGTACCCCTGACCCCGGGAACCTGTACAAAACATGCATGAAAATTGCCCAGATAGTGATCATAGGAAGTCTCAAAACTGTATGTATAATATTGTTATGAATTTGGTAATGCAACATCTAGAGCTAGGTAGATCTGAATAGGTAGGTATTCGGCTGTCGTGACAGGGACTCTACATGTAATAAGTTCTTGATGTTTAGGCGGTTGTCGGGGTAAGATGTATGAGTGTGGATCTACCTGGAGATTCGAGTGTTAAATAGTGAGGGATTAAAGGTAACGCCCCTGTGAGTCTCACCTAGTAATCAAACCTTTGTCCTTTATGGCACTGCAAACCACATAAACATTAGTTAGGTCCTTAGCGCAACATTAAATAATCCCCTTTCCCTGACAAGGACTTCGTATTAAATTGACAGGAAACCAGGTCAAAAACGCCACCACGATTGGCCGCCACCGTGTACACCTCCAAAGGCCTACAAACCTGGCCGGCACGTGTTATGCCAGGACCGCAGGGTCGCGTAACGGGGGAGATGTCAGGAGTCGCGGGAGGCTTTGATTGGCTGAGGAGTGCGCAATGTGACGTCATCGGCCACCAATATAGGCGACGGTCGGACGCCATTTCAAGAGACACGGACACACACGTCGATGAGCGATCAAGTCGGAAGTTGAGTTGTTGAGTCTCTCTGAGCAGACGCGGGGAGTTGTTGAGTCTCTCTGAGCAGACGCGGGGAGTTGTTGAGTCTCTCTGAGCAGACGCGGGCAGTTGAGTTGCGTCGCAGTTCGCCAGTTGAGTTGAGTTCGTGGCAGGCACTGGCAGACGCAGGCAGGCACCAGAGAGTTGAGCGGTGGTGGAGAGTTGGAGAGGACACGCCATTCCAGTCGCAGTTCGAGTGCAATTCGGGTTGTAGGGAGTCGCAGGAGACACACGAGAGCACACCCAGTTGGCACTGAGCAGTTCGTTGGCACTTGGCTGCCAGCACTCCCGCGTCGTCGAGTCGAGTGGAGTTGAAAGGAGTCCTTCCTGTCCCTGGTCAAGTGGAGCCGCTGGCCTGCGTCGGACGCGTGGTGCTTGGAGCGAGGGGCCTCGTGGTGTGCGATCGGGCCGGAAGGAGCGGTGCTGGACACCAACAATACAAGACGACAAAGACAGATAAGCCCGATCTCCGCGTATATTTTGAACGACGGGACGTGTTATTTTCGTGATTAATCTCCCTCGTTTGTGTTTGCTGTCAGTCGTGTGGGGACGTCCCGATTTAGGTTTATTAGAGTTATTAGATTTACCGGCGGGCTTTTTCACTGGCTTTACTTTTCCTAATAAACCCTTATATTACTTTTTGTACATAATATCTGAACGCAGTTTTCCTGGGTGTTTGATTTTAATAGATAAGGTTGCGGAGCCTTCGCTGTGTCCCGCCATTCCGCGCGTTGGTGTTGAACTTGAGTCCGCCATTGAGTGTTCGCCTCGGGAGTTAAAGTCTCGCAAATCGGTCATCCGTAACTGTGGTGTTAATCACGGTTACGCGACAAGTGGTGTCAGGAGTGTAGGATTTGAACCCGTCGGACAAATTTTTTTTGTCCGCGGCGAGACATCGACACGGTCGGGCGTACATTGCGTCCGACGTTCGAACGCAAAATTTGTATAGGCGAGGCGGAGAAATTAATAATCAATTGGGCATACGGAGCGCGATATCGCGTCTTCGTCAAATTTAAATTGTGTTTTTGGTATTAAAATAAATACGCGCGCGGGAAACAATCTTCCGGAAAGCGGATGTCGGAAATTGACGAGATGGAAGTACGCAGCGAGGCCTCCGTCAGCGTCGGGAGTGAGCCGGAAATGGGGGATAAGGAGGATAGCGTTGGAACTTTCCCCGCCGCTGGGACGGCCCCGATAGATCTCCAGACCATAGTAAATTTAATAAATGCTCAGAGGGCCGATAGTGAGCGATTGGGAAAGCAAATGGGAGAAATGAAAAGTGGGATGGAAAGAAAAATGGAGTCCCAAGGGAAGGAATGTAGGGAAGGAATGAAGGGAATGAGTGATCGATTGGAGGAACAAATTGAAGGGATGGAAAATAAAATGGAGTCCCAGGGGAAGGAATGGAGGAATGAAATAAAGGAAAGGAATGAACAATTGGAAGGAAAAATTGGGGAAATGGCACAGCAGCTGGGGGAACGAATTGATGGCATAGAAGGGAGAGTGCAAAACCAAATTACGGACGGACTGGGGAAATTTGAGGGTAAAGTAGAAATTCAAATGGGGGCACAGGAGAAGCCAAAGGTGGCAAAAATTGAATCGGAACGGGGGGAAGCTAGATTGGGAACAGGAGAGAGTACGGCCCATGCAGATGTGCACGGGGCTCAGGAGCCGGGAATGGCAAAATTGGGAATTGCACAGGGAATGGCAATTGAAGTAAATGGGGAGACCGCAGGTCCACAGGTGGATGGGGAATGTCCACAGGTGGATGGGGAATGTCCACAGGTGGATGGGGAATGTGTACAGGTAGAGGGGGAATGCCTGCAGGTAAACGTGGAGAGTCCACAGGTGAGCGGGGAAGGAAATTTGGAATGTGAGAGTTGTAATGGGGAATGTTTCCCACATTCTGGCCTGGTTGTTTATCGGGACCGTGTGGATGTCACAACACCCCAACCGGGGGATGAATTTGGAATTGTGCAGCACCAGGGCGGTGGTGCGGAGCAAGAGGGGGTAGAGTTTTTGGGGGTCCGTGCAATAGAGCCGGACCGGGTATTTATTGAGGATGATTTGATCCAGCGGCTGGAGACCTGTGACAGTCCCATGGAGGTAGAGCTTGTTCAGGCCCAAAGGAGTCTGGGGGAAGAGGTGAGTTGGTCCGAGGAGGTGGTTGGAATGACCGAGGGGACGCTCACTGTACACTGCTATTTGGAAACAGAGGCTCCAAAATTGGACAACCAGTTGGGGGAGTGTGTTGGCTCCGGGCTGGATTTGGATCTTGGAGGATCGGGAGATAGAGCTTCTGGAGATTTGGTCCCTGTAGGGAATTTGGATCAACTGCAGGGAGGGGCAGAACAACCGGTGGTAGAGGTTGTTCCCTGCAGCTGCGGTTTGGCAGTGGGAATGAAAATTTGTAAAATAAAATTTAAAATAAAATTACAATGGGAACTTGATTTGGAGCAGCCATGGTGGGGATTGGTCCCCGGGCTGCGGGATTTGGACATGGAGAGGTCATGGGTGATGGCCTCGGGCAAAAGTTGCCCCTTTCAAAATTTGGGTATGCCGGCCAGCTGGGGGGCTGTGATGGCGAGATTTGGACGTGGGGTCCAGCCTTGGGTGTCGAGGTACGACCTGGGTCCCACGGGGGGTCTGGTGGAGTGTGGCGTCCCTTGTCCGTCGGGGCGCCGTCCGAGCTGGTGGCTCGGGCCGGCAGGGTCACCGGACCCTGGTGGGGGTTAAGACCTCCAGGGAGGTCCGAGGTGGTTTCTCAAGCCTGGGATGGCAAATATTGAGGACCACTGGGGGGAGGTGTTGTGGGTCGCGCTTTGGTGGTGGCACCGCAGATGGCCAGCTTGGGCCTGATGTAGTGATCACCCGGGCATGCGACCTGACACCCTCTCCCTGAGACTTTGGGACAACTGGCATGTGATGACCTGCCATGCCGTGTTGGTCGATGGACGCGGGTCAAACCGAATGGACAGGGATGGAGATAGCCTGCCGGACAACCATTGGGGCATCTGTGGAACGTGATGGTGTGAGTGACCTTCCACAGATGCTCCGTTGTGATTTATGGACTCTCGGGTTGGGAAGAGAGCCATGGGGATGTGAATCGGGAGATGTGTAACGCGCCGAGCATATGGGCCATGCTCGGCTGGCATGTGTATGGCAAAGCATCCTTCTTTGGTGAGGTGAGTGAAATGTGACAAATGGTTGGCATGGGTAATCTGTGGGTTAGATGGAAATTTAAGGGTGGATTGTGAAATGCCATGGTGGACACTGTATAGTGACGCCATTATTGATCCAGGTGTGTAGACCAAAGTGTTGGAGGCTGTGATGAAATTAATAGGGTAGCAAGACACAGCTTTCAACTGGTTGCGGGGGCAACTGTGCTGATATTTGGGACGCGGGATGATGGGGATGTAGTTGTGTAGCCTGAGGGTCAACGTGGTGCTGTGCGTGTCCGAGGTGTGTGGACCATGTCTTCTGGGTGGGTCTCCTGGTGGAGCATGGCTGTTGACTGGACCTTGGTGTGGTCAAGTGTGGGTGAGCACTGGGGGGCTGCAGTTCTGTAGTCGGACTGGGGGATGATGGGGAGGTGCAGGGGACGTGGCTGTAGGGATGCCACGCACTGCGACCGTGCCCCCCAGGGCCGAGGTTGTGTGTGCGGTAGTGTGTGTTGTGGCAGCAAGTGCTCACCACATTGGCCAGCTGGGGCTGCTGCAGCTGTGTTCCTCGCAGGGGGGCCGAAGGATGGATGGTGGGTCGCACCCTTATGGACACTCATGGGCCATGTTGGCGTTTTGACTGCTCACCTTGTCCCGGTGACCCTTGCACGGTAGAGGTGCAGAGCTGTCGTGGCCACAGGTAGTTGTGTAGTGATGATCACCGTTGGATGCGGAGCCACATACCTGCCAGTGTAGTGGGGACAAAAGAGAAATTTGGAAGTATTTGGTAGGCCCAATGTGAAATTTTGGGATTGTGAAGGGTGGATTGCACTTTGAACCTGACCAACCTGCAACTACCTGCACTTGAGGTGAGTGTTTTGAGGAGTACTGTCCCAGGCTTCAGGATTTGCTTTGGGAAATTGGGGACATGTAATTTGGAGTTGGGAGGTGAGAGCGAGTGATGACATGGCCGGTGAGGGGATGGAATGGGAGCCACAGTGTCTTGTGGGTGGCGTATGTTTTTGTATTGTGGTTAGGTGTTTTGATGTGGTCGTGAGAGTGGAACCTGGAGAGTGAGTGATGATTATTGGAGATAATGAGGGGCGATAATTGTGCTTTTTGGAAATGTGCTAATGGAAATGTGTAAGGATTCAATGATTCGAACTGTGAATGGGATTTCACATTGGCAGGCCATGGCAAGCCTTGTAACACCTTTTACACCATCTATGGAATTGTACTGAATTGTGCTGAGTTGTGTGGAGAATTGAATGGCAGCGGGGGAGGAAGTGTGTTTTGGGGTCTTGTGGGTGGGGAAGGTGTGTGTGTCCGCAGGTACAGAGCAAGCTCTGAGGAGCGATGCCTGCGGGCCCCCCTCTGCGGCAATTACCCCTGGCAGCCGGTGGTAACTGGAAATTGGAGCTCGTCGGTGGAGGGTCTGGTTGGGCGCCGCGGGGTGAGGAAGTCCCCCGGTGACCCGTGTTGCTGCGTGAAAGCAGGAGGCAAAGGAGCCTGGTGTGTGTGGAGACCCTCACCGGCGAGGTAACGGCGGAAAGGGGCTGTTGGGCTGTCACGGGGCCAAGAGGTAAAGGGGGGGGGGGGGGCAATGAATTTGTAAGTCGGTTGACTTGGTTTTGGGACTGCGGGCACCACAGCCTGATGCGCCCCCACCATCTTTTGTGCGGTACCTCCCCGCTGCCTAGTTGAGGAATGCACACACACGTGAATGACATCAATGCCATGGTCCTGCAGGGGGTGTATTGGGAATAAGTGCTTTGTTGATTTTTGAAATGCCTTGATGACCTATGGAATGAGAATGAGTGGTTAAGGGGTCTGTGTTGCATGAATGTGGGCGAAATCCACCGAGCCGTGTCACTCACCTGTAACATCTGGACAGGGCCCGTGGAAAATTTAGGGGGATGCATTGGGGATGGCCCCGCAGGTAAGGTTGTGTCTTGTGGCATCCACCGGGGGACGCGGTCTGTAGACCGGGGTATGTACAAAGGTTAGAGTTTTGAGTTTTGGAAAAATGGTTAAGTTTTGTGGTTAAGTTAGTGTTGTGTGTTGTTGTTTCCTCCCTCCACAGGAACAACGAAGAAGATGTACATACTTGCATGATGGTTAAGGGGTTCAGCATGTTAAGGAAGTGTAGGTAGGTAGTCCGACTCACTTCCCACAGCCCTTCCTGATTTATTTCGTAGGTTAATTAAGTGTGTGACAGTAAGTGTTAAGGCTGGAATGGTAGCCCTGCGGTGAACCTTGCAGGAGCTACGGTTCCAGGGGGGGGGCTGTGTTATGAATTTGGTAATGCAACATCTAGAGCTAGGTAGATCTGAATAGGTAGGTATTCGGCTGTCGTGACAGGGACTCTACATGTAATAAGTTCTTGATGTTTAGGCGGTTGTCGGGGTAAGATGTATGAGTGTGGATCTACCTGGAGATTCGAGTGTTAAATAGTGAGGGATTAAAGGTAACGCCCCTGTGAGTCTCACCTAGTAATCAAACCTTTGTCCTTTATGGCACTGCAAACCACATAAACATTAGTTAGGTCCTTAGCGCAACATTAAATAATCCCCTTTCCCTGACAAGGACTTCGTATTAAATTGACAGGAAACCAGGTCAAAAACGCCACCACGATTGGCCGCCACCGTGTACACCTCCAAAGGCCTACAAACCTGGCCGGCACGTGTTATGCCAGGACCGCAGGGTCGCGTAACGGGGGAGATGTCAGGAGTCGCGGGAGGCTTTGATTGGCTGAGGAGTGCGCAATGTGACGTCATCGGCCACCAATATAGGCGACGGTCGGACGCCATTTCAAGAGACACGGACACACACGTCGATGAGCGATCAAGTCGGAAGTTGAGTTGTTGAGTCTCTCTGAGCAGACGCGGGGAGTTGTTGAGTCTCTCTGAGCAGACGCGGGGAGTTGTTGAGTCTCTCTGAGCAGACGCGGGCAGTTGAGTTGCGTCGCAGTTCGCCAGTTGAGTTGAGTTCGTGGCAGGCACTGGCAGACGCAGGCAGGCACCAGAGAGTTGAGCGGTGGTGGAGAGTTGGAGAGGACACGCCATTCCAGTCGCAGTTCGAGTGCAATTCGGGTTGTAGGGAGTCGCAGGAGACACACGAGAGCACACCCAGTTGGCACTGAGCAGTTCGTTGGCACTTGGCTGCCAGCACTCCCGCGTCGTCGAGTCGAGTGGAGTTGAAAGGAGTCCTTCCTGTCCCTGGTCAAGTGGAGCCGCTGGCCTGCGTCGGACGCGTGGTGCTTGGAGCGAGGGGCCTCGTGGTGTGCGATCGGGCCGGAAGGAGCGGTGCTGGACACCAACAATACAAGACGACAAAGACAGATAAGCCCGATCTCCGCGTATATTTTGAACGACGGGACGTGTTATTTTCGTGATTAATCTCCCTCGTTTGTGTTTGCTGTCAGTCGTGTGGGGACGTCCCGATTTAGGTTTATTAGAGTTATTAGATTTACCGGCGGGCTTTTTCACTGGCTTTACTTTTCCTAATAAACCCTTATATTACTTTTTGTACATAATATCTGAACGCAGTTTTCCTGGGTGTTTGATTTTAATAGATAAGGTTGCGGAGCCTTCGCTGTGTCCCGCCATTCCGCGCGTTGGTGTTGAACTTGAGTCCGCCATTGAGTGTTCGCCTCGGGAGTTAAAGTCTCGCAAATCGGTCATCCGTAACTGTGGTGTTAATCACGGTTACGCGACAATATATTGTATATATATAATGTATATTGTGTATTTATGTATATTTATTATTTAATGTATATTTACTATATATTTATTTTTAATATTATATTTAATGTATATATATAATTATGTATTTATTTTGTGTATATACAGCCCAAAAAATGGGAATTCCTATTTTTGCATGGGGGAAAATTCATCACTGATGTGGCACCCCTAACTATTATTGGATTCCATTCAAATTTGGTGTGGTTTCCTTTGACACCAAAAGGAACAAAAATAGACCATGTCCCGGAGAAAATCTGCATTTTGCTTTTTTGAAGCCCACCCTAATCCACACGTTTAATCACCGAAATGGACCTAAAGGATCCACACGTTTAATCACCGAAATGGACCTAAAGGATCCACGTGTCTAATCATTGAAATGATCCACACGTGTAATCGCCTGAAGGATCCACACATCTAATCGCCTAAACCCTAAAGGATCCACACATCTAATCATCGAAAGGATCCACACTTCTAATCACTGAAAGGGACCTAAAGGATGCACACGTCTAATCACTGAAAGGGACCTAAAGGATGCACACGTCTAATCACAAAAGGACCTAAAGGATGCACACGTCTAATCACTGAAAGGATCCACACATCCAATCAGTGAAAGGATCCACACATCTAATCATCGAAAGGATCCACACTTCTAATCACTGAAAGGGACCTAAAGGATGCACACGTCTAATCAATGAAAGGAAATAAAGGATCCACATGTCTAATCATCGAAAGGATGCACACGTCTAATCACCGAAAGGGGCCTAAAGGATGCACATGTCTAATCAATGAAAGGGACCTAAAGGATGCACACGTCTAATCAATGAAAGGAACCTAAAGGATCCACATGTCTAATCATCGAAAGGATGCACACGTCTAATCACCGAAAGGGACCTAAAGGATGCACACGTCTAATCAATGAAAGGAACTAAAAGGATCCCTACGTCTAATCACCGAAAAGATCCACACATCTAATCACGAAAACTCCAAAAGGATCCACACGTCTAATCACCGAAAAGATCCACACATCCAATCACTAAAACTCTAAAAGGATCCACACGTCTGATCGCTGAAAATATCCACATGTGGCGGACACGAAAGCACTGACGTGGTGACATCACCCCGCACACCAAGTGGGGGTGGGCCACGCCCGGGAGAGAGGCGTGGCCTCACGATATACACGGGGCGCGCAGCCCTGAGCAGCTCAGTGCTGCAATTTGAGTACTTTGAATAATAGTGTAGCAGCATAGCAAACCTGTTGTGCATTTTGTGATACAAGCACCAAATTTGGTACACTAGTAGACTATCATATTATGACAAGATCTGGATATTGGGCCATCTCAGATTCAGAGATTTGATTTTTGCAAGATTTCGATTCGATTGGGATCGAAGAGAACACCTTCTTCGTCTTCTGTACAGTGAAGTTGCCAGCCCTGAATTCTCTGGCTACATCTGGGTGCTTCATTGGGAGTGCAACCGTGTCCCTCAGGTGAACAGGGACCCACCTGGCATAGTGTGTGTGGTCTAAGGCATGGAACCATGGGACCAGTTCCGTCAGGGCATCAAGGTACGTCGTGAATGAAGCCTGCCGCAGAGAACGCACGTAGACCAGTACCAACATCTCTAGTTCCAGCACAGTTGCCCAGTACTGAAAGTTGGGAATGTCTTCTCCTCTCTGGTGACACCAGTCTTCGAACTCAGGCAGGTCTTCTGCATCATCAGCATATGTCATACAGTGGCGTTCATACGCACGGTGTTGCAGGATGTGCAGTGCCGCTGCAGTGATTTGATGAGCTCTTCTTGTGCGGGTGACGTGGGCAGCTCGTAGGAAGGAGTCGGCCGTCCCTGGCGTTGCAATCTCAGCTTGCAAAATCTGCAAATCTTGCAAAAATCAAATCTCTGAATCTGAGATGGCCCAATATCCAGATCTTTTCATAATACGATAGTCTACTAGTGTGCCAAATTTGGTGCTTGTATCACAAAATGCACAATTCTTTTGAATATTTGGGCTAAGCCGCCCCACTATAAAGACTCTTTTGTATGAACCGCGTTGTCCGCTTGCTCCTTTCGTAAGCATTAGCGTGCGCAGCATCACGCTTCATTTGGTGACCTCGACGTTGGATCTGCCGTAGCGATCCTTCTGAACACGACGCCATTGCAATGGCAAACAACGCGATGTCGGTCAAACTTCCCCAGTTTTGGGAGGCCCAGGCCAAAGTTTGGTTCGTCCAAGCTGAAGCCCAGTTTCAGCTGTGGCGCATCACCAGCGACGACATGCGCTACTGCCACGTCGTCGCCTCCCTCGGGCCCGGCACGGCCGCTCGAGTTGTGTCCGTCCTTCGCCACCCACCGGACGGCCACAAGTACGAGGCGCTCAAGCGGCTGCTCCTAGCCACGTTCGGCCTCACGGAGGACGTATGGGCCGACCACCTCCTGGATCTCCCCGAGCTCGGCGACACGCGCCCGTCGGTCCGAATGGACCATATGCAGTCGCTGTTGGGCGACGAAGCCCCTGGTTCTCTATTCCGGGCGCTTTTCCGTCGCCAACTGCCAGCACAGGTACGCCTCGCGTTGGCCGGGACCGTGATAACGGAACCCCGAGCACTGGCCGCCGTGGCAGACAGGTACTTCGCGGCTTCGGACACGCGGGCGAGAGTCGGCGCGGCCGTCGCGGATCTCGAGGCTGATGCTGCTGCACACCTCGTGGCCGCCGCCACGCCCCGCCCATCACCGCGGAGAAAACCGCCACCGCGGGGAAAACCGCCGGCTCCACCAGCCTGGCGGAGCCATCCGCGTTCCTCCAGCTCCACCACCTGGTGCCGGTTCCACGCCAGGTTCGGCCACGAGGCTCGACAGTGTCATCCGCCGTGCTCCTTCGACAGGTCGGGAAACGCCCGGTCCGGCGCTCGATAGTGGCAATGAGCGCCGGCCGTTCGAACAGCCTACTGTTCATAACGGACACCTTATCCGGGTGCCGTTACCTGTGCGACACGGGAGAGCAGGTGAGTGTCGTTCCTGCCGATACGTCGGACAAGCACGCCGCGGGTGGTGGCCCCGCGCTGCTTGCCGCGAACGGGACGCCCATCCGTACGTACGGAAAACGCTGCCTCTCTCTGCGGTTCGGAGGGCAGGTTTTCCGATGGTCGTTCGTCACCGCCGACGTGCCCATGGCATTGCTTGGTGCAGACTTCCTGTGCGCAAATGGGCTCCTGGTCGACGTAAAGCACAGACGTCTTGTCCAGGCCGAGACGTTCAGCTCGCTCGCTTGTGCGCTGCCCAGCTCGTCGAGCAGCTCACCGAGCGGCTTGCCAAGCGGCTTGCCGAACGGTTCGGTTCCGGCCACGTTGATCTGTACGCTTCCGGCAGCGGACGAATTCACCCGCCTCCTCGCCAGCTTCCCGGCCCTCACGCGGCCCACCTTCTCGGCGGGGGCCGTCAAGCATGGGGTGGCCCATCACATCCCCACCGTCAGGCCACCGGTCTACGCTCGGGCATGCCGCCTCGAGCCGACGAAGCTGGCGGTAGCAAAAGCGGCGTTCGCTACCCTGAAGCGACTCGGCATCGTTCGGTGCTCGGAGAGTGCTTGGGCATCGCCGCTGCACATCGTGCCGAAGCCCGGCGGGGGATGGCGACTGTGCGGGGACTATCGCCGTCTCAATGACGCCACCACCCCCAACCGCTACCCCGTCCCCCACATTCAGGACTTTTCCGCCCGTTTGGCGGGCATGTCCTTCTTCTCGAAGGTGGACCTCATACGCGGCTACCATCAGGTCCCCGTCAGCCCGGAGGACATCCCGAAGACAGCGGTCATCACGCCGTTCGGACTCTTCGAATTCCTGCGGATGCCCTTCGGTTTGAAGAATGCGGCTCAGGCGTTCCAGCGGCTGATGGACAGAGTCCTCCGCGACTTGGATTTTGTATACGTCTACCTGGACGATATCCTCGTCGCCAGCGCGTCCCGCGAAGAGCACCTACACCACCTCCGCATGCTCTTCGAACGTCTGGGGCAGCATGGCCTGATTGTGAACCCCGCAAAGTGCTGGTTCGGCGTCGCCGAAATCGATTTTCTGGGGCACCGCGTCACCAGGCACGGAGCCGTCCCCCTGCCGGCCAAGGTGGAGGCGGTGAAGGGGTTTCCACACCCCCGCACGATCAGGGGGCTGCAGGAGTTCCTGGGCATGGTGAACTTTTACCATCGGTTCCTGCCCCGTATCGCCCAGCTCCTGCGCCCCCTGCACGAAGCTCTCCGAGGTAAGCCGGGCAAAGGTGACGTTACCTGGACCGAGCAGATGGCCGCGGCGTTCACGGGCACGAAGCTCGCCTTGGCTAACGCCACCATGCTCGCGCACCCGGCGCCCGATGCACCGATCACTCTCACCACTGACGCCTCTGACTACGCGGTGGGCACGGTGCACGAGCAATGGGTGCGTGGGGCTTGGCAACCGCTGGCGTTCTTTAGCCGGCAGCTTCGCCCGCCCGAACGCCGTTACAGTACCTTCGACCGCGAGTTGCTCGGGCTTCACTTGGTGGTCAGGCACTTCCGCCATCTGCTCGAGGGCCGTGCGTTCACGGCCTTCGTCGACCACAAGCTGCTGGTCTTCGCGATGGGCAAGGTCACCGAGCCGTGGTCGGCCCGGCAGCAGCGTCACCTCTCGGCCGTGTCCGAGTACACGACGGACATCCGGCACGTCGCGGGGAAGGACAACCCGGTGGCGGGTTGCCTTTCCCGGGCCGTCGCCCACGCAGTCCACCTCGGCATTAACTATGCCCGGATGGCAGCAGACCAGGCCGCTGACCCCGACGTCCAGGCCTTGCGGACCGCCGTCACGGGCCTCCGCGTCACCGAGGTGCCGTTCGACGGCGCGGGCGTGGCCCTCTTGTGCGACGTCTCCCTCGGGCGGCCTCGCCCCATCGTGCCCGCGGGCTGGCAGCGCCAGGTGTTTGACGCCATCCACGGCCTGTCCCACCCGGGCACGAGGGCCTCCCAGAGGTTGATCGCCGACAAATTCGTCTGGCATGGCCTCCGGAAGGCCGTCCGCGGCTGGGCCAGGACGTGCCTCGCGTGCCAGCGCGCCAAGGTGCACCGGCACACCCAGGCCCCATTGGCCCCGTTTACGGTGCCGGAACGCCGGTTTGACCACGTCCACGTGGACCTGGTGGGACCTCTGGCCCCCTCGCGGGGTTTCACCCACGTCCTCACCATGGTGGACCGCACCACCCGGTGGCCGGAGGCCGTGCCCTTGGCGTCGACGACGGCGGCGGACGTCGCGCAGGCGTTCATCGCCACCTGGGTCGCCCGGTTCGGTGCCCCCTCAGACATCTCGTCCGACCGCGGCCCCCAGTTCACCTCGGAGCTCTGGGGGGCGGTCACGCGGGGGCTCGGGGTCCGGCTGCACCGAACTACGGTCTACCACCCCCAAGCTAACGGCCTGTGCGAGCGATTTCACCGCTCATTGAAGGCCGCGCTCCGGGCCACCCTCCGCGACGGCGGCTGGGTCGACAGGCTCCCCTGGGTCCTGCTGGGCCTCCGGACGGCGCCCAAGAAGGACCTGCGCGCATCCGCGGCTGAGTTGGTCTTCGGGCAACCGCTGTGGGTGCCGGGCGAGTTCCTCCCCGACTCCACGGCACCATGGTCCGCGGCACAGCAGCGCTCCGCTCTGCAGGAGACCGCCCAGAGGTTCGCCCCGGTGCCAACGGCACGCCACGGGCACCCACCGACGCACGTCGCCCCGGAGCTTCGCACGGCAGAGTACGTCTTCGTCTGCCACGATGCCCACTGGACACCACTGCGGCCCCCGTACGACGGGCCTTTCCGCGTGCTGGAGACCGGGGTGAAGCACTTCACCCTGGACATCGGCGGTACTCCTGACCGCGTTTCTGTGGACCGCCTCAAGCCGGCCCAACTCGACGTGGACTATCCACTGCCAGTGGCCCGACCCCCGCGTCGGGGCCGCTCCCCTGCGGGCGGACCCCCGGCACCGCCCAGCCCCGCCGCCCCCCGGTCCTGCACCCATCCCAGGGGCAGCCGGAGGCATCCCAGATGGCATCCCTGCATCCCAGACGCCAGGGGGCGCTTCGGCCGGGTCATCCGTTTGCCCCGCAAACTGACCCTTCAGATGCGCGGGGATTCTGGGGGGCGCGTGTGGCGGACACGAAAGCACTGACGTGGTGACATCACCCCGCACACCAAGTGGGGGTGGGCCACGCCCGGGAGAGAGGCGTGGCCTCACGATATACACGGGGCGCGCAGCCCTGAGCAGCTCAGTGCTGCAGTTTGAGTACTTTGAATAAAGACTCTTTTGTATGAACCGCGTTGTCCGCTTGCTCCTTTCGTAAGCATTAGCGTGCGCAGCATCACGCTTCACACACATCCGATCACGAAAACTCCAAAAGGATCCACACGTCTAATCACCGAAAAGATCCACACATCCAATCACTAAAACTCTAAAAGGATCCACACGTCTAATCGCCGAAAATATCCACACATCCGATCACGAAAACTCCAAAAAGCAAAAGGATCCACACGTCTAATCACCGAAAAGATCCACACATCCAATCACTAAAACTCTAAAAGGATCCACGTGTCGATAATCACTGAAAGGAACGAAAAATATCCAAACGTCTAATCACCGAAAGGAGCTGAAATGGACACGTTGAATGTTCTACGCCATTATTATTATTATGGTTGTTGTTGTGGTTTGCGACGGCCTCTTCCCGACTCCCGTGCACCGGAGGAATTGCGCATGCGCGGTCTTGCTTGGTAGATGGGCCTTGGACTGAGTGGTTACCTGAATAAAATTCCGTGTGAGAACCTGATCTCTTCTTATTATTAGAGTGGATCCCACCGCTGACCCCACGCCAATAATCGTTATTAAATTCTGATAAAACTACTGAAACATGTTCCTTAATATCAGAGGAGTTTAACGAGCGCTCATACACCGCCTAGAGTGCGGAAAACGGTCACATAACTCTTGCGTCATCAATGAAACCTCCTTCATTAATTCATTTTATTTCTCTTAGTTTTCCTTGATTCTGAATTGAAAACCATGATCAGTGTGTTGCAAATTGACCAAATCAGTTACCCTAACTCCCAATTTTTATATTGATATCAGCGGTGTGTTCATTTACCAAGTTTATTGAAGAGCCTCATCTCAGCTCGCCAAGCGGTTTAAGCACTCAAACAAGCATTCCGTTGAAAACTGTTGATAAGGAACGGCTGGCTTGGCGAGCGCTAGCAAGCTGCTTGGTAACTGAACTCACACAGAATACACTTCATAGTACAGTGCTGTAATATGGTCCAAAACACCAACACTAACCGCCGTTATCATAGACTGGTTCGGTGCACTCTCATTACCGATGGGATCGGGTCTGTACAAGTTCAATAAACATTTACATTGAAAATATCGGGGTCCACCTATTTTGGGGGGAAACCTCCTCCCCCCCCCCCAAATACTACAAATACACCGATTTTTTTTAATGCCGTGAACAAACTTTGGTACATCACGATGTTGAAGGTTGTGGTAAAGTTTCATCTTAATTGTGTGTGTAGTTTCTGAGAAAGTTTCTGTTTCTGTGTGTATGGTGTGTGTGTGTGTGTTTCTGTGTGTATGGTGTGTGTGTGTGTTTCTGTGTGTATGGTGTTTGTGTGTGTGTGTGTGTTTCTGTGTGTATGGTGTGTGTGTGTTTCTGTGTGTATGGTGTGTGTGTGTGTGTGTGTTTCTGTGTGTATGGTGTGTGTGTGTGTGTGTGTTTCTGTGTGTGTGTGTGTGTGTTTCTGTGTGTGTGTGGGTGTGTGTGTGTGTGTATGTGTGTTTCTGTGTGTATGGTGTGTGTGTGTGTGTGTTTCTGTGTGTGTGTGTGTGTGTGTGTGTGTGTGTGTGTGTGTGTGTGTGTGTGTCTATTTTATGCAAGAAAAATGTTTCCCCATCAACTCCACCAATGTGGTCAAAAGGATCGTTCATGTAAACCCATTTTATATTGAAGTATCGTATAAAACATTTTTGAAAGTTATAAAAGATAAAGAAAAGTGCATACCGGTATTTAACATTTAACAAAGCCCTGAAATTTCTCGTACTTTGGTGTTTTCCCTGATTGAATGACCACAACGTTGCGAGTTCAGGGTGTCAATGCTAAATGAGTATAAAAAGAGAGCAAAATGCGTTTCCGGTGAATTCCAGTGACGTAGTTAAATGACGCATCGCACACACCGCACATTACTGCAAAGGAACCATCACGTTAAAGGTGTCCCTATCTGTGATTGAATACACCGTCTAAACCTTTGCAGAACCTTCTAAACCGGGATGAATATCCCAGACTTTCGAACCCATGTCGTCGTCCCCAGCCGGAAAGTTACATGAAACAACAACAACAACAACAACTATTTTACTGCTTCCGTTCCTGCTCCTTTGGAATTTGGATTCGTGTTCCGCGCAGATTCGGCATTGCCTTTTGAATAGGGGATAAGAATATAAGATTAATACAGAACGGGCCATTGAAGTCAGTAGTGTGAGGTAATGCTCCGATTTGTCGGTCATTCTCTTGTTTTGCTGTCGCCGAATTCATTCCCTGTTACGGTAAATTAAGTTCGTCGTGTTGTCTATTGTTATGAACGTTGTTTTTACCAAGCAAAGCAGGTTGTGGATGCTTGAAACAGTTAGTTATGGAAGCTTAAACGAATGCGTGGAGAAACAACAACCTTTCGTCCTTAAACTATGAGCGAATGAAGTTTGTATAATTGTTTCAAGCAGCACATGTGACACTAAATGTGAACAACTTCGATCCAACTCGTGAACAAATTACTCTTGGATATACACGTGGGCCGTGTGGGCGTGTACAGTGAGCCTGCAAATGGCACGTCAGTGAAGGGGGCGGAGCTATAACAAAAAGTCCTGGCTTTCATTGATAAAACCACCATTCCAACTTTTCTAATGCTTTTTAAACTGAAAACAAAACATTTGTTACTTCCCGATAGAACAAGTGCAGAAAGAACCTTCTCTTCCCAACTTTTACACAACCATCTCCCATTTTGACGACTTTGGTTATAAAATTTGAATTTCAACATCACCTTTCTTTCAACTATTCATCAATACGGGACTTTCGAAATGTATGAGTGCTAATGGTAATGCGGCTTTTCGCGCATGCGCTGTGAATGTTTTCAGTGACCTGCAAACCAGGACACTTTTATAACCTGTGTTGCTAGGGCGAAATCTGTAAGTCATATTGTCTTTTCAACATAATTTTCTGCATTTAAACGAGAGTGGCAATTTCAAAATGCTTAACCTGCATTTACATATTTGTGTTTAAAAAATAAAGAGGACTCAAGACACATAGGACTCCCCATAACTCCCCATAAATCTGACTTCATAGGTCACGTGGTCTGGCCGTCACATTGGATTGAAAATAAAAACGTCAAAAATATCCAAAACTTCTTCACAGGTCTATGCAAAACTTTATGATTGATTAACCATGGGGAACATAGTTTGAAAACTTTCATACCTACCGGTACGCCAATGCAGTCGCCGAAGGCATTATGTTTTTAGGTTGGCCGTCTGGCTGTCCGTCCGTCCATCCGTGTGTTCGTGATAGGTTTTTGTTACTGCGATAACTTGAGAACTGCAGAAGGGATCCAAGTCAAACTTGTTACAGGTATCCACCGTTCAGGCCTTGCACCAACCCACATTGTCAGGAGTTTTTGCAGTAAGGCAGCTGTAATATGGGTGAGCTAAGAAGTTCTCCAACTCTTTCGTTTTGTAGAGGCACACCCATTACTCTTTTTTCCAATTATTTTTGGCTTCTTTTATAGGTGTTGTGAGCCATTTTAGGTTACAATCCCTACTGCACACACACACGTTAGATGTTAACATGCCCCGATCAACGTTCCTGCCAAGTGATTCCACGCAAATGCGCTGAGCATTTTCGGGTGAATTATGTCATTAAAAAAGTCATGTATTTGTATATACTAGGCATTGTTTCGCTGATTTATTAATCAAAAGACAACATGTTGTGCTTCACAAACATATTGCATTTTTAGCTACGATTCTCTTTGAAAATGTAAAATGAAGTGAAACATTTGAAAAAAAGATTGTTTTTTGAATACATAGTACCAGTAGTTGTTACTGCTGTCATTGTTTGTGTGCTCCTTACGTGTACTTTCATATATTTTTCTATTGCTTTGAGAAGTATTACTATATATACTTTTGTGTGCTCCTCCCGTGTCCTTCTGAAGAGTTCCTGTTGTGTGGAATGATAAATGGTACTGTTGGAACCACTACATTAAGCTCTCATTCCCACTTCTTCTTGAATCCCAGAAATACGTGCCAAATTTAAAACAGGCGTTGAAGATTAAAAAGACCCAAATTTTCGTTCCAAGTAAAACATTTAGTCGCTTTCTAACGGTACCATTTTTTAAAATCAACAGCAGCAGGAACCGTGACATTAAAAGTCGATGTTGTGCTGATTCTTGTTCTTCGTGACACATGTGACACACACACGCAGCACCCTTCTTTTTAGTAACTAGGGCATGCCCGTACTATATCTATATCTAAAATTATATCCCCCCCTCTATTTACATGAAATGGTTTGGTCCATGAAATGTTTTGGTCCATTCGCAACGCCAAAGCGAACGGCGAACGCTTTACATGAAATGGTTTGGTGCATGAAATGTTTTGGTCCATTCGCAACGCCAAAGCGAACGGCGAACGGCTTGCGAGTACAGTGACAATCCCCCCGGGGTTTTTATTAGTTTTAAAACATAGTTTAACGCCAACATAGCGCCAACATAGTTTGCAAACGTGAAATAAATGAATACGCTCTCAAATGTGCCATCCGAGGCAGAGTGTGTCCGCCACGTTCGGCACACGCGATAGCTCGCTGCTCTCTGATTGGTTGAATCGTTTTTTGGACATAGCTCGGTAAGTAATTGTCCGATTAATATGAAACCTTGAAAAGGCACATCCTCGGGTCCCCAGCAATATACCTGGCAAGTTTAAAGTATATCGGACCCGTGGTTGTCGAGAAACAGCGGTCACAGACAAACAAACGTACAAACAAACACACAGAGATTACTGGAATTATAGATAGATAGATTTTGGGCACGCTGGATGATTTGCTACTTTCTTTTTGTGTATATCTTTTTTTCGCACTGGTTAGATGTACTTTGTTCACAATAGACAAATAAATCGTGAGGAGAAGCAAGCCTGTAAGTGCCAGAACATCACTTCAAAATGAGTAGTTTGTTTTAATGTACTATTCGACCTGGGTTGAAAGCCCGGGTTCAAGATGATCCTTGTTATTCTGTACTCCACTTTACAGTTGACCCAAATTAAGTACAGTACACATACTCTTATGACAATCTAATTACGACAAGAAAAATCAGGCCGGTGGAAGCAATATAAAATGAAATGCACAATTGTGATGCTAGTTTCAAAAGCCACTCCATAAAACAGCATTTGATGAAATCATGTGGATGTCTGATGTAAGCTTACTCCCTTCACAGGAATATAGGGGGCAGTCTTGGACAATATGCCAGACTGATTGACTTGCCCCACATTCGTAGAACGGAGTATCTTTCACCCTCCATTTCTGAAGGAAGTAGAATGCATCTTCCATGTGTTGTTCTTATAAGGTTCAATGTAGTTGAAAGTCTTCTTGGTACCTGGGAGCCAGGTATCTGCTGTGGGGTCATCAACAAGTCCGTTGTTGGAGACCTCACAAGCCAGCCACGCATGACACCACGGAGTGCTTATGTCATTTACAGAGAGCGCAGGAGCTTTTCACCATTTATCAAGAAACGCTTGCCTCAAATTTAGATGGTCCGGTTGTGGTGAATCTTTAATTCCAAAAATTGGGAGCTCTGGGTTACCCAGGATCTTAAAGTACTCTCTCAAAACGGCTGCATCCCTCCTCGTGTTCAGTGGAGGTATGTTCCACAGTAATGGCAGCCACCTGGTAGGTGTTGATTTAATAGTCCCACTGATTAATCTCATTACTGTGTAAACTGCACATCCACAAGCTTAGTGTGTGGGATGTTTCACCAGACAGGACAGCAATACTCCGTTGGCGGAATATCATTTGTGAAAGGTTGAAAAGTATAGGCGCTTGGACAGATCCTTGTGTGAAGCCATTCTTCAGTGTTTTCTTGCGGCTTGTATTGTCACCAAGATGTACAGACTTCCTGTCGCTCAGACACAAATTAAGTGAAAAGCTCATTTTTTTTCGATTTTTGCAATGAGGGTTTTCAATGGATTTGGGTGGTTCTTACCCAGCAAGCCTTGTGGCAAAACCATAAAGGATGTGTGCCATTGTTTTGCTTCTGAAAATCCTAATAATTATTTGTAGATATTTGTTATAAGGCAACGAGAGAATATTAATATGAGGTACAGCGAGTTTCCAATCGGTTAGGGTGATACAGGTAAACGAGGCAAAGGCGAGCTGGTTTGATAAGGCCCACACAAGAGTTTGATCACCATCATCCGTCATTGTTTTTACCATAATACGTAAGATCGGCATTTCATAACCTGAGCACACTAAACTTTAATTACTAATCCGTACTGGTGTGTCAGCTAACCTGACAACTTGCGTGAGAATTTGTATGTCACTAATGTGATTCATGTTACACTAATTACTACTAATCTATATATGTATATATAAAAGAAAGTTTTTGTTTGTTTGTTTGTTTGTCTGCATGCACTAATCTCCTGAACGGTGAAAGACAGAAGGAAACCTCCAATACAAAAAATGTCGGGACGGGCCCCGGAAAGGTTATAGGCGAGGTGGCGAGGCCGGTCGAGGCCGCCTCAGGCGGGTTGGGCCCATTTGGCAATTAAAAGCTGAGCTGAATTATAGCAGTCAATCTTCTATGGCCGCGAGTAAAAGCTGAATTATAGTCGTACATTCATTCAAAAAGAACTAAAAATGTCGGGACGGGCCCTGGGAAGGTTATAGGCTAGGTGGCGAGGCCGGTCGAGGACGCCTCGGCCGGGCTGGGCCCATTTCGCAATTAAAAGCTGAGCTGAATTATAGTAGTCAATCTTCTACGGCCACGAGTAAAATCTGAATTATAGTAGTAAATTCATTCAAAAAGAACCCGGGCAACGCCGGGTGCTTTCTGCTAGTTAGTAATAATAAAAAGAATATCTGCATTTTTAAAATCCGTTTTTCATAGAACTAAACCACTGAAAGTAGGTGTAATGAACAGGTTTAATGTAGTACAGTTCCTTTTGATGTGAAATAGCCATACTTGCACATGACACGCTAATCAAACACTTGAGCGATCTAGGCCATGCTCCAAATGGGCTGGAACAACATGGAAGACTTGAGGTATAACATAATTAGGGTGAAAAGGTATTGTTACGGATTCGGGGGTCGGCGCTCCCCTTACCAAGGGGGGGTTAATCCCCTTGTCCTTTTAAGCTGGCCGTCCCGAGTCCTGGAAGCTACAATGCTCCTCCCGGTTCGGTTTTGGGTAGGGTAATTGGTCAATTTGGGTCCCAAATACCTAATTACCAACACCGACCGCGAGCAGGGAAATAACTCCCGCTCAAACCACGGATAAGATGGACAGTGCCGAGCGGTTAGCGATCCGCGATCCGAGCCATTAACAAGTGACTAGACCCGATTATAGCGGTTTCCGAAATCGTGCCACAGGTACACAATGGAAAGAAAGGACGGAGGCGATCGGATTAGGGAAAAACCAAGAAATAACAAGGTGAATTTATTACAAGCCAAAAGAAGAGGAAAGGAAAGAAATATACAAGAAGAAGAAGAAGAAGAAGGACACAGCGCAGGCTTAACTATACAGTCTTAACTTAACACCCCAGGACAAACATACACACTCACACGGGATTGTAGTGGGTAGGGTGGAAGGTCCAGGTAGATGATCCAGGCTCCAATCGACCCCCGTCCAGTCTCCGGTTCCGCAGGCGAAACCCGGCAGGCAGCTCTGCGTATCGTTGGCACGCGACCGGACCTTACATATGGCGGGGGGGGGGGGAAGTCCTTCGCAAATGTGCGCTCTTGGATCAGTCCTTTCAATAAGCGCCTATACCCACAAGTTCGTTATCAGCCTTCTCTCCCAACGAGTCTGTTGTGCGCAGTTCTTTCGAAAGGCGTCCGTTTGCAAAGCGTGTATATCCTCCAGTCCTTCAATAACGATGGTCCCCCCTGCGCAGTCCGTGAAAGGGCTTTTCGCTCGCGCTTATATATTGCGCTTTTAGATCACTAGGCGCGCTTCGAAACCACACCCGCTATCGAGCTCACCTCAGCCCTGGTTGGCTGGTAAGGGCTTACCGGCTCCGCCTTTGATGACTCGTTGACAAGCCACACCTTGTTCTTGGGGTTCCGCCCCCTTCTTCCTCGAGCCGACCGCATGGTTAATGGCAGCGCTTGGGCGGAAGCTCAGCGAGGCAGCGAACGCTGCTAACAAAGGGCGCGTAATAGAATTGGGAGAGAGATCGCAAAATGAACAAAATGAATTGGGGACCTACTCTTATTTCATTGATGCAATGCAGATTCAACTATTGGAAACACGGCCTTATCTGAAACACATAATAATGAAATAACTAAAGTTCCTATGGTGGCCTACGTGTTGCATATGGACTAACTAAGGGTGCAACCTTTAACTTTATTAAATGATGGGATATTTACAAGTGAGGGTTCTAAAACCGCAACAGTGCACCCTCCCTTTTTCCAGGCCCTGCCCGGGCCGACACACAAGGGAACTATCTTTTAACTTAATGTGGCACTTAGGTGTGGTTACCCTCTACTTTTAACCTCACCCTGAGTGCGACAGTTTTAACACTAGATATGTCCCGCCTGCTGCGTTGCATCCTATCTAACTGAATCACACCCACAATTAACCGAATTGCGGAATGGTCCTGAAACTAAACATTTAGCCGGTGTGGAGCATTATTTACAAAAACACTACTAATTATTTACAACTACACCCAGGACCTGTCTTTTGTGGGAAAAAGCAGAGACATTTTGATAAGAGGAAAGTCATTGCACTGCACTGCACCGATACACCATACCATATGTACCAATATGCACCAATAAAGAAAATGCACCAAAAGCACCATAATGCACAACACGCACATTTCAAAAATAATAAATGGTGATGTCTTCTTCTTTTCTGCTGGGCCGATGTTTCTGGTTGTCTTGATCTTCATCTTGATGTTATTTATTAAAAGGGCACACACCGCGTCCGCTTTTTATTATTGATTCGGCCAGCAGGGCCAACTCCGGTGGTCCACTGCTGGGCATGGGTGCCACTTTAAAACAGTGGTCCGCAACCAGATACCGCTGGTAACAATGGTCAGTCCCAGCAGAGACGCCAGGCCACAGAATGTGTGGTCCACAAATGGTGCTAGGCCACAGAACGTGTGGTCCATATGTGGTGCTAGGCCACAGAACGTGTGGTCCATATGTGGTGCATCAGTGCAGGCAGGAGGCAGCAAGGGTGCGGGCGCACAACTGGCAGCACCTGCACACATCCCTTGGGCACAAAAGAACAAGGCCCATGAGTGGGGAAGGAAGGACAAGCAGATCAGCCGGCAGCGGCGCAAGGGTACACATCAATACAAAGTAATGCAGACATGAAGGGCGCGGGAGAGCGAGCTGAGAAAGCTCGTCCCTAGCATACGTCACCCCCCATGTCACCTACTCTACCCTTGCCCCTACCCCGTATTTACACAATTTACAAATTACAAATCCGTCGCTATGTCTTGTCCCCCATATCTCCCTCTAATTTCAAATTCATCCCCAATCCCTCCCAAGAAGAAAGGGATGGAATCACAACACAATGTCTCCCTCACGTCCTGATGCGTCTTACATTCCAAATGTCTGCAAAATCTGGTGTGGAGTTTTATCACCCAGGTGAGTGGATGCGGATGGTGCGAAGAGACTTTCATCCTAACTATACTTCTAAATGACATTAACACTTTAACTCTACCCGGGGTCTTACCCTGCCAAACCATTGGCCATCTTTACACTATGTGGTTCTAAAAACCCAATTCCCATTGACCAAACTGTGGTGCTGACCAATTTGGGGTCTCACTCCCCCGATTTTTCAATTCTGTGCCCTCGCACAATTTCAGGGCTGGGTCGTGTGGCTCACCAGCAGGTCCGCTCACCTGCACACCTCCGCCACTGCAGTTGCCACCCGAGCTTACCTAGCTCCTCACTATCCTAACCTGGGGAAGGCCCTCCCTGGCACTTACCCCACAAATGCCCCCTCTGGCATCGGGCTACCCGGGTCCTCTCCTTGGGATCCACGGGCCCCATTGAACTCTACCTGGCTCCCAGAGCCTACCTGCGGCCTCACCTGGCCGACAGACTACCAGTGGCGGAGTGCCCATTTAATCATTCTCAATAACAGGCCACATGCCCAGCCAATCTCGTTCCACTAATGCACCCAACACAACACTCTGTGCAACTACTCGCACCACAGATGCCAATTTCCAACCACAATTTACCTACTCCCTCTACCTACTCTTAAACTACCCTCCCCGGGTATTCTTGAAGGGGTCCATCCTTCCCCCATCCACTCCTTCGCACCATACACTCCACACCATTCATTCCACACACCTGTACCTCACTTGCACATCATGCAAGTCAAACACTCAACACACACACACACATCTCTCACGAGCATTGCCTCATTTCAACAAGCTCACCGGGAATCTCATTCCAATTCCTCATTTCCTCACCAGCACTACCAGGAATCTCATTCATCTTTTCATTTAAACGATACCACAAACATGCTGCATCATCTGGCTATCTATTTCCCCTCTAAAACTCGTGCTCCCCATCATCCCTTTATACTATGCACATCCCACGTCGTTATAATCCATCTAATCTGACTACGGCCCCACTACCTGTACAAAAGTCACTACTTAACTCTCAAGTCACCGATGGTCATTTTTCTAGATCCTATCATTTATCCGAACCCTCCCGGGCTAGTTTGTACTGCCACCCCATAATCTATTGCTCCTTTGCCCAAAGATGGATGTGAGGGATGGTAGGTCTACCATCCCTCTACATCAGATACCATTTGCCATCATCACTATCACTATCCGTTCACTACTCTGAGCCTCGTCGGGTGCGGTAATGCATTTTCACAGCTCGGCTTCGAAAAGCCGGCTATCCGTGCGGATGGTCAGTCTCGTGTAGGTTGGGTCCGTCCGGCATTTACGATTCTGGGGAGGAGGTTTTGTCGGGCCGAGATTCCATGGTCCATCCCGGCGCAGACCCTTTCGGTCTCCGGCCCGATGACCCAACCTCGCCCGGTCGGAACACCGCCCCTGCCAGGGGGCGCAGGTCCGACCTGGCCTTTCTCCCCCGGAATCGCGCCGCTCGCCACTACGACGCGGCACCGACCACACAGGGCAGAGCCCGACCCGAATCATGCACGGCGCTCCGTGCAGGAGCGACGCGGCAACGATCCCGGCCGGCCCCCGCAGCACACAAAGAGCACCACGCCCCGAGAACTCGCGTCGGCTAAACGTCGGCCTGAACGCTGTCCCGGTTAGCGTCGATGCTCGTATTGCATTCTCACACCATGCGTCCCTTTTTTTACTCGCACATCCAGGCGTCTCCATACACTCCGCACATTTCGTCACTGCACTCTCTCGTGCATACTCTCGTTCCACACTCCGGTGCACACCACTCATGCGCACACCCTGGCGCACTCTCCCTCGGCACGTACTCCGTACCACTCATGGGGGTGCACTCTTGCATCCACCCATTCAGCCCACACCTACTCACGGGTGTGCAATCCCCTATCGCACACCCAATCATGCGCTCTGGTGTGCCCTCCCGCACACGCTCCACAACCAACTCACACTCCGTGTCACTCACGCTCACTATCACACTCCGATGTGCATTCACTCTCGCACTCGGTAATGCACTTGCGCTCCGGCGCCATTCGCACATGCGCGCCATTGCCATTCACACAGCGCACCACGGACCTACGAGCGCCTGGGTGACGTCTGGATCCCAAGCGCGCGAAAAATCCTTTCGCGCTAAACCTTTCCGCGCCAAATCTCTTCGCGCCATATACTAACCCACTCACCTTGGCGCTTCCTCCTCTTCGCTCCACCACCTGCAAACTTTCATTTTGGTGATTAAGCACGGCATCACGATGTGAATACAGACTTTGCATGCATTCCATCTCAATCTCCGATAATGCCTCTATGCCTGCCGTCTCTCCAAACCCAATTTCCACTATTTGTTTGATTTTATATTCTTTTTCCTCGATGACCGCTGGCGCTAATAAAATAAAATTCTCTACTTCGGCGGTCGCCGGCTTCCCCATACCCCGGGTCGCGATCTCTACCCCGGTCCACTTAACTGCGCCTTGCTCGGCCTCGCTTTCCCCGCGCTTCTCAAGTCGCGCTACCCCGTCGCATACCCACGTGCCTTTCCCGCTTGACCTGCGGTCTATGTCCTCTCCCATCTTTTTTATTAACTCCCCTCGGGTATCCATTTTTTTCTCTTGGATGTCCATTTTTCCAAGTAATTCATTTATTTCATTATTTTGGGCGTCCATTATTTCTCTTTTGGATTGGTTCCCCATCTCTCTCATTTCTGCCATGAATTGCGCCATGAAGGCTTGCATGTCGCCCACCCCCATTTGCGCAGCGGGCGCGGCCCTCGTCGCCATGTGCGAGGCGCCGCCATTTTGTGCGCCTGCAACCCCCACTACCGCACCTTCATTGCTTTCCTCCTCCATCTCTCCCACTTCTTCCCTGGGGTCCTGGGTTGACTCTAACCCTTCCTCTACCCCCCTCATCTTCCCCCACCGGCATCCGATCGCCTTGGGTATCCATGGAACGATTTAAAATTTAGATGGTAATACAATTTCGGCTGCTCGTAATTTTTGACCAAATTTTGTCCAGATATAAAATTTGGTTCGGGCTTCAAATCCCACTCCTGACACCAATTGTTATGGATTCAGGGGTTGGCGCTCCCCTTATCAAGGGGGGGGGGCGGGTTAATCCTCTTGTCCTTTAAGCTGGCCGTCCCGAGTCCTGGAGCTATGACGTCACTTCCGGTCAGCGCTGAATAGGGTGGTAGGCCAAATTGTTCCTATTACCGAATTACCAGCGCCTTCCGGGAAGCGAGGAAATGAGCCCCGCCCGAGCCGCGGCGTTAGTGGACACGCCAAGCGAAGCAAGCTGCGACTCAGGCCGTTACCAATGACTAACCCGATTCTGAGCGATTCCAAAATCGTGCCACAGGTACTCAATGGAAAGAAAGGACGGAGGCGATCGGATTAGGGAAAAACCAAGGAATAACAAGGTGAATTTATTACAAGCCAAAAGAATGGGAAAGGAAAGAAATATACAAGAAGAAGAAGAAGAAGGACACAGGGCAGGCTTAACTATACAGTCTTAACTTAACACCCCCAGGACAAACATACACACTCACACGGGATTGTAGTGGGTAGGGTGGAAGGTCCAGGTAGATGATCCAGGCTCCAATCGACCCCCGTCCAGTCTCCGGTTCCGCAGGCGAAACCCGGCAGGCAGCTCTGCGTATCGTTGGCACGCGACCGGACCTTACATATGGCGGGGGGGGGGGGGGGGGGGAAGTCCTTCGCAAATGTGCGCTCTTGGATCAGTCCTTTCAATAAGCGCCTATACCCACAAGTTCGTTATCAGCCCTCTCTCCCAACGAGTCCGTTGTGCGCATTTCTTTTGAAAGGAGTCCGTTTGCAAAGCGCGTATATCCTCCAGTCCTTCAATAACGACGGTCCCCTGCGCAGTCCGTGAAAGGGCTTTTCGCTCGCGCTTATATATCGGGCTTTTAGATCACTACGCCCGCTTCGAAACCACACCCGCCATCGAGCTCACCTCAGCCCTGGTTGGCTGGTAAGGGCTTACCGGCTCCGCCTTTGACGGCTCGTTGACAAGCCACACCTTGTTCTTGGGGTTCCGCCCCCTTCTTCCTCGAGCCGACCGCATGGTTAATGGCGGCGCTTGGGCGGAAGCTCAGCGAGGCAGCGAACGCTGCTAACAAAAGGCGCGTAATAGAATTGGGAGAGCGATCGCAAAATGAACAAAATGAATTGGGGACCTACTCTTATTTAATTGATGCAACGCAGATTCAACTATTGGAAACACGGCCTTATCTGAAACACATAATAATGAAATAACTAAAGTTCCTATGGTGGCCTACGTGTTGCATATGGACTAACTAAGGGTGCAACCTTTAACTTTATTAAATGATGGGATATTTACAAGTGAGGGTTCTAAAACCGCAACAGTATGATTGTTGAGTTGCACTAGAAATGGCCAAACAGAAATGAAGCCATTTTATCTCCTTGTTTTACCATGTGTTGCAGGGCCTCAACGTGGATTTGGAGGGCACAGTGAGACCGAGATCTCTCTCTTGGAAATAGCACAGAAATTGTAATCATACAACGTATGTATAATTCTGTATGCGTGTGTGCGTGCGTCTGTTAGACTTGCATGCAATTCTAAACTGCTGGACCGAATGGGTTGAAATTTGTTAGTTGTACTTAGAGTGTGCCCGGGTAGGTTTTAGGTGTTAAAAATTGTAGTCGTGGGGATTCGGGTGGGAGTAGGTACGATGCAAATTCCAAATATAAATGAATATTGTGTAGTGCCACCCAGTGGTGGTGGGAGAAGGTGTTGCAAGTCAGAGATGACTTGCAATTTTGCATTGTATATGTGGCATAGTGCAAGTGCGATACTAACTCCCACCAGAGGGGAGGGGTTATTACTCTCCCATCGGTAGCGGGTGTTTCTAGTCCATTTAATTCACAACGATTTCTGCTTCTTACTAACTACATGGCTCCCAGCATATTTCTGCGACTACCTGGTACCGAGCACACGCCCCAAACCTTTTTTTATTTTAATGTTTGTGCCCCTTGTGTGTTCAGTAATGTAAAGCATGGATTGTTTGTCAGAGCAATGGAAAAACATTTATTTTATGCTTTTTCCACTTTATTTCCCTTGATTTTTGTTATGTTGGTAATATGAAGGATTTGAATTGTTTTTATTAAATACGAGGAACAGTACCCATCCCAAGTGACGGGAAAAGCTAGGAAAAGTATTCCCCTCTTTTCTCTCCCACCCTCCTCCCCCCTTCCTCTCTCTCTCCCACTCCCTCCTTCCTCCCCTTTCTCCACAACTACCCTCTCTCCTATATCCACCACTCCCTTGTATCTCTCCACTGCCCTGTCTCTCCCCACTGCCCTGTCTCTCCCCACTGCCCTGTCTCTCCCCACTGCCCTGTCTCTCCCCACTGCCCTGTCTCTCCCCACTCCCCTGTCTCTCCCCACTCCCCTGTCTCTCCCCACTCCCCTGTCTCTCCCCACTCCCCTGTCTCTCCCCACTCCCCTGTCTCTCCCCACTCCCCTGTCTCTCCCCATTCCCCTGCCTCTCCCCACTCCCTTATATCTCTCCACTGCCCTGTCTCTCCCCACTCTCCTGTCTCTCCCCACTCTCCTGTCTCTCCCCACTCCCCTGTCTCTCCCCACTCCCCTGTCTCTCCCCACTCCCCTGTCTCTCCCCACTCCCCTGTCTCTCCCCACTCCCCTGTCTCTTCCCACTCCCCTGTCTCTTTCCTACAGCCCTCTCCTCTCTCCCCCACTCCGCACCTCCGCTCCCCTCTCTATTTGTCAGCGACTATCCTTTTAAAATGAATTTCATGTCCTTTTCATTTTTTTTTGCTTTCGCTATTCAGTTGTTAACTTTTATTTGATATGTGTCGTAAAGGGTGTTTCCCTAAAGAATGCCTTTTTTCCTGACCAGATGATTCGTTTCGGGAAAAAAGGCATTCTTTGGGGAAACACCCTTTACCGTTCTCGTTACAGAGCGTCTGTGTGGCCAAAGCAGCTTCCAGAGCAAGGTTTATACTGGGTGGTTTGCCATGGCTTTCCCAGCAGTAGTTCAGACAAGAATTTGTAATTTGTTCAGGGTTCTGCAAAAGCTCGACACTCTTTGTGAAAGACACTGTGGGGATCTTTAATGTCCATCAACTAATGGTGGAAGACATGACGCCCAGTTTAACGTCTATCAGAGGGATGGCACACATTGATGATTCATTCACCCAGTCTGTGAAACACTGGGATTGAAGGAGCTGGGGCTCCCACGTCGATCGGAAGAATGGACGCGACAAAAAGCTGGAATTCATCCGAGTTGCTTTAATCAAACCAAACACTCAGGCACTCTGAAAAGCCCGTTTATCGGGCAGCAATATATATACATATTATCCCGGAGTGTTTGCCCAGGAAAGGCGAGAGGGGGCGTGGCCCAGCGTCCTGGCTGCGGCCTGGCAAGTTGAGGGCGAGCCTGCCCGGGCATGCCCGGGCGTCCCGACCGAGGCCTGGCAAGTTGAGCGCGGGCCTGCCCGGGCGTCCTGGACGAGCCCGGCATGGTGATCGCTCCGCGTCCTTGATAGGTGCAAGGCGATTGTGAAAACCCAGCGGTAGCCGCTACACACGTCCCCCCAGAATCGACTTGCACCGGCAGGGTCAATTTGAGGGGGGTCCTGATGACCCGGCCGAAGCGACCCCTGGTGGGTCGTGGGAGGGGGTCCGGTGTGGTGGTGGGCGGTCGAGTGGGGGGCACCGTGGACGGGGGGCGGCCTTGCCGCGGCGGAAGGGCCACCCGTGGTGGGTGGTCGACGTCCACGTGCGCCGGCTTGAGGCGGTCCACCGCAATCCGGTCCGACCTGCCGCCGATGTCGATGACGAACGACTTGTCGTCCCGTCGCAGCACCCGGAAGGGCCCGTCGTACGGCGGCCGGAGTGGCCCCCGATGTGCGTCGTGACGCACAAAAACATACTCCGCTGTGCGAAGTGCTGGGGGGACGTAGGACTGGGGGTCACCGTGGTGGGATGTTGGCACGGGGGGCAAACCGTCGGGCGGCCTCCTGGAGGTCCGAGCGCTGGTGAGCTGCGGACCAGGGACTGGTAGCGTCGGGCACGAATTCGCCCGGGACGCGTAGCGCCTGGCCATAGACAAGCTCGGCGGTGGATGCCTGGAGGTCCTCCTTGGGGGCCGTGCGGAGGCCCAAAAGGACCCACGGCAGCCGGTCGGCCCAACCGCCGTCTTGAAGGCCGGCCATGAGCGCGGCCTTCATGGAGCGGTGGAATCGCTCGCACAACCCGTTTGCTTGGGGGTGGTAGGCCGTAGTACGGTGGAGCTTGACCCCCAGGTTGCGGGCGACCGCGCCCCACAGCTCGGAGGTGAACTGTGGTCCGCGGTCTGACGAGATGTCCGCCGGTGCGCCGAAGCGGGCGACCCAGGTGGCGATGAAAGCCTGCGCCACGTCGGCGGTAGTGGTGGAGACGAGGGGAACGGCCTCCGGCCACCTGGTGGTCCTGTCCACCATGGTGAGCAGATGTGTGAACCCCCGTGACGGGGGGAGGAGGCCCACCAGATCCACGTTGACGTGGTCGAAACGTCGTTCGGGCACGGTGAAAGGTGCCAGCGGGGCCTGGGTGTGTCGGTGGACCTTGGCCCGTTGGCAGGCCGTGCAGGTGCTGGTCCAATCGCGGACGTCCCGACGAAGGCCGTGCCAGACGAATCGCGCCGACACCAGCTTCTGGGAAGCTTTCCGGCCCGGGTGGGAAAGGCCGTGGAGGGAGGCGAAGATGCGACGTTGCCAGGTGACGGGCACGATGGGGCGAGGCTGGCCTTGGGAGACGTCGCAGAGCAGGACAGTGTCCGCGAAGGGGATGTCGGCCAGGCGGAGGCCCGTGTCCGCCGCCCGGAGGGCTTGCACCGTGGTGTCGGTGGTTTGGTCCGCCGCCATAAGCGCAAAGTCCACACCCAGGTGGACCGCGTTCGCGCTGGCCCGGGAAAGACAGTCGGCCACGGCGTTGTTTTTGCCGGCGACGTGCCGGATGTCCGTGGTAAACTCCGACACGGCGGAGAGGTGGCGCTGTTGGCGGGCCGACCACGGCTCTGTGACCTTGGCCATGGCGTAAACCAACGGCTTGTGGTCGACGAACGCCGTGAAAGGTCGGCCCTCCAGGAGGTGGCGGAAATGGCGGACGGCCAGGTGTAGACCGAGGAGCTCCCGGTCAAACGTGCTGTATTTGAGCTCGTTCGGCCGGAGCTGCCGGCTGAAAAAAGCGAGTGGCTGCCAAACCCCGTTCACCCATTGCTCATGTACGGCGCCCACCGCGTAGTCGGAGGCATCCGTGGTGAGGGCGATGGGAGCGTTGAGCACCGGGTGAGCGAGCAGTGTTGCGTCGGCGAGGGCCCGCTTTGAGCTTTGGAAGGCCGCATCCATTGCTGCGGACCAGGCGATATCGTGCTTGGCCGGCTTGCCCCGGAGGGCTTCGAAGAGGGGCCGCATGAGTTGAGCAGCGCGGGGCACGAAGCGGTGATAAAAATTCACCATTCCCAGGAATTCCTGCAGGGCCTTTATGGTGCGGGGATGCGGGAACGTGGTGATGGCCTCGACCTTGGTTGGCAGCGGCACGGCCCCGTTCTTGGTGATGTGGTGGCCCAAAAAATAAACGGCCGTCGTGCCGAAGTGGCATTTGGCCGGGTTGATGATGAGGCCGTGCTCGCTGAGGCGCCCGAACAGTGTTCGGAGGTGGAGGAGGTGCTCGGCCCGGGACGTGCTGGCGACGAGGATGTCGTCCAGGTAAACGAAAAGGAACGGCAGGTCACGCAGCACGCCGTCCATCAAGCGCTGGAACGCCTGAGCCGCGTTCTTGAGACCAAACGGCATCCGCAAGAATTCGAATAAGCCGAACGGCATGATGACTGCCGTTTTAGGGACGTCGGCCGCCCTGACAGGTACCTGGTGATATCCCCGTATGAGATCAATTTTCGAAAAAATGACCCGTCCCGCCAGACGGGCGGAGAAGTCTTGGATATGTGGGATCGGGTACCTGTCGGGGGTGGTAGCGTCATTGAGACGGCGGTAGTCGCCACACGGGCGCCATCCACCCCCCGGCTTTGGCACGATGTGCAGTGGCGAGGCCCACGCGCTATCGGAGCGCCGCACGATGCCGAGGTGCTCCAACGCGTCGTATTCGGCCTTCGCCACGGCGAGCTTGGCTGGGTCGAGGCGGCGGGCCCTGGCGTAGACCGGCGGGCCCGTGGTTGGTATGTGGTGCTCGATCCCATGCCGTACTGCGACGGCCGAAAACGTCGGCCGCGGGAGGGCCGGGAACTCCGTGAGCAGGCGAGCAAACTCGTTCGCCGCCGGGACGGCGCATGCCAGCTCGGTCGGCGTGGAGCTGCTCAATGTGCATACCAGGGAGCTGAAGGTTTCGGCGTTGATTAAAGGACGCCGTTGGACGTCCACCAGCAGTCCGTGTGCGCAGAGGAAGTCGGCGCCTAGCAGAGCCACGGGCACGTTTGCGGTTACAAACGTCCAAGCAAAGCGTTGGCCGCCGAAGCAGAGGGTGACGTTGCGCGGGCCGAAGGTGCGGATGGTCGATCCGTTGGCCGCAACCATGGAGGGGCCGCAAACCGCGGATTGCCTGTCCTGGTCAGAGGCGGGTATGACGCTCAGTTGGGCGCCGGTGTCGCACAGGAAGCGCCGTCCGGACGCTTTATCCATGATGAACAGTAAGTTGCCCGTGTGGCCGGCGCTCATGGCTGGTAATGAACGCCGGCCCGGCCGTTTCCCGGCCTGCCGAAGGTGCACGGCGGTCGGCATGTCCGGGCCTTCTGTCCGAACCTGGCATGATAGTAACACCACGCTTGGTCAGGTGGAGGCCCCGGTCGTCGTGCTGGAGGTGGTCGGCTCGGTGTAGCGGCCGCCAATTGCGTCGGCAGTTCGGTCGTCGACCGTGCCGGGTGCTCGGGCGCCATGGGTGTTGCGTCGGACGGCGGTGGGTCCCATGTCGCCGCTGCGATGCGCTGTCCTGCGGCGGAGATCTTGTCGGCTTCTCTGGCAAGGGCCCGGGGATCTGTGATCGTTGTGCTTGCCAGGGCGAGGCGTACCGGGTTAGGCAGCTGACGGAGGAACAGCTCCCGGAACAGGAATGCCGGAGAGTGCTCGCCGAGCAGTGAAAGCATGTAGTCCATTCGCTCGGAAGGGCGCGTGTCGCCGAGCTCGGGCAGGTCGAGCAGGCGCCGTGCGCGTTCCGCCGATGGGAGGGCGAAAGCGTCGAGGAGAAGCTTCTTAATCGCGCCGTATTTGTCAGCGGCTGGCGGGCTCTCGAGGAGGCTCAGGGCGCGGGCCGCGGTGGCCGAACCGAGCGCTGCTACCACATGGTGGAAGCGGGTGTCGTCGGCCGTGATGCCTCGCAGGGCGAACAGGGAATCCGCCTGTGCGAACCAAACTGCCGCGTGAGCCTCCCAGAAGGTAGGCAGTTTAAGGGCGACTGCCGTGTCCATGTCGGTAGGTCACCAATGAAGGAGCTGGGGCTCCCACGTCGATCGGAAGAATGCACGCGACAAAAAGCTGGAATTCAGCCGAGTTGCTTTAATCAAACCAAACACTCAGGCACTCTGAAAAGCCCGTTTATCGGGCAGCAATATATATACATATTATCCCGGAGCGTTTGCCCAGGAAAGGCGAGAGGGGGCGTGGCCCAGCGTCCTGGCTGCGGCCTGGCAAGTTGAGGGCGAGCCTGCCCGGGCGTCCTGGACGAGCCCGGCATGGTGATCGCTCCGCGTCCTTGATAGGTGCAAGGCGATTGTGAAAACCCAGCGGTAGCCGCTACAGGATGATAATTAATTTATAGCTGGGTCAGGATTCAAACCCAGATGTGTGTACCTCAGAGGTCATCCTGTCAGCCGAGGTTATATCTTAACGCACTGTTAATAATCAAACTGCGATTCCATGTTGTATGTATTACGATAAGTTAAAAATGTATAGTAAAAGTAGAATCCGAATCCAAGAAGATTGTGACCGATGTCCCTGTAAAAGAAAATTAGACAAACAATAATTACCCTGAAGAGTGAAAAAAAAAAAGAAGGATTTTGGAGACATTTTGTCTCGCGGAACCTATTAGATAATCATTTAATTTAAATAAATCCCTTTTTCCGACATTTTTCCCAATTTCACTCTAGATTTTGACATCATTATTTAGGCCATGAGTTCCGATCATGAAATATGGAATCAGATTTCCAATATCAGCTTTTAATTACCTCCGCCACCAAAGGTGGATGGAGGTTATGTTTTCACCCCTGGCTGCCTGTTTGTCCGTTTGTCCGTCCATTTGTGAACAAAATATCTCAAAAAGTTGTGGAAGGATTCGGACGAAATTTGGCAGAGATGTAGCGCATGTGATAAGGACGAAATTATTAGATTTTGGTGAAGATCCGGATTCGGATCCGGCTACTAGAATTTTTAAAGTTATTCTTCACCATTGGGAGATAGGGCCAAAAACAATACATAGCAGGATATCTCAAAAAGTTGTGGACAGATTTGGACGAAACTTGGGGGACCGGTTGGGTGTCTGACAAGGACGATTCGATTCGATTTTGGTGAAGATTTAAATATGGATTCGGATATGAGAATTATTTAATTTTTTAAGCGTTTCTTCACCATTGGGAGATCCGGCCAAAAACGATATACAGCAGGATATCTGAAAGAGTTGTGGACAGATTTGGATGAAACTTGTTGGACAAGTTGTGTGTATGACAAGGAAGAATCGATTCAATTTTGTGAAGATGAAGATCCAGATCCAGCTAGTATAATTTTTTCAGTGATTCTTCACCATTGAGTGATATGGCCAACCAGGCGGAGGTATGCTCTCTACTGAGTGCCGTTCTAGTTAGCCAATGCGATACATTATTCAATCTTGCCAGGAGCCAATCACATTGCACCTGGCCTCACACAGGCAATCAGCGAAACTGCTAACGGACAAACGGACAGCCATCTCTTTTTTATATATAGATAACCTGATGATTCTTCAGTTTAACCTAATGCTTTTGATATCACAGGTAAATGATGATTATAAATGAGCTATGCAATACTGTAGTCCATTTGGATCTTTTCTTTAATATACAGTGGGAACCTGCTATTCACAGGAAATACGTTCTTGGGAAATACCGCGAATTGTGAAACCATGAATGGCGGGGCATTGTTTCAATGGAAAAAGAGGGAATTGGTTCCCGAGTCATGAAAATCCACGAATAGAGAGGAACAAACCGCGAATGGCGAGGAAAATCCCGAAAATTCGACGATAATCCGCGAAGGTCGATTAAAGTCCCAGAATGACCCTGCGCATCGTAAGAGCGTGACCAAGGGTTGGCGTCAGGAAGGGCATCCGGTCATAAAAACATTGCCTCAAACAGGGAACCATCATTCATTCATATATTCAATGGCCTGACAAAACCCGTGAATGTCGGCAATAGTCCCTTAAACGGCAAGGAAAATCCCGCGAATGGTGACAATAATCCGTGAAAGCCATGAAACCGTGAAGCACATGGCAGCGAATGTAGAAGCAGGTCATGCTCGCGGCTCGTAGAAGATGTTTTTTTGCATATGTCCAGCGCTTTGTGCATGAATGGTGAAAGATGGGTTTTATATATGTGTCAAGCTGGCGGCTCGAGAAAAATAATTTTTTGCACCCCTAGAAAACCGCGAATTCGCGGGGCACTTTTCCGTGAATAGAGAAACAAGTCACATTTTATCAACCGCGAATATGCGGGGTCTGGCTGTACATTAATTTGAACTCTTCATATGCAGTATGCTGTGACAGAGATATTGTTTCTAATGGTCTTCACATGGGATGACAATGTTATTTAAATTATATTCCCTGGCTGGAAAGGTATTCATTCTCATGTGGTTCAGTATTTTTTCGTTGTGTTAACAAAACTATTCCATTTTAATTTTGTCACCTTGCACAAGGATGTCTATTTCATGGTCAATATAACGATATCAGTTGTAAGTTAATACATGCTGTGAAAGTATCGAGATGCTTCCAGTGCGGAAACATCAAACTAGATCAGGTAAGACTGTGAGTAATACTTGAGTTGCATCATGCAAGCTTGGACATTTGGCACTGGAACATTTCGGCGTTGAAATGTTTTTCCATTGCTATCAGAGTATGCCTCATTCACACCGTGAACTGTTGCATTGTTGGAACAGTTGATGTCTTCTCCCACATAATTCCTGCCTTCTGCAAGGAAATCTCACCTTAAACTAGGCCAGTAAAGTGTTTCTGTGGGATGCTTTTCCAAATCTCATCCAGCACGTGGATTTATCGTCATTCGGCTTGTGACGTCGTAATTTTTTTAACCTTCTGTCATTTCGCTCCCAAGCTTGTAATGTAAAATGACGAATACAAAATAGCACTCTGGGCAGAAGTGCATACCCAGGCTGAACTAGTATCAAGTTCAAACAATGAAAATGTTTTCAGTGGCGGTGCATCGTTCTGCAAAATAATGTCAGGATAAAATGTGATAGCTGAATTTTGCATCGAAGTGAATGAATGACCACCATAGAAAAGCTCAGGCAGTGTCAAAAACAAAGCGATGTCATGTGAAACTCGATACCTACCTTGGAATCAGGCTTGCACTGACTTGTCATGCGTATACAGTTGCATCATATAGTTGAGCGGTATTGTTACTCGCAACCTTTCAGGAAGTAGCAAGGGTCAGGTCTGCTCACAGCTCGGAACACTTCAGAGTAGTTATGTCCCTTGGAATGACATGGAATGGCCGTAAGAGTGAGGCATAATTGTATCAAAATAGTCAGAAAATGATGTGTGGGCCACGGCTTTTAATGGCACTTCACTTTGTAATTGTCCACCATGGTGGTGACTATAGGAAGGGAAGTACCTGAACCTTGTGTTTCACTCTTTTATTTTTTTGCCTTCATGATCAGCAGAACTATTGTTTATTCTCTTCCTGTATTTTTCTTTTATAAACAGAACAAAAGACAACTTTGAAATGTTCAAAAGAACGACATTAAAGGTATGCATCAGTACAAAAAACCCTCATATATTTACCCGTATATTGCTTTTTTATAGACTGCATACAAAGGTTACAAGTGATGCATGATGGCAGACCTATGCCAGGTGAAAAAAAAAAGACAACTCTGCCCGATTAAATATTGTTTGTTTGTTTTTCAGCTTTCTCACTTGATTGTCCGAATGGCTTCGTCAGAGTCATTTCCGTATACTTTGGAAAAATGTAAGTGCACAAAGATGTACACACATGCAGTTTTGGCTATTTTCCCAATGCAGGAGAATCTCTTGAAGATGAATTTGATAGGACGAAATTTGATATGTATCACGGAAAAAGTAGGGATTTCAAATTTGAGCTGAGCACTCGTCATTCAGAAGATCATAGCGTGATCCTTACCTACCTTACCTAACTACTGTGTATCCGTTCACCTGTGCTCGGAACAACCCACTCCCAGCTTAGCCGTTTTGAAAATGCTTCATAAAGATAACAAGCATACCATGAAATTTATTTGTCAATCATGGAGGAGCATATTCTTGTGAAGTATACTGTATTCGTATCTTGCTATATTTATCGCCATGCTTTAAAAAAAAAAAAATCATCCTCACACTATTGGAATTGGCATCGTCTGTCAGTCTGTTGCGCTATCTCCTCCTAAACAGTTGTACATAAATTCATTCAACTTGGTAGTTATGATAATCACGTGGCAATAAGGTGCAAGAGCAGTATCATTTTTGGGCCTGCCCCTGGGGTGGGGTCAAAAGGTCAACGACCAAAAAATTCAATTGGGGCACATTTTAAAACATTTTAAAATGAAATATTGATGCATGAAATATGTAATGCTTTTTTGGGGTTTTAACCCTCAGTTCATGTTCCAGTAGGTGGAGACTTCGGGTCACAGAGGTGAAAATGCGAAAATAATTTTTAACTCTAAATGTAATATTGGGTCATTCCTGGTGGAAGTTTTTGCCATCTTTCAACTTTGCTTTAGGTGAGGAGCGTGGGGATTTGCAATGGCGTGTCATAGACTTCACTGTAGTTTTCTTTATTCTTATACTTCAAAGTGCGAGGAGCTGCCATTCTTGGCAGGAAGAGAGCAGAGCAGCAGAGCAAAAGCCGTTTTTTTGTGAAGGAATGATGTCTCACCAATGGCATTCCATTTGGCCAATCGTCACAGTAAATCTGGGGGAATTGCGATCAGACCGACAATGGTCCACCCAAGATACTGTCACATAATATATACTATTATTACTACTTTAACAGCCACAATTAATCTCACCTTCTTGTAGAGTGGGTTTGTATTAGCCGCCCTGCAAGCCGCCCTCTCAGGTCAGCACTGGTCCTTCATTTACACCTCTTCTGATATCAATACTGCCTAATGCACAGACTTTCACCATCTATTTTTCAGTTATCACTCTTATCATCTCACCCCCTGGTATACGGAATCCCATGGTGAGGCATTTGCCTTCAAACAATGAACCTCTTCCTGGAGGGCAAATCCGACTGAAGGCAACCTCAGATCATACCACAATGCCCAAAATAATTGTGCCCACTCTCAGGAAAGCCAGGAAATAACATTTGGCCAACCTCACGGCTGAACTCTAAAACCTATCGCCTTCTTCAAAGACCTGGTGGCACCTTGTCAAGTATGTCTCTGGAGTATACTCCCCTTCCATCCCTTCCCTCACTCCAAATGGCACTACAGCTGATTCTGCTCTTGACAAGGCCAAATGCTTCAATTCTGTGTTTGCTTCCAAATATTGTGCACCCAAGCCCTCATTCTCGACACCTACCCTTTCCTCTCATACCAACCGTTCCTGGATACTGTGTCTTTCCCAATTTACAATGTGGAAAGTTTTCTGGCAAACCTCAATTCAGGTTCTGCCACAATTCCCAGACAGCATCAGTGTTCTTGCTCATCCTCTTTCTGCTCTGTTCACTCCAATATTCTCTCTTGGGCAGTTTCCATCTGCCTGGAAGTTGCCAACATCACAGCAATACACAAACATGTTGTAAAAACGGATTGTCTTAACTACAGGCTTATTAGCTTGCTTCCAATTATAAGCAAGGTCATGAAATCCATCATTGCAATTTACATCAAATCCTTCCTATTCTCCAACGGACTGATCTCAGATCATCAGGCCAGTTTGAGACCAAGTCATTCTACCTTAGACATGCTGCTTCTACTCTCCTAACAAAGCATGGAAGCCCTCAATCTCAGACGTGAGATCAAGGTCGTCCCTCTGGGCATATCTCGAGCATTTGATGCAGTCCAGTACCACGCCTTGATCTGCAGACTCTCTGCTTATGGGATCCAAGGCCACCTCGTCTCATGGACCATGGACTTCCTCCACTCCCATGTTCAGCGTGTAGCTCTTAACACTATCCTCTCATCTCTCCCTGTCAAGGCTGGAGTGCCCCAAGACAGTTACTTGGGGCCAAACGTTTTCCTCATCTTCATCAGTGATCTTTTTGATTCCCTGAAAAATCCAGCTTATCTCTTTTCTGATGATTCCGCCATATGCTGTATCATTCCTTATCCTTCAGACGGGCAGGCAGCAGCCTCTTCCCTCTCTGCAAACCTTGATAGAATCAGGAACTGGTGCAACACTTGGCATATGTCTTTCAACCCCAACAAATCCCACATACTCATCCTGTCTCTGAAAAAACTGTCTGTCAAACTCTCCCATCTACTTCCTAAACAAACCACTTGAATAGATTAAGTCACTAAGAACCTTTGGACCTCACAATCAGCCTCAGCCACGATCTTTATTGGGCAGACCATATTTAGAAGATGGCCTCAAAAGCAAGCTGCCGACTGAGCTTCCTTCGTTGTGCAAAGTCTTTCCCTGGCCTGTCTGAACTTTTGACAACCTACAAGGCCGACATTCACAGCTTGATGGAGTATTGCTCTCAAATTTGGGCTGGGGCCCATGCCTCACACCTTGCTATTCTTGATGTTGTGGAAACCAAGGCCCTCAAAATCATTGGGATCTCATGTGACGAAGCTGAGTATCTAGGCCTGTTACTTTTGTGTCTCAGACAGGTTGGTGACCTCTCTGTATTCACTGCCTCCATTTTGGTCTTGCACCCTCAGCCCTCTCTTGGCTCTGTCCATCCCAGGTTTCTGCAAGGAGCATGTGGTCTGCAAGTCACCCTCTTCTTGTTGAACTCCCAAAATCCATGCTTAGTGCTCACCACCACTCATTTGTTCCTCTTTTATTTTGCCTGTGGAACCCACTTCCCCAGTCTGTTCAGTCCCATTCATCCCTCGAGGGCTTCAAGACAGCTGCTCATCACGACCTCAAGTCACCCTCCCCCCCCCCCCCCCCCATTGAATGAATGAATGAATGAATGATCGTTTTAAGGCCATTTTCCCCCGCTAGAGCGGGGGTTAGCCTTGCGGGCCCCATGACAATCATGGTTCCCTGTTTGAGGCAATGTTTTTATGGCCGGATGCCCTCCTGACGCCAACCCTTGGTCGCCTCTTATGATGCGCAGGGATATGGTGTACCTATTCTAAACCGGGGTACACACCGGGATGAGGGGTACACACTGGGGTACACACCCCCCATTCATACTCATATTCTCTTCTTCTCTAAATGAACCCATTCCCAAGCACTCCCTTTTTCCAAGTTAATGTTACTTTCCCCATCTCCCTCACCTCTTCATTTGTTAGTTGTCGGTTGGTTTGTTCCTATTCTGCTTCATCCCCACATGCCGCTTCCTCTTCTTTCTGTGTTTCATTGAGCTTGTGTGCAGCCTGTTCACCCCACGTGTCCTTCTCCCCTCCCCCGTCTTGATCTCACTCATACTCTGCTGAATTGATGTTTCCCCTTTCCATCTTGGTCCGATCCATTCTGCTCTAGCTCTTCCATGAGCCTCAATCATGTATACCAAAAAAGACCGCTCTGTAAATAATATGGTACGTATCATCAATGTAGCGAGATGGAGTGCTCATTGGTACAAATTCGAGCTTTTTCACTTTATCTGTGTTTGAGACTTTATAGCATGGAATGGAGTGTTGGTCTAGAGAGAGCGGTTGCAGCTGCTGTGGAGAACTATTTGATTAGATTGTTGGAAATCAAATACATTTTTGGAACGTTTTGCAGTAACATTTGCCACGCTTCATGTTGTGATATTTGGTTGCATGCACACAGTTTTTCAAAGGGTAAGTCGATCCCATGGAAAACAACCTTTAGCAGAGTTGTGGGGGGGAGTGGGAGGCGAAAAGCGTGTCGATTGGATGTTTAACAGGTGGAAATGAAAGGAGGAAAAGTCTGAGTATATGGTGAACGTCTGAACGCTCCAGTTACTATTGACACGTTTGTCCGATTAGTTGTAATCCCATGTGTCTGAGCACATGTATGTGAAGATATCTTCATTTTGTTTCAAAATTCTGGCTTTTGGTTGGCCTGTTTTATCGTCCTTATCTATACCAATGGCTCACCATGACCCAGGTTCAAATCCGTATCGTATGAACTTATAATCTATGTTTGTCTTTTGTTTACTAATGTCCTTTGATTCTTATTAAATTCAGTGATGTCTACTCTTGTCTTCCATGCATGTGGTTTGCATACAATCTGTACGATAAGCTTCAGATCACTTTTTTTTTTTCTTTTTTTTTTTCTGGCTTTCATGTATCCAAAACAGATGATTCGAGGCAGCCAACTGCCAACTTTTCACATGGTTTCCTTTCTTCTTTGGCTGATGATTTGGTTCACATGTGTCTGAATTCATCGCACTAGAATTCAAAATGGAAATCATGCTTTTTAACTTCTGTAGGGATGTTAGATATTTTTCACACAAAAGTATGGCCTTCTATACATTAACAATAAGTAAGGATAACAATCCATTTTTGTGTGTGTAATATGTACATGAACGCGATCAAACAACTAACTGGCTTCCATGTTATGAATGAGTGTATTTCCATCATATGAGGGATTTTTTGCTCTTTATTTTACTTTGTGATTTTATGCTATGTCTAGTATCTCATGAATACTGTCTGAAATCAGTCTGAAAGTCGCTTTACCCTCCCCGGTAAGGCATTTGTTCTTAAACTCTTAAAACACAGGTGTTATTGTGCAGTACTTACAATAATTAATGTCATTATATCTGTAGCACTACATCATTGGCCTTGCACCATTGAATTCATCACCAGGTCCTCCTCTTGGACATCTTGTACAGCATTTGTGGAGTCACCTGTGTGAAAGAGGCCATGACTGCAGTGCACAATTCTTCAATATTGTCCTATACCGGTTTAGCGACACTTTCTCCTTGATGAAGGTCCACAAAGAGTTGTTTGGAGTTGTTAGATCTGGATTACGTAGTGGCCATGGTAGAGGAGCTGGTTTCCGCATGCAATCCATCATTGAGGGAATTCTTCATCGAGATAGTCCCAAACATTCAACGTAAAATGTGCACTGTAACTAATAACTTGTGTCCGCCATGCCAAAATTTAGCAGAGGTAAAGCGACTTTCAGGCCACTCTGGTACATCATCTATTTTGGTTTATCTGTTTATGACTAATGTGGTTAATCTGAGTCTTTGGATTTTGAATTTGAGAAAAAGAGCCATTGATCATCAATACTTCATTTTATGGCATTGAGGTTTTTGTTTGTCATTTATTGGTGGTGCACTGCAAGGCCTCAACCAAAATACAGCACATAATGTTGCTCTTGTCTTTCTCTGGTACACACTTCTCATCAACCATTGTATCTGAGGAGGATTGTCAATGAAGCAGCTGCAGCTCATTACAAGGTGGAATGTCTATGTCTGGTGCAAAAAAACTCAGCCTGACCAGGTAGTGGTCGATTCATAATTATTTGCTTTTAACATAACACAAGATATTTTGATACGAAAATACTTTTGACTCACCAAGTTGGTTGTGAGGAGGCCTGGCAGGATGGCCTGGAGGTACATGCACTCACTTCTAAGCTGTGCAGCCTGGGTTTGATTCCCAACCCAGCTATAAACTGTCAGCCCTGTGTTTCACAAGCAGGGCGATTCAACAATGTGTGCGCCGTCCCTTCGATGGATGCTTAACAGTCGTCAGCATTTGTTGGTGGATGTTAGAAGATCCCATGGTGTTCTTCACGAAGAGTAAGCGAGCTATTGATGGCACCATGGCCAAATTCCAAATTCCTGCACTAACTAGTCAAATGTCAGGCCTAACCAGACGGTTTGTGAAGACTCAGGACAAGCTTCACCTGGCTGACCCCACAATAAAAGGTGGGTTAATAGTGACCATTAAAAAAGAAGACGAGGAAGAAGGTGGCTGTGATTAATTGTGGATTTGATATCTTGTCTGGCTCACTGTGACTTCTATTTGTTTCCAAATCTGAAAATGGCAATCACCGTGGAGCAAAATCAGTATTGAGTTGGTCACAGTAGTTTAACATTCCCACCTCTAGTACTGGCTGATGTAGGGATCCCACGTTTAAATCCCATATGGCGTATGTTTGTCAATTGTCTACTGATGTGCTTGTAATTCATATAAAAGTACCATTATGTACTCATGTGTTTGTCCTAAATGTAGTATATTTACTTGGTTTCCACAACATTAAGAAGTACAAGTTCATCCAGGGGCAGAGCCTTCAATTACTGTTTGAATAAAAAATATTCCATGGTTCAGCTGATACTGTTTTGAAGCCGATGGAGTTGTTCCAAGGAATTCTACTGCAGCAGATTGAACCAAGTGGACTGTACTCTATGTTAAAAAATGTGTGTATATGTATGTATGTATGTATATATATATATATATATATATATATATATATATATATATATATATATATATATATATACACATAAAGTCATGTGAAAAAGTAAGTACACCCCATGTAAAGTTTTGACTTTTTCAACATATTTCAACATACAGCTATTTGATCTTCATTTCAACAATATTGATAGATAAAGGTGATATAATATAACAAATATCATGAAACATTTACATTTTGTAGTCCATTGTATAATTTAAATAAACATAAATGCAAATTTCACATGTGGAAAAAGTAAGTACATTGGCTCTAATACTTGGCTCTAATACTTGGCTCTAATACTTGGCTCTAATAGGTGGTATTGCCCCCTTTGGCAGAAACAATCTCAAGTAGGCATTTCTTATAACTGTCTACCAGTCTCTGACATCGACTGGGAGAAATTTTTGCTCACTCCTCCATGCAGAATTCTTTCAGCTGTGCGATGTTTGAGGGGTTTCTTGCATGCACAGCTCGTTTCAAATCCCCCCACAACATCTCGATGGGATTTAGATCCGGGCTTTGACTTGGCCATTCCAGAACCCTCCATTTCTTTCTTTTCAGCCATTCCTTGGTGGATTTACTGGTATGTTTAGGGTCATTGTCATGTTGCAAGGTCCACCTTCGGTTGAGCTTAAACTTTCCGACAGATGGCCTCACATTATCCTCAAGCACCCTCTGGTACAATGAAGAATTCATAGTGGATTCTATGATGGTGAGCTGCCCAGGCCCTGATGCAGCAACGCTGCCCCCAAACCATAATATTTCCACCACCATGCTTTGCAGTTGGTATCAGGTTTTTGTGGTCAAATGCTGTCTTTGGTTTTCACCAAACATGTCTTCTGGTACTGTGGCCAAATAGCTCTACCTTTGACTCATCTGTCCAGAGCACATTGTTCCAGAAGTGCTGGTCTTTGCCTCGGTGTACATTGGCAAACTTTAGTCTTTCCCTGATGTTCTTTCTGGACAGCAAAGGTTTCCTCCTGGCACACCTCCCATGTAGATCAAATTTGTGCAGCCTCTTTCTAATGGTAGACTCGTGCACTTTGACATCAACAGTGGCAAGAGCTACCTGTAGGTCCCGTGATGACATTCTGGGGTTCTTAGAGACTTCTTTCAGCATCTTGCGTTCTGCTCTCGGGCTGAACTTGCTGAGGCGGCCTGGCCAAAACAAGTTGGCAGTTGTTTGGAATCTTCTCCACTTGTAGATGATCTTCCGGACAGTCGAATGATTGATTTCAAATTGTTTGGAGATCTTTTTAAATCCCTTCCCAGACTCGTAGGCATCTATAACCTTCTTTCTGAAGGCCTCAGAGAGCTCTTTTGATCTCGGCATGGTGATGCTGTACACTTCAACAACAAAGAGCAAACCAAACTCAATGCCTGAGGTTTAAATAAGACAGGTTCCTCCAAGATCCTCTCTAATGATGTTCCAATCATTTGCACCTGAGCTGGTGCACCTGATTCTAATTTTAGGTATTTGAAGTAGTGATAAATGTAGGGGTGTACTTACTTTTTCCACATGTGAAATTTGCATTTATGTTTATTTAAATTATACAATGGACTACAAAATGTAAATGTTTCATGATATTTGTTATATTATATTGTAGCGACCCATGGGTCCCCCAAAGCTCGAGACCAGCAACAGAATCTCCTGGCCCAAGCCGGTGACGTAACCGGCGGCCAAACCGCGGCGCCGAGGTTATAATCCTTTGCACCTGTCGGTCACATGACCACCAAAGCGTGCCTCGCCTGAGAGGCGGGGCTTTGGTTCTGATGTATGCTTTTTGGTTTGGATATATATATGCGAACCCGATAAACGGGCTTTCAGAGTTCCCGAGATGATTATACAATAAACATCTTCTCGGATGAGTTTGTGTCTTGTCCGTCACTTCGTCCGTCTCAAGCAGGAGCGCTGCTCCTTCACTGGTGACCCCGAGTTTACGACATGCGATGGACACGGCAGTGTCCCTCAAACTGCCCACTTTCTGGGAAGCACATGCCGCCATCTGGTTCGCTCAGGCGGACTCCCAGTTCGCCCTGCGTGGCATTACGGAGGACACCACGAAATACCATTACGTGGTCGCCGCGCTCGGCTCCGTGACCGCCGCCCGCTGCCTGAGCCTCCTCCAGAGCCCGCCCGCTGACGGCAAGTACGACGCCATCAAGGCACTTCTTCTGGGCGCTTTCGCCCTCTCCCCGGCTGAACGCGCACGACGCCTGCTCGACCTTCCTGAGCTCGGCGATACACGCCCGTCCGAACGTATGGACTACATGCTCGCGTTGCTCGGCGAGCATCCCTCGGATTTCCTTTTCCAAGAGCTTTTTCTCCGCCAGCTCCCGGCCCAGGTCCGGGTCACCCTGGCAAGCACGACCATCACGAACCCCCGCGACCTCGCCAGGGAGGCCGACAAGATCGATTCGGCAAGCCAGCTCATCAGAGCGGCGAGCCAGCTCGTCGGTGTGGCTGCCGGGAGCCCGCCCGCCGCCCAGTCGGCGCCCGCGGCGCGGTTTCCCGCCCAACCGCCCGACGCCCGCGACGCAGCTTCCTTCCCAGAGGCCGCCGGGCCGGCGCGACTGGCAGCGGCGACGCCGCGTCACCCGGTCCCGACGCGTCGACCGGAGCCCCCGACAGACCCGGCCTGGTGCTATTTCCACGCCAGGTTCGGGCGGCAGGCCCGATCATGTCGACCCCCGTGCACGTTCGGCAAGTCGGGAAACGGTCGGGCCGGCGCTCACTACCAGCCATGAGCGCCGGCCGTTCCGGAAACCTGCTATTCATCGCGGACCAAGCGTCAGGGCAGCGTTTTCTCTGCGACACCGGCGCTCAGCTGAGCGTCATTCCCGCTTCGGCGGAGGACAGGCGGGCCGCCATTTGCGGCCCCTCCTTAGTCACGGCCAACGGCTCCGCCATCCGCACCTTCGGCCCATGCACCGTCGCCCTCAGCTTCGGCAGCCAGCTCTTTCGCTGGGAGTTCGTGACGGCGGACGTCCCCATGGCTTTGCTCGGGGCCGATTTGCTTTGCGCCCATGGGCTGCTGGTCGACGTTAAACGTCGGCGTCTCGTCAACGCCGAAACTTTCAGCTCGCTGGCGTGCGCCTTGAGCCGTTCCGCGCCCACCGAGCTTTCCTGCGTCCTCCCGTTGGCAGACGACTTCGCGCGTCTCCTCGCGGAGTTCCCGGCCCTCACACGACCGACGTTTTCGGCCGTCGCGGTGCGTCACCGCATCGAGCATCACATTCCCACTACGGGCCCGCCGGTGTACGCCCGAGCTCGCCGTCTCGACCCAGCCAAACTCGCCGTCGCCAAGGCCGAGTTCGCCACTCTGGAGCGCCTCGGCATCGTGCGGCGCTCCGACAGCGCCTGGGCCTCGCCGCTACACATCGTCCCGAAGCCGGGGGGCGGATGGCGGCCATGCGACGCCACTACCCTCGACAGGTACCCCGTCCCGCACATCCAGGATTTTTTCGCCCGGTTGGCGGGGCGGACCATTTTTTCAAAAGTGGACCTGATTCGGGGGTACCACCAGGTGCCCGTCCGCCCGGCCGACATCCCGAAGACGGCCGTTATTACACCTTTCGGCCTCTTCAAATTCCTCCGGATGCCCTTCGGCCTCAAAAACGTGGCACAGGCGTTCCAGCGCCTGATGGACGGCGTGCTGCGCGACTTGCAGTTCCTCTTTACCTACCTGGACGACATCCTCGTCGCCAGCACGTCCAGAGCCGAGCACCTCCTCCACCTCCGGACGCTGTTCGGCCGCCTCAGCGCGCACGGCTTGATCGTCAACCCGGCCAAATGTCACTTTGGTGTGGCGACGATCGACATTTTGGGCCACCACATCACCCGGAACGGCGCCGTACCGCTACCGGCCAAAGTCGAGGCCATCGCCGCTTTCCCGCGCCCCCGCTCCGTCAAGGCGCTGCAGGAGTTCCTCGGGATGGTGAACTTTTACCACCGCTTCGTGCCCCGAGCTGCGCAACTCATGCGGCCCTTGTACAACGCCCTCCGCGGCCAGCCACCGAAGCGCGACGTCGTCTGGTCCACGGACATGGACGCTGCTTTCACCGGCGCAAAACGGGCCCTCGCCAAGGCCACGCTGCTGGCCCACCCGGTACCCCATGCTCCCATCGCCCTCACCACCGACGCCTCCGACTACGCCGTGGGCGCGGTTCATGAGCAATGGGTAAACATGGCCTGGCAGCCGCTCGCGTTCTTCAGCCGGCAACTCCTGCCCAACGAGTTGAAGTACAGCACTTTCGACCGCGAGCTCCTCAGGCTGTACCTGGCCGTCCGCCATTTTCGCCACCTCCTGGAGGGCCGCCCGTTCACGACCTTTGTCGACCACAAGCCATTGATTTTCGCCATGGCCAAGGTCACGGAGCCGTGGTCGGCCCGCCAGCAGCGCCACCTCTCCGCCGTGTCGGAATACACTATGGACATCCGGCACGTCGCCGGAAAGGACAACGCCGTGGCCGACTGCCTTTCTCGAGCCGGCGCCAACGCCGTCCACCTCGGCGTCGATTTCGCCCTGATGGCGACGGACCAGGCCACCGACGGCACGGTGCAGGCGCTCCGGGTGGCGGACACGGGCCTCCGCTTGGCTGACGTCCCCTTCGCGGACACGGTCCTGCTTTGTGACGTCTCCCAAGGCCGACCTCGCCCCGTTGTGCCAGTCACCTGGCGGCGTCGCATTTTTGCTTCGCTCCACGGCCTCTCACACCCGGGCCGGAAGGCGTCCCAGAGGCTGGTGTCGGCACGTTTCGTCTGGCACGGGTTGCGACGGGACGTCCGCGACTGGGCCAACGCCTGCACACCCTGCCAGCGGGCCAAGGTCCACCGTCACACCCAGGCTCCGCTGGCTCCTTTCACGGTGCCCGAGCGACGTTTCGACCACGTCCACGTGGACCTGGTGGGTCCCCTGCCCCCATCGCAGGGGTTCACCCACCTGCTTACCATGGTGGACAGGACCACCAGGTGGCCGGAGGCCGTACCCCTCGCCTCCACCACCACCGCCGACGTGGCCCAGGCGTTCATCGCCACCTGGGTCGCGCGTTTCGGCGCACCGGTGGACATCTCGTCGGACCGCGGCCCACAGTTCACGTCCGAACTGTGGGGCGCGGTCGCCCGCACGTTGGGCGTTACCCTGCACCGCACCACGGCCTACCACCCCCAGGCCAACGGGTTGTGTGAGCGGTTCCACCGCTCCATGAAGGCCGCACTCATGGCCGGCCTCCAGGACGACGGCTGGGCCGACCGGCTCCCGTGGGTCCTTTTGGGCCTCCGCATGGCTCCAAAGGAGGACCTCCAGGCGTCCACCGCCGAGCTGGTGTACGGCCAGGCCCTCCGCGTCCCGGGCGAGTTCGTGCCCGACGCCACCAGTCCCTGGTCTGCCGCGCGCCAGCGCATGGGCTTCCAGGAGGCCGCCCAACGTTTCGCCTCGGTGCCCACGTCCCGCCACGGCGACCCCCAATCCTACGTCCCCCCAGCACTCCGCACGGCAGAGTACGTCTTTGTGCGCCACGACGCGCACCGGGGGCCGCTCCGGCCACCATACGACGGACCCTTCCGGGTCCTACGACGGGACAACAAGTCCTTCGTCGTCAGCATCGGCGGCCGGGCGGACCCGATTTCGGTGGACCGCCTCAAGCCGGCCCACATGGACGTCGGCCAGCCACCACGGCTGGCTCTCCCACCGCGGCGCGGCCGCCCCCCGTCTACTGCACCCCCCGTCCGGCCACCCGCCACCACACCGGACCCCTCCCCCCGCGACCAGCCAGGGGTCGTTTCGGTCGGGTCATCCGGACCCCCCTCAGGTTGACCTTCCTGGACCAAGTCGATTCTGGTGGGGCGTGTGTAGCGACCCATGGGTCCCCCAAAGCTCGAGACCAGCAACAGAATCTCCTGGCCCAAGCCGGTGATGTAACCGGCGGCCAAACCGCGGCGCCGAGGTTATAATCCTTTGCACCTGTCGGTCACATGACCACCAAAGCGTGCCTCGCCTGAGAGGCGGGGCTTTGGTTCTGATGTATGCTTTTTGGTTTGGATATATTTATGCGAACCCGATAAACGGGCTTTCAGAGTTCCCGAGATGATTATACAATAAACATCTTCTCGGACGAGTTTGTGTCTCGTCCGTCACTTCGTCCGTCTCAAGCAGGAGCGCTGCTCCTTCAATATCACCTTTATCTATCAATATTGTTGAAATGAAGATCAAATAGCTGTATGTTGAAATATGTTGAAAAAGTGAAAACTACATGGGGTGTACTTACTTTTTCACGTGACTGTATATATATATATATATATATATATATATATATATATATATATATATATATATATATATATATATAATATATCTCATTATTATCCCCGCCGATCGCACCGCACCCCCTGGTTTTGGTTTGCACTGGTGGGAACGATGGTCTGTGTGGCAGACAGGCTGTTGGTTCCTTGCGGGTTATGCGGTATTTACCGTGTGAGACATAATTCGTGGCTGGTGCTCACCATTAAAGCTAGGAGGTGCCTTGATCATATATATATATATATATATATATATGTATATATATATATATATATATATATATATATATATATGTATATATATATATATATATATATATATATATATATATATATATATATATATATATATATATATATACATACATACACACACACACACACACACACACACACACACACACACACACACACACACACACACACACACACACACACGGGTGGGGAGCCGAAAGCAAGCCAACAATGCAGAAATGGTGAATGCTAAACCATGGAACCAATAAATTCCTGTGGCTCCTTCAATCGCACGTCAGACATGGACAGCAGGTTCGTGAAAGACAAGTAAAAAAAAAAACCGCGAATGGAAAACCATGAACCAATAAATTCCACATTCCTGTGCCACCTTTAGTCGAACATCAAGCATGGACAGCAGGTTCCTGAAGAACTTGCACGAAAAACGTACCTGTTTGAATGGTTCTATACCCAGTCAATGGCGAATCTGCATATGGTGATCCGCGAATGTCACGCTTAGAAAGTAGAAACCCTCACGTCATTTCATCATTCACTCGAACTCAATATCTATTTTCATTCCAAACAGCATAACTCCAATCACAAATTAAATAGCATTAATATAAAAAATACTTTTACGAACACTCGTGACATAAACAAATATTTAATTTTGTGCTGATGTTACATCCGGATGTGGAGCAGTTCCTTTCGGTTGGAAATTCAAAATCGTAATTGTATTCACTCAATTCCAAACGTCATTCCAATCATAAATTGATACTTTAACAAAATACTGTGTTAAATGACGATTGTATTGAGATATTATCAAACCATCTCATTATCGTCATGTATTCACTTCTGGATTTGGGGCAACTCGGTATCAAGTTAATTTTAAAATCATAATTTTATTGAGGAATTTATGAAACCTCCTACCTATCTTACAACATCCGTTGGGACCCCAAAATGTTCCACAGAAAATATGGTGGGGCTAGCCCCAAAACTGAGGGAGTAGTTGGGGGATGGACAGACCGACAGACCGACAGACAGACAGGTACTCCTGTTTTATTATATATATATATGTATATATATATATATATATATATATATATATATATATATATATATATATATATATATATATATATATATATATATATATATATATATAGTTACGGACGCGGATAAGATGTTACTTTGCCGAGCGGATGGCGCTGCGCCCGAACAGTTACCCCGACTAACCCGATTCCTGAACGTTGGCCAAAATCGCGCCACAGATATTCAATATGGAAACCTCTAAAGCGACCGAATGTAAAGAGGAAGAAGAAGACGTACAGAAGAATAACAGGATTTATTATTTACACACACTAAAGCAAAAGGAGCAGTCAAGGTTATATACAGGGAAAATGGAAAAAGCAGGTGACACAGTGAAAATACTAGCTTATCTAACAGGCTTAACTTATTCCCTGGACAGAACAAACAAAGACGGACTCACACGGGGAATTGCAGAGTGGATTGGTTGGAAGGAGGTGGGTGGCTGGAGGGGGGAGGAAGGCACGGAGCTGGCTGGAGCTTGATCCCGCACAGGACGTCGGGCTGGACCTCGACGGCCGCCGATGCCACCGATCCTGTCGTGTGCGCGGGATCACGGGTCGGAGCTGCTTGGTGGAGCCGACGCGCTGGTGGGGGGTCTGGCGTGACGGGTTCTCTCCTCTCTCTTTCTTAGTCCAACCCAGTCCAACAACTTCCTCTCTTGCTTAGTCCAACAACAACTTCCAGGCTTTTCGGTGTTCTGATCTCCTCCCTCCTCGACTCTCTCTGGGGGCCTCTGCCTCGGGTTATATAAGCCCCACCCTTGACCCTTTTGCGAACCTCCCCCAAACGTTCTCTCTCCGCCCTCTAAAGCCAACCCCTCCTTCTGGGTTGGTCGGCAAGGGCTGGTTCACTCCTCCCCTCTATGACGAGGTGGAGACACGCCCTTCTTCCCCGACCTTGCCTCGTGGCCAATGGTGGTTTTGGGGGCGATTCGCGCTAGCCCCAGCCAAAGGGCAGCAATGGCAATGAAGAAAACCACCCAAAATGCAGTTGGCAATTGCAGCAAAGTGGACGGCAGATGAAATGCAGCAAAGTGGCTAAACCTGGCACTTGGAAGATGCCATGTCGGAGGGATCTACTTTATTTAATGCAGTGCAATGGAGTGTCAAATTAATGGAAGACAAATCCTTAGCCTAATACACATAATAAGGATATAACTACTGAACATGGATATATGATGTCCTTCGTGTATGCTTTATGGAATTAACTACGGGAACGCCCTTTGACCATTATACAACACTGGAGTAAGGAGGGCGATATTTTACAACAATTTACACAACAACAACAAAAAAAAAAAACCATTCTCATATCCACCACAATATATATATGTATATATATATATATATATATATATATATATATATATATATATATATATATATATATATATATATATATATATATATATATATATACATATATACATATAATAAAACAGGAGTATCTGTCTGTATATATATTTATATATGTATATAATTTTTTTTTTTTTTTTTTTAACCCGGTATTTTATTATCTCCCTTTGCCAGACCACGGACATTTGTGGGATTAGACTTGTGTATTCCTGACCATATTTTGTTTTCATAGCATTGGTTCACCCACTGTAAGTTAATGTTTCTGTGACTAAGAACTACCCCTAGACAGGTCTCCACTCGATCACAGCGTGAAGTAGGTTATGAAAGTAATTTGGAATTTTTACTCGAGTACCGGCACAAAAGGACTTTTATCAAGGCACAGTGGGATGTCTAACATTCACCAGTGAATGCGTGCAGGCAGGGAACTTTCTCTGCATCAAGGTGCCCTCATTGATGCTGTGCCTTGGCTATTAGTCAGATTAGTCTCTTTCTTGAATGCAACTGGTAACATGTAACCCAGTGCTACCTGCCGCATGGTCGGTCAATAGTGGTGACTAAACCAACTAGTCAACTACCCTCACTGGCTTGCCAGTGGGGAGGGTGACTGTGACACCCTGCAGGACTAAAAACAGTACCTTTTAAAGGGTGGATGAGTTCTCTTCGTGAGCCAACGACCATCCAGTCGATGGTGTCTCCTAAAATACACCCATCTGTTTGGACCTTTTTTTATGTAGTAGGTTGTAGACAGCAACCACTAAGAGTCATACTACTGTTCGGACTTAGGAGCGTTAAAGTGGTGCCCAGAACCATCTTGCACTCTCCGTGTCAGGCCCTTATATCCTGGAATCCCACAAGGCAGTCTTGCAATCTGTTGGTTTTTGTTTACTGCATAACTGATCTATCTGCTTCCCTGGAAAATCCTGTTGCATTTTGCAGATTACTCTGCTTAGGGCCTGATATTGTGCAACCCCTATGTTAAGCAGGCTGACTATAGCATACTTTTCTGCAGATCTGAAGATGACACAATAGTGTTCAAATATCGGAACATATTGTTGTCGGAAATCCTTCTTGGGGGTAACTTTGCAATGTGTAGTGATAATTATTTCCCATATTGCATGTATTAACATAAGCATGAGATAATTTTAGGAGCCAAGAAAATAAGACTTATGCGTCATTATATATTCAAAATCTGTCATATTCCCTCCTCACATGTGTGAAACCGCCATCCCTTCACACCTTTAAAAAAAATGTTTTATCCCTTTGTAATCCATCTTATTTTCCTTTAAGCGACCCGTATTGTTATCTTTCCCACGTTTGGGCTATGTGCAATCCGTCACTCTTTTTGCTCTTTGTCTAACTGTTAAATTGATTCCCTAGTCTTTTTTATCATGATCTTCTCTCTAATCTTTCTTTCTAATCTTTCAAGACAACACCTATTATCATCTCATGTTGCTTCCCATACATTGCCCTGACATTTTTCTCTTTTTTCTGATCCTGCCTTAATTGTCCACCTTGCAGCCTTTTTGACTCATGCTGATGTGTCTGTTTCTCTTCCATGCCTTTTTCCCACACCTCATTGTCAACTTTTGACCTTCCATCCTCTGTCATCCAACTCAATTTACATCAGCCAACACTTCTGTATTTAAAAAAAATATGACCAAAACATTTTCTAGTCCAATTTGAAAATGAGTGCAACAGTCACCAACAATTTTGTTTGCATATCAATATAAGTTTGTGTAACTTTTTTTTTTTTACAGTAAAAGGTAATTATATGTTCTCTACAATCTGTAATAATAGCCGGCGAAGCCGGTGTTGTGAATGAACGCGTACGTATTATGTTGAAAAGCCAGATTTTGCTGGATCCGTTGAGAATTTCGAAGCTTTGACGCACCAAATCGCTCCATGGAGGCCGACATCTTGCGGATGCGGAAGTATGCATAAAAAATTGCGAAAAAGTTCAATAGGAGTTTGATTCACCCGTCTTTGTTTGATTCACAATCTTATGCACCTCTAATTTGTAATTAAAATACTTTAAGACTAACCTCGTTCCCCGGGCCCGCATGGGCTCTGGTTATCTTCAACGAAAATCGTCACCAAACACCGGAACCAATGAGATTCGAGCATTTGAAAAAATATTTCAAAAACCAAATCGCTCCATGGAGGCCGCCATCTTGCGGATGCGGAAGTATGCATAAAAAATTGCGAAAAAGTTCAATAGGAGTTTGTTTCACCCGTCTTTTTTTTATTCACAATCTTATGCACCTCTAATTTGTAATTAAAATACTTTAAGACCAACCTCGTTCCCCGGGCCTGCACGGGCCCTGGTTATCTTCAACAAAAATCGTCACCAAACACCGGAACCAATGAGATTCGAGTATTTGAAAAAATATTTCAAAAAAGCTTATTACCGTGTTTCGGAGGCCGAAAACGGCGTCGAATATTCTAAAATTGACGAAGAATTATTTTTTAGAAATCTCGCTGCCATAGGGGATAGTTTTTCACAGCCGGAAATGTCCGAAGTTGAGATTGATTAATTCACCAAATTAATCAAGAAGGAAATTTTATAATTTTAATCTCATCCAGAATGAAAATGGTGTCATTTTGAACTAGGTACGGTACCTACTACACCTACCTACTACCAACAACCTAACCTACTGATGCCATAGTGATGGGTAAAATAGTGGCAAGAGGCTTTGGCTTCGCCGGCTCATTGCGGCTTTGCAGTAGGGTACTCGTAATAAAAGGTAGTGTCCGTCTGTCCGTCCATCTGTCTCCTCCAAAACCATTAAACCTAGCGGCCCCAAATTTTGCATGCATACACCTCCAACAGATTGCAATGATGAAAACTGGGTGTTTGGGTGTGTTATAACACCCTTTTTGAAGACAAATAACGAGGTGCTCATGAGAAAAAACCCGAAAAAGCCTTACCAATATGGCGGCACGCCATCTTGGTCAGCCCACTGCCACTCGCTTGGTTCTTTAGCCACCATTTTGTTTCTGCCTTCTCAAACGTGCCTTGCCTTGGAAACACGATCGATTTATCATTACATAATTGAAGCATATCATCAAAATCTGGACTCGGATATGAGGATTGGATCCTGTAGACCAAATTAATGTCCAAATCTGGAGTGAAATCTGACAAAATTTACCATATATAGCGATTCTTATAACTAAGTTTATATATTCATTTATTTAAGTGAGGCAGTCATTTTCCTTGTGGGGTTAGTTTTTTTATTTAACTTGATAACTATTTTTAACTTAATTCATACTTCCATTCCAGTGTGTGACTCCACTGTACCAGTGATCTGTTTTTAAAATTCCCTCTGGATGATGGAGCGACTCATTGTTACCCGGCAACGCTGGGTACTTTTGCTCGTTATATAAATAAGATTGCCCAGCGTGTAATATGGAGAAACATTCACTCGATGTGATGTGTACCTTATATGAGAAACGTTGAGGGTTCACAAGATAATACAAGATCCATCACACCCACTTCATAATTGTTTTAGTTTTGATTGTTCAGGTATTTGCCGTAGTGCTGCATTCAACTCGCACAGTTGCTTTAGACTGTCATTTGTGCCAAATTCAATTCACATGTTCAATGCTAATGTGAAAAGGATGTGATGCACCTATTTTGAATTGAATTGCCAGTGGAGGAAATATTTCCATGTTTCATGCAGACAATACAAAATAATGGAATAGAATGCAATATCCCTTCAGCATTGGCTCAACTAGATTGTACGCACCTCCCCTCTCTGGCCTGCCCATTTCTGTAAAAAATAAAAAATAACTTTCCTGTACTGGTCAGTCAATAATACTCGTAAATGCTTCTGGCTTGTGTAATCCCACATGGCTCAGACTTTGTTAAAAAGAGGATCTACCTTAAAATTGGGCTTATTAATCACTCTTTCCATGATGATAATGATGGAGTGAAACAGCTGGTAAAAAATAACTGATTTTTTTTTTCTCATCTACTTTGTGAGTTATAAGTATAGGTTCATTCAATGCAACCACCCATTCAAGTCACTCATAGAGATTGTTTGTGCTTCTTTGTGTATGGCAGCCATGAACAGAGTGCAGCTCCTGGGTCGTGTGGGCCAAGACCCCGTTATGCGAAATCTTGATGGTCGAAACAGTGTCACGGTCTTCTCTGTTGCTACCAACGAGACCTGGAAGCAGGCGGGGAACGATGGTGCTGGTTCTGGTGAGTGTTCAATGAAAAAGATTTGATGCAATGAGGTTGTTGTTTTTGTAATGAGAGAAGGGAAGGTAACACAGTAAGTCCTTGATTTGGTAGGGTTAATGGGGTAGGGTAGCGATGGTGAGTGATGTTGAGATTGGACCACAAACTGACAGTGAATCAATGGAATGGTGTCAAGTAATTTGACAAGTCATGATTCCTAATGCTTTTTACAATTTAGGAGGTCATTGGTCCATACTCTTCACAGAACATTGGCATGCTCATAACAAGTTGTGAAAAAGTATTTGTTTTTAATAAAAATCAAAGCAGAGCACAAGGTAGGATGGGAATCCAAAAAGATGATCAGATATAAGATTGTTTGAGAAAAGGAAAGACTATTGTCAGCTCCTCACCACATATATACATATATTAGCTCCTCACCACATGAAAATGAATGAATGAATGATCGTTTTAAGGCCATTTTCCCCGCTAGAGCGGGGGTTAGCCTTGCGGGCCCCATGACAATCATGGTTGCCTGTTTGAGGCAATGTTTTTATGGCCGGATGCCCTTCCTGACGCCAACCCTTGGTCACGCTCTTACGATCGCAGGGATACGGTGTACCTATTCTAAACCGGGGTACACACCGTGATCATTCATCCCAGCAAGCTGGTACTCAGTTTGCCGACCTCGGAAGGATGACAGGCTGAGTCAACCCCCCTGGCGTTAATTCAGCGATCGACCGGGATTTGAACCCAGGATCCAAGGATCCCAAGCCGACACACTAACCGCTAAGCCAACACCAGGCTACATATATTACCACACACATATATTACTACTATCACCACATACATACATACAGACTTGGCATTTAATATGGAATATTTATTTTTTCTTGACTTGGGTTTCCTTTCTGTACTCAGAATATCAATCTGGTGAGTTTCTTTTACACTTCGGTGATTTCTTTGTTTAAAGAACCATGTCACTGATTGTCTGTCGCAGCAAGAAGTCAATAACAGGATTATATCACAGGTGGTGTGACAAAATGTACGGACAGGTACATTTGACGATTGGCTTCACAATCGGGTATATAAGGGTTGTTGCGTTCTGTATTAGTGGAAAACAACTGCTGCACGTCTACAAAAGTTATTGCCGCTTCCTCTGGAGATGGTCCGTCAACTTGACAATGCTGTTTGTCATGGAGTGGTGGCTTTACGAAATTCCGGCATGAAACAGTGTGCTGTTGCTCGGCAGTATGGCATCACTCAAGGTCAGGTGTCAAAGATCCCGAAACGCTATGCTCAGAGGGGTGTCCCTCCTCCAATATCGAGGCCAGGACGTCCCCGCAGAACCACAAGGAGGGATGATCGCCAGCTGCACCGGTTAGTACGCAATGGCCGTACCAAGTCAGCTAATCGGCTTAGGGCTGAGTGGCAGCAACTGACAAATGCGCCTGTATCCAGAAGGCTAGTCGACGAACGACTGGTTCAAGCAGGCTATCGTGCCAGGCGTCCCCTGAGAAAGCCACGCCTGACAAGACAACACCACCAGCGCCGATTGCAGTGGGCCAGAGAGCACCGTCAATGGCAGCCAGGACACTGGAATCACGTGATCTTCAGTGACGAGTCTTGATTTCTGGTCTATCGTCAAGATGGCCATGTCTGAGTGCGCAGACAAGTGCATGAAGCCTACAACGAAGATTGTATAGTGCCAAGAGTCCAAGCTGGAGGTGGTGGGGTGACCGTTTGGGTTGCTTTTCATGCAGGGGGCAAAACTGACCTGGTTGTTCTGAATGGAAACCTGAACCAGTTCAAGTACAGGGCCATTCTGGAAGAAACAATGCTTCCATTTGCTCGTGTAGCCTTTCGAGGAAACTTTGTCTTCCAAGATGACAATGCATGGCCTCATCGTGCTCGCATGATCCAACACTTTCTTGCTGACCGTGGTGTAGAGCATATGGAGTGGCCTGCCATGTCCCCGGACATGAATCCGATAGAGAACTTGTGGGCAGAATTAACGCATCAAATCGACAACTTGGACCAGCAGCCGACCTCTGTGCGTGAATTGCAGCAGGCTATTGTCACTGCATGGCAAGCGATTCCTGTCCAAACCTTGGAAAATCTCATGAACAGCATGCCTCAACGTGTACGTGCTCTCCTGAATGCTCGTGGGGGTTACACGACGTACTGTACTGTAATTTTACTGTCCGTAATCCCAGTTGTAATTTAACTTTTGTTTTTGTTAAAAAAAATTTTGGCTAATGTGCAAAATAAAGAAATACTTCTGGAAAACGTACAGAAGTTTAACACAGTACTGTCCGTGAATTGAGTTCAATATCAGTTTACATCACTTTCAAGGATCAATTTATTTGCTTCGAAATGTCAAATGTGGTTTTTGTTTCTTTTAAAGGTCACATTAACAAAATCTATATTAATTTCAACATAATTCCAATTAACTTTTGGTTCTAAGTTAACTTGAAAAGTAAGTTCAGCCCCACAAAAAAAATATTCCATATTAAATGCCAAGTCTGTATATTAGCTCCTCACCACATACATACATATATTAGCTCCTCACCACATACAAAGCGCTTTCATCCGCAGCTCAATTGAATACTGCTCTCCCCTCTGGGCTGGTGCTCCTGCCTCACACCTAGCTTGGCTTCACGCGGTTGAAAGCAAAGCATTCAGAATCATTAGAGTCTCCCATGATGAAGCTGATTCTGAGGGCTTTTCTCTCTCTCACCACAGGCAGGTTGGTGATCTTTCTGTCTTCTACATACTCCTCTCCAGCCTAGCTCCCCCAGCTCTGTCTGTGCTTTGTCCCCCAAATATTCCTACAGGTCGCACAAGATCTGCCTGCAACCCTCTTATGGTTAAACTGCCAAAATCTAGGCTCTCTGCTCACCTTCACTCTTTCATTCCTTTATTCCTCTTTACTCCCGCCTCTGGAACAAACTCCCTCACTCTCTTCAATCCCACTCCTCCCTCCAGGTCTTTAAAACAGCTGTTCACCACCATCTCTTATCTTCCCCAATCCAAAACCTTGATCTTTTCTACCCCCGTTAAAACACCCAAATCCGCTTCTTTTAATCCCCAACTTCTTTCCTGAAATTCCTAGTAGTGAAATTCCTGGTAGTGTTCATTTGCTTTATACTGTGTACCCCTCCCTCCTCCGCAGCCCTGCCCCTTCCACAGATCTACCGACGTCCTTGTTCATACTGTTGTTGTGCTTGTGGGCTTCCCTCTCCCTCCCCCTCTTGTCTCCCGCTCCCTTCATTGTATGTTTTATGTGTCTGCATGTTTTCATGTTCAATGTGTTCGCTCTTACACGAGCCTCGAATCTGTATTCAAAGAAAAAAAGAAAAAAGCTGTGATGTTTGATTTCATGACTTTACTTATGCATTACAACCTCGATTTAATGGACTAAGTAGAGGAGGATGGGTTGTCCGTTAATGCTGAAAGTCCTTTATATCGAATGGTTATTCATTCATTCAATAAAATGTCCTACTGTGCATAACAGACAATATTAAACAGTTATACATTTCTGCGCAACACTCATTCTTTATAAAGGTACTGCCATTCCAGGGATTCCCCACGGGAAACCCTGACGTGTCCGCCACAGCCACTGCTTGCACTGCGGAATCTCCTCATATGCCACTCGTATCCAGGCCACCCTGCGACCTTCACCACGCCCACTCTCCCTATGTGGGACTTCCCCAAACCATCTACAGTCGTGGGACTTCCGGCGGCCCTCACATCACTTACGCACACGGGCCGTTCCGCTGTCTTTCGCACACCATGCACACTCACAAACCACTTCACGATCCCTTGCACATCAGTCCTTCACACAGGGCCATTCCTCATTGCTTTCACCACACACCATTTCGGTACACGGGCCACCTCATGACCTTTCACAAACCGTTCACTCCCCCGGGCCATCTCACAACCGTTCACACTCGCTTTCTCATGCCACGCTACTCTCCCCACACTCACTCGCACTCCTTTCATACACACGGGTTGTCCCACGATATTTCTCACACTACCTGAGCAGTTGTGAGGAGGTCCGTTTAAATTTCTGAGGAGGTATTTCCATTAAAAAAATTCGCACGCTTTCTCTTAGCACCACTGTCTTTAGAAGCCATGGTAAATCACTTGTGCAACTTATACGCTAATGAAAAACAAAGAAACACATAAAGTCAAAGACTGAACTACACACGATGTGACCAGGAAGACAGTCGGTAACGACGTCTTCCGCATCAGGTCGTGCATTGTCTGATGCCCACCAATCTCTTAGTGGTATATTCATGAATTACAGGAAAGCATCCACAAACCTTTTATTTTTATCAGGTAAATCCGAAATCCGTTAAATCGAGGATCTACTGTAATTGAAAGTAAGCAATCGACCTGTCATTGCTTGGATCCATTTTTCCCACATTCATCTGTATTACAGTGATGTTGGCTGTTTTCCCAGGAGAATGGAGGTGACGTACAGTCAAGGACAAACAGAAGAGAGCAAGTAAAGGATAAGGGACAGCAGCAGAGCAAGATTTGACAAAGCAAGCACTGATGCACTTTGGATCCAGTCAAGACTAGCCAGAACCTTTCTTACCTTGTTTGAAAAAGTAACATTATCCATGAGACAGTGGTTATGAGGGGGGTAATGTGGAGACTGAGCAAGATTGGTTGGATACATGAGATTTGAAGGCAAACACTGAGTGGTGACATTCTGGCTTGTCTTGAGCAGAATTTACTTTGATGTGATTTCAGGTGCGTGAGTGGGTAGAGGGGGAGCACATCCCAGAGACAGAATGAACAAGACACCATAATGACTTTGAGGAAGAAAACAAGTTGGAGAGTTTGGCCTTAAGGATAATATATTGTTTTCTGGCTCGTGTGTGATGGATACACACTTGTTGCAGGCCTTGCAAAATCACCAAAGGTTGCCTAACGTCAGACCCTATTAACTACAGGCCAGTGAACTTGTTTTCAATTACAAGTTAAGTCATAGAATCATCATTGCTTCTGATGTAGTTTTTCCTGTTTTCATAAACCTGATCTCAGAGCATCCGTTTGGATTAAATTCCGGTGACTAAGCTCTGTACATGGTTCTGCTCCTCTCTCAGCAATGGGTGGAGATCCTCAATCTCAAACATGAGGTGAAGACCATAGCTCTCTGGACTTATATCAGGCATTCGATACAGTCTGCCATCCGAATTTGCTTGCCAAGCTCTCTGGAACACAAAAGGCCTTGCACGTTGTAGAGCTCTGAAAGCATGCACATTATAGAGCTCTGAAAACTTGCACAATGTAGAGCTCTAAAAGCTTGCATGTTGTAGAGCTCTGAAAGCTTGCATGTTGTAGAGCTCTGAAAGCTTGCACGTTGTAGGGCTGTGAAAGCTTGCACGTTGTAGAGCTCTGAAAGCTTGCACGTTGTAGGGCTCTGAAAGCTTGCACGTTGTAGAGCTCTGAAAGCTTGCACGTTGTCGAGCTCTGAAAGCTTGCACGTTGTAGAGCTCTGAAAGCTTGCACATTGTAGAGCTCTGAAATCTTGCACGTTATAGAGCTCTGAAAGCTTGCACGTTGTAGAGCTCTGAAAACTTGCATGTCGTACAGCTCTGAAAGCTTGCACGTCATAGAGCTCTGAAAGCTTGCACGTTGTAGAGCTCTGAAAGCTTGCACGATGTAGAGCTCTGAAAGCTTGCACGTTGTAAACCTCTGAAAGCTTGCACGTTGTGGAGCTCTGAAAGCTTGCACGTTGTGAAGCTCTGAAAGCTTGCATGTTGTGGAGCTCTGAAAGCTTGCACATTATAGAGCTCTGAAAGCTTGCACATTATAGAGCTCTGAAAGCTTGCATGTTGTAGAGCTCTGAAAGCTTGCATGTTGTAGAGCTCTGAAAGCTTGCACATTGTAGTGCTCTGAAAGCTTGCACGTTGTAGAGCTCTGAAAGCTTGCACGTTGTAGAGCTCTGAAAGCTTTCACATTAGAGAGCTCTGAAAGTTTGCATGTTGTAGAGCTCTGAAAGCTTGCATGTTGTAGAGCTCTGAAAGCTGGCACGTTGTAGAGCTCTGAAAGCTTGCACGTTGTAGAGCTCTGAAAGCTTTCACATTAGAGAGCTCTGAAAGCTTGCACATTATAGAGCTCTGAAAGCTTGCACATTGTAGTGCTCTGAAAGCTTGCACATTATAGAGCTCTGAAAGCTTGCACAATGCACATGATAGAGCTCTGAAAGCTTGCACATTATAGAGCTCTGAAAGCTTGCACATTATAGATCTCTGAAAGCTTGCACGTTATAGAGCTCTGAAAGCTTGCACATTGTAGAGCTTTGAAAGCTTGCACATTGTAGATCTCTGAAAGCTTGCACGTTGTAGAGCTCTGAAAGTTTGCACATTATCGAGCTCTGAAGGCTTGCACATTATAGAGCTCTGAAAGCTTGCACATTATAGAGCTCTGAAAGCTTGCACATTATAGATCTCTGCAAGCTTGCATGTTGTAGAGCTCTGAAAGCTTGCACATTATAGAGCTCTGACAGCTTGCACATTATAGAGCTCTGACAGCTTGCACATTATAAGAGCTCTGAAAGCTTGCACATTATAGAGCTCTGAAAGCTTGCATGTTGTAGAGCTCTGAAAGCTTGCACATTGTAGATCTCTGAAAGCTTGCACGTTGTAGAGCTCTGAAAGTTTGCACATTATCGAGCTCTGAAGGCTTGCACATTATAGAGCTCTGAAAGCTTGCACATTATAGAGCTCTGAAAGCTTGCACATTATAGATCTCTGCAAGCTTGCATGTTGTAGAGCTCTGAAAGCTTGCACATTATAGAGCTCTGACAGCTTGCACATTATAGAGCTCTGACAGCTTGCACATTATAAGAGCTCTGAAAGCTTGCACATTATAGAGCTCTGAAAGCTTGCATGTTGTAGAGCTCTGAAAGCTTGCACATAATAGATCTCTGAAAGCTTGCACGTTGTTGATCTCTGAAAGCTTGCATGTTGTAGAGCTCTGAAAGCTTGCACATTAGAGAGCTCTGAAAGCTTGCACGTTGTAGAGCTCTGAAAGCTTGCACATTATAGAGCTCTGAAAGCTTGCACATTATAGAGCTCTGAAAGCTTGCACATTATAGAGCTCTGAAAGCTTGCACGTTGTCGAGCTCTGAAAGCTTGCACGTTGTCGAGCTCTGAAAGCTTGCATGTTGTAGAGCTCTGAAAGCTTGCACATTATAGAGCTCTGAAAGCTTGCACGTTATAGAGCTCTGAAAGCTTGCACGTTGTAGGGCTCTGAAAGCTTGCATGTTATAGAGCTCTGAAAGCTTGCACGTCATAGAGCTCCGAAGGCTTGCACATTATAGAGCTCTGAAAGCTTGCACGTTATAGAGCTCTGAAAGCTTGCACGTTGTAGAGCTCTGAAAGCTTGCATGTTGTAGAGCTCCGAAAGCTTGCACGTTATAGAGCTCTGAAAGCTTGCACATTATAGAGCTCTGAAAGCTTGCATGCTATAGAGCTCTGAAAGCTTGCACGTTATAGAGCTCTGAAATTTTGCACGTTATATGGCTCTGAAAGCTTGCACGTTATAGAGCTCTGAAATTTTGCACGTTATAGAGCTCTGAAAGCTTGCACGTTATAGAGCTCTGAAAGCTTGCATGTTGTCGAGCTCTGAAAGCTTGCATGTTGTAGAGCTCTGAAAGCTTGCACGTTATCGAGCTCTGAAAGCTTGCACGTTGTAGGGCTCTGAAAGCTTGCATGTTATAGAGCTCTGAAAGCTTGCACGTTATAGAGCTCTGAAGGCTTGCATGTTATAGAGCTCTGAAGGCTTGCACGTTATAGAGCTCTGAAAGCTTGCACGTTGTAGAGCTCTGAAAGCTTGCACGTTATAGAGCTCTGAAAGCTTGCACGTTATAGAGCTCTGAAAGCTTGCACGTTATAGAGCTCTGAAAGCTTGCAAGTTGTAGAGCTCTGAAAGCTTGCATGTTGTAGAGCTCTGAAAGCTTGCACGTTATAGAGCTCTGAAAGCTTGCACATTATAGAGCTCTGAAAGCTTGCACGTTATAGAGCTCTGAAAGCTTGCACGTTATAGAGCTCTGAAAGCTTGCACATTATAGAGCTCTGAAAGCTTGCATGTTGTAGAGCTCTGAAAGCTTGCACGTTATAGAGCTCTGAAAGCTTGCACATTATAGAGCTCTGAAAGCTTGCACGTTATAGAGCTCTGAAAGCTTGCACGTTATAGAGCTCTGAAAGCTTGCACATTATAGAGCTCTGAAAGCTTGCACATTATAGAGCTCTGAACGCTTGCACGTTATAGAGCTCTGAAAGCTTGCACGTTATAGAGCTCTGAAAGCTGTTCCTCATATGGTATATGTTGTACTTTGGCTTCATCCACATGAAATTAAGGATCACCAAATGATCACGGTGCCGCTTGGAGTTCAGTTTAACCGGTCACTTTCACTTTCGCTCTTATCAGTGTGTAATCATTGAACATTTTCCAATAGCACCGTCGTGAAAATCAATAGTTTGATTCATAGATCATTTTAAAGGCACAAACTGTGTTTGGTCACTGACCGTGTTCATTTGTAAAGCTTCCTTTGTGAAGCATTTCTAATTAATTTTCATTTTGAGAATGAAGACATTTTATAACAGCAACGATGACCTTTTTCTGCTTTGTGGGAAGGTTGTTTGACTTCAGAATGGCTTCCTTTGGCCCGAATACTTACCGTATATCCGATCTGTCCCTTTTAGCATTTACTCAAGAAGACATCATTATGTCCTCACCAATTATAGTGCAAACCGAGACGATAGTGAGCTTAACTTTTTCTTCCCCACTGCTCACAATAAAAATACAGTTAGTGGACATAAAAATGCAAACACTTCCAAGGTAAATGAGGGAAACCAAACAACGGCTTCCACACAGGTGTGGCCCATGTGTTAATTAAGCAAATAACATCCCAGCATGCTTAGGGTCATGTATAAAAATGCTGCACAGGCCTGGTTGCCCATAATTATGGCTGCAAGAGGAGACCACCAATGTCCCCATCCACAGAGAGGAGACCCCCAATGTCCCCATCCTTATTTTGTGTTTTATGTGTCGGTTTGACTTTTTGTGTGATTAATGTTAGCTTTTTCACCAGTCTCGATCTTGTATACAAAAAAAAAAAAAAAATGCACATACAAGGTACAAAGTCAAGTTGTTGTTAAATTTGACAATTCCACCAAACAAACTTTGTCTTACAAAGTAACACTTTCATTTTTCAGTTTGTTGGTTTGTTTGTTCCTCTCCTGTTTCATCCCCTCTTTCCCTTTCCTCTTCTTGTTGTGTTTCATTCACCTTGAGTGCAGCTTCCTCCCCCCCAAGCGTCGTTCTCCCCCTCCCCTTGATCTCATTCTCACTTCTATTCTGGTGGAGGGGGAGAAGGACACATGATGGTGTTTCCCCCTTCTGCACTTTGTTCCATTCCATTCTGCTCTAATAATTTCATGAGCCTCGATTATGTACATAAAAAAACTCATGACTAAGGACGGTTTGGCACGAGTTCATCTCACAGGCCAAATATGTCCAAATCTGTCCACATTTTTGTGAGGTATCGTGCTATATATAGTTTTTGGCCCTATCTATCTTTCAGTGGTGAAGAATTACTTAAAAAATTATTGTATCGGGATCTTCCCCAAAATCTAATCACTTCGTCCTTGTGACACACCCAATTTAGATATCCTGGCCACAGGCAATCCAACAAACAGACTTATACTAAGGGGTGAAAACATCACCTCCATCCATCTTTGGTGGCGGAGGTAATTACATTTGACAACTTTTGTCGAACTGTGAGTAAGACAGTGTGTGTGTGTCGTTGGTTGTTATCTCCATTTGCAGGTTTCAGGAGGTGGAATAGAGACATCCCAGGACCCAAAGTATCCATCTCCGCTCCAGTAAGGGATCACGGTTCATGGACCAAGCTGATCAACTTTTTCAGAGTTTTGTTCCAAGGGCTCTTTTCAGGATGTGTGTGTGTGTGTGTGTGTGTGTGTGTGTGTGTGTGTGTGTGTGTGTGTGTGTGTGTGTGTGTGTGTGTGTGTGTGTGTGTGTGTGTGTGTGTGTGTGTGTGTGTGTGTGTGTTTGTATATGCCAATGTATATGTCTACTTCTGTCGATGTCTATTTATCTATGTGTATGTATATGTGTCATTCACCTTTTGACGAGACCCTTTCACAGACAACACTCTCCTAGTCTACCTACCAGTGTCATATGGCTTTCAGACATATGGGACATCAACTACAATCCTAAGTATCCTTATCTAAACTACCTTCCAGTACTGCCAATGTCCACGTACTCTGATATCCACAATTTTTATCAGTACCTACCTAATTCCACTTTAAACCCATACTGTGTCTGCTGTCACTACCTTTCCACGAAGATCATTCCATGTATTAACTCTCCTCTCTGAGGGAATGATCCCTGCCTTACTACCATCCTAACTCTCCTCTTCTTTACCATTAGGCTCTGGCCTTCTGCATTTATTTTGTCTCTATACTTCATAATATTGTTGCGGATCTCGGATTATGGCGCTCCCATAACCGAGGGGGGTTTAATCCCCTCGTCTAATAAGCTGGCCGTCCGAGTCCTAGAAGATATCGCGCTCCTTTGCGGGGTTGAGGTTGACCAGGGTGACTGGTCAACGGGTTCCCAGATACCTTTGCCAACCTCTCCGCAAAGCAGGGTGATACTTCTGCTCGAGCCACGGACAAGATGGAAGATTGCCGAGCGGTTTAGCAATCCGAAGCTCGAGCCGTCAGCAATAAAACTAACCCGATCCTGAGCGTTGGCCAAATCGTGCCACGTATATCAATGGAGAAATCACTAAAGCGACCGGATGAGAGGAAACCCAAAGAATAAGAAGGAAGAACACAGGTTTATTAATTATGTACAAAACCAAAACCAAGGAAGAAACGAAAGGTAAGACTTTACAGGAAGAGGAAGAAGCAGATACACAGGGCAATCCTTAAACACTCTTATTTTATCACACGCCCAGGACAGTACAAACACACTTACACGAATGGGGAATAGCAGGGATGAAAGGTCCAGGCGATGGGGTCCGGTCCAGGCTCCGGATCCGCCGCGAAGAATGGCAGGCAGCTTCGCGTGTCGTTGGCGCGCGACCGGACCTTATAATTATGCGAGGGACTGGGATGCCGCGTACATAATCTTCGTGCCAACTCTCTCTCGCCCAATGTTCGTCTCAGAGGGTACCCTCGCGCAGATCACTCAATGCAGTGACAATCAATTGAGCGCTCCCCGCGCAGTTCGTTCACAATGACCTCCCCTCACGCAGTCCGTTCACAATGACCTCCCCTCGCGCAGTCCATCAAAGGGCTTGGCACTCGCGCTTATATGATCGCGCGTTGAAATCAAGCCGCCTTCATAGGGCTACGCCCACTAACGAGCTCACCTCAGCCCTGGTTGGCTGGTGGGGGCTTACCGGCCACGCCCTGATGGTGAGTTGACGTGGCCACACCTCGTTCTTGCCGCTCCACCCCCTTCTTCTCCAAGCCTGACCTCGTGTTCAATGGCGTTTGGAGCCAGCGCTAAGGCAGCGATGACGGCTCAAAGCAGCGAACGCTGCTAACTCAGCCACGTGATAATTTGGAGAGAGAGAGTGCGGAATGAGCGAAATGGGGCCTATCTTATTTGATTAATGCAACGCAGATTCAACTATTGGGAACAGATCCTTAACTAGAACACATACTAATGAGATAACTAAAGAAGAAGCCTATGGTGTCCTACGTGTTGCAATATGACATAACTAAAGTGCGACCTTTGACCTTTTACACAAAAATGGGAATATTTAAAGGGGATTATTTATGAGGGATTGTTACAAATATCTACAAAGTGGAGGGTTCTAAAAACCACAACACTGCACCCTCATTACCTCCAGGGCCGTCACGGCCCGACAGAACTTTAACTTAGTGTGACACTCAGGTGTGGTAACCCTCTACTATTAACTTCACCCTGAGTGCGACATTTTAAAAACAACTATGTATGTCCCGCCTGCTGCGTTGCATTCTGTCTAACCGACTCACGCCCACAGGATAACCGAATCACGGAATTAATTCTCAAACTACACATTGACGGTGGGGAGCATTATTTACAAAGACACTACTTGGTATTTACACGCGAACCCAGGACCTGTCTTTTGGGAAACAAAAGAAGAACTTTTGAGAAGAGGAAAGGCAAGGCATACACTGCACTGCAACGATACCACCAGCACCAATAAGCACCAAAAGCACCAAAATGCACAAAAAGCACCATCCGGTGCACAGTCATCACAGTTCAAATAATAATCAGCAGATGACGTGCGACGTCTTCTCTGCTGGGCTGATGTTCTTGGCTGCTGGGCCGATGTTCCTGGACGACTTCTTGCTTGCTGCCTAGTTGGTACTGTTACGGGGTCAACCTCGAGGGGAGCCCCGGCAGAACGATGTATGGTCCTTGGGTGAAAATAATTCAATCAATCACGAGTCCACACCAAGGGTTACGAACAAACCCCAATATATTCCCAAATCCCGCACAGGAATCACAATGCGTTTACAGCACTTCCATACAATCCTTATCTATAGTATAGGTGGCGCCACCTTAACCCACAACAGTGTTGGCAACACTCACGGCCCTTGCCCCCAATGTCTCTGCACGCCTCCCAGGTGACGTCGAGTCGATCCAGCGATCGGGGAATCTAGGTCCGATTCCAATCCGGGGCTGGGAGTGAGGGTACTCGACAACCTCAGCGAGGATACCCGACTTCGCAGGTTCCGCAGTAATCCGGCGCTCTCCTGACGCGCGGACTTCGCTTCACAGAGGCACGGTTCCCTTGTCCTTCACGTTCGGCGGCTCGGTCTCGAGCTGCAGTCTCAACTCTCAACCGTCTCCTTCCAATCTCTTTCGCGCGCCAGGCCCAAGGTGCGACCCGTACACGCCCTCGTAGGCGTCGAGGCGAACAGCGCCGGGCGCTTGGTTCCTTCCAGGACCACACAGCATCTTGACACGTAACCGGCAATCAATCACCCCGCGCAGGTAACTCCTCTCGCCAGACGGGCTTTTCCAACTCCGTTCCAACGTAGGTAACGATCGCCTCCGCTCGCGTTGGAGCTCTCGAAGCTTAAGATGGCCGCCCTTTCTTCTCCTCCTCCTCTTCTTCACGATCCCCGTTTCCGGTCTCGTTTTTCCCAGAAGGGCTCCTGACCCTTTAATCACAACAACCTTTAATAGAATATACATTAATAAGAAATGACCTGAATTGTAACCCCCATAAACCCGGAATTCGTAACACTCCCCCCCTTCAAGAAAGAAAGTTTGAACCCAGCGAAAACTTTCTTTGCAGGCCAACTTTGATAAACAAACCAGAACTCACACCCCCAAATAATCAGTTCCCCCTGGGCACAATTATCACTTAAAAATAAAGCAACAATATTTCACAAAACCCCCCAGAGATTCCAAAGGTAATTCACTCTGGACCAAGCATCAACAACTTCTAGTTTCTCTTGAATGACGGTTAAGAGGTGGTGACCACAGCCCCAAAGTTAAACCTCTCGATAGCACTTTTTCGGGAGGCCCAGCTGAGTATTCACTACATGGACGCCTTAAGGAATGTGGAGTTCACGGTTAGTCCGTGCAGGAAAGTTCACTACCTGGACGCCTTTAAGAACGTGGCGTTCACGGTTAGTCCGTGCAGGAAAGTTCACTACCTGGACGCCTTTAAGAACGTGGCGTTCACGGTTAGTCCGTGTAGGAGCCCAGGCTCGGCGGCTCCACCGTATATAGTGCTTCAACTTCTCCGGACTCCTAACAGTTACGGTGGGACCCCTTGTCCCAGCCGTTACCTGACTGGCGGTCTCCTTCTCGGCCAGTGCTCTGACAATCATTCTTTCGGGAGGTGCCGTAACTCTGGGAGCCTCCATAGTAATATCGGCTGCTGCCAACACCAAAACTACCGCCAAGTTGTCCTCTTCTGTAGACCTCTCGACGCCTACGAAATGCCTTCCCTACTGTTATGGTCCGACCCTCCAAATCCTTACCATTCCAATTCTTCTCTGCCTCTCTGGCGTCTTTTGTGCTTGCAAACGTGACAAAGCCGAACCCTCTTGACCGTTGCGTTTCCCTGTCTTTTACCAACCGCACTTCCACCAGCGGCCCATATCTGTTGAAGACAGAGGTCAAAACTTCTTCCTCTGTTTTGAAGTTCAGCCCCCCTACAAATAACATGGTACTTTTGTCGCCATTCCTAGCTGGTGTGGTGATATTTTCCCTGCTGTGCTCTTTACCAACCCTCGGGTTACCATAAACTTGCCCCCTGGCCAAATCATTCCCGATAACCACAGATACTCCCTCTACAGGAAGCGTGGCTTGTAAACTGACGGTGACCGGTCCTGACACCAAATCGGATTCCAAATGGATGACATGAAGTGGGGCACTAACACAGCCACCGATCCCTTGTAACCGAACACTATCACCAGTTGCTGTACTCTTTGACAATGGCAAAATGCCTTCAAGCATTAAGGATTGATGGGCTCCTGTGTCCCTCAATACCCTAACAGGTCTTGGGTTAGTCAAGTCTCCCTCTAGTGAGACAAACCCCTCATAAATAAATGGTTGGTAACTCTTCTGTGGGCGATTTCTTACGTTTGCCATCGCATTCGGAGTTGTACTAGTCGGACTCCGCTCTGGGTTGTCCCTAGTCATCACAGTTCAAATAATAATCAGCAGATGACGTGCGACGTCTTCTCTGCTGGGCCGATGTTCTTGGCTGCTGGGCCGATGTTCCTGGACGACTTCTTGCTTGCTGCCTAGTTGGTACTAAAAAGAAGGCACAAAACGTGTCCATTTCTTTAATTATGGCCAGCAGGGGCCAACTAAGGTGGTCCACCTGCATGGCTTAGGTGCCACCTTTACCGTGGTCCGCAAGCAAGATCTCCCTGGCCACAATGGCCGGTCCCCAGCAGAGGTGCCAGGCCCCAAAATGTGGGGTCCATGAATGTGGTGCACAGCCACAACAATGTGCGGTCCATAAGTGGGGTACCGGTCCAGGCAGGCAGAAGCGAGGGTGCGGGCACACAACTGCGGACACCTGCGCACTCCCCCCGGGCCCAAAAGAAACAAATCCGTGAGTGGGGGAAGGAGGACAAGCAAGCAGCGGGGCAAGAGTACACAGCAAAACAAGGCAATGCAGAGTGAGGTGCACTGGAGAACGAGCGGAAAAAGCTCGTCCATAGCGTACGCTCCCCCCCTGTCACCTAATCTACCCTTGCCCGTACCCCGTATTTACACAATTTACAAATCCGTCGCTAACGTCCTGTCTTCCCCATATCTCCCCTAATATCAAATTCGTCCACAATCCCTCTAAACCCAAATTTGCCATCAATCAATTTATCATCAATCCCTCCTAAGGAGGAAGAGATGGAACATAAACACAATGTCACCCCCACGCCATGATGCGTCTTACATACCAGGCATTTGCACAAACCGGTGGTGTGGAGTCCTGTCACCTTGGTGAGTGGGCGCAGATGGTGCGAAGAGACTTTCAATCCTAACTATACTCTAAATGACATTAACACTCTTTACACTACCCAGGTACTTTCCCTGCCAATCCATTGGCCATCTTACACGATGTGGTTCTAAGAACCGAACTCCCATTGACCAAACTGTGGTGCTCACCAATTTGGGGTCTCACTCCCCCGATTCTACTCCCTGTGCCCTCGCACAATTTCAGGGCTGGGTCGTGTGGCGCTCCCAGCAGGTCCGCTCACCTGCACACCTCCGCCACTGCAGTTGTCTCCCGAGCTTACAAGCTCCTTACCCTAACCTACCTGGGGAAGGCCCTCTGGCGCTCTCACCCCCTACCGCCCTCTCTGGCGTCGGGCTACCCGGGTCCGTCCTCCGGATCCTCGGGCCCCATTGAACAACTACTGGCTCCCAGGGCCTACCTGCGGCCTCACCTGGCCGACAGACTAACAGTGGCAGAGTGGCCAATCAATCACACGTACTAACAGGCCACACGCCCAGCCAATTTACTCTACTAATGCACCCAACACAACACTCCTGTGAAACTACCCGCACCACAGATGCCAATATCCAACCACAATTTACCTACTCCCTCTACCTACTTTTAAACTACCATCCCCGGGTATTCGTGAAGGGGTCCATCCTTCCACATCCACTCTTTCGCACCAACCACTCCACTCCACGTATTCCACACTATTCACTCCACACCATCCATTCCGTACTCCATTCATTCCAGACTATTTATTCCATTCCATCTATTCCACATAACCATTCTTCATTCACCTGTACTTCACTTGCACACCTGGTGGCACTTGCACCCTCCTTTCCTCCAGGACCATTCACTCAATATCATGCCAATCATCATGCTCACCACAAAGAACTTCCATACCAATTCCTAGTTTCAGCACTCTCACTCCAAACACATAGCATTATCTGATCGAACTACTCCCTTCTGAAACTCGTGCTCCCCGTCTTCCCTTATACTAAGCACTCCCTCGTCGTTATTATCCAACTAATCTCTCTACGTCCCCCCTACAGGTATAATGTCGCTACTTAACTCTCATGTCTCCTAAAGTCATTTCTAAACCCGAACATTATCCAAGCCCTCCCTGGCTAGGTTTTGTACAGCCATACCCCATAAAACTACTGCTCCTTTGCCTCCTTGATACGATGTGAGGGATGGTAAATCTACCATCCCTCTGCACCATATACCATTTGGCATCAATTTCCCTATCACACTATCACTATCGCCATCCGTCCACTTCACTCAGAGCCTCTCGGTACGTCGTTACATCATTAAAACTTGGCTTCGCAAAGCCGAGCAATGAATACGGGTGGTTTGGTCTCCTGCAGGTTGGATCCGTCCGGCATTCGATTCAGGGGAGGAGGTTTACTCGGGCCAAGGCTCCAAGCACCATCCCGGCGCAAGGCCCTGCGCTGCCAAGCGCGATGGCCCAGCCTTGCCTGGGTGGAGCGCCGCCACCACAAGGGGGCGCCATTCCGACCCCTCCTACCTCCCCTCGAACGGGGCCGGTCGCTTTGCCTTGCAAAGCGCGGATTCGACCGTGCAGGGCGGGGCCCGGCCCGAATCGTGCACGGCGCCCCGAGCAGGAGCGACGCGACACCGATCCCCCCCGGCCCCCGCAACACACAAAGAGCACCGCGCACCGAGTGCTCGCGTCGGCTATCCGTCAGCCTAAACGCTGCCCCGTTCAACGTCGATGCCCTACTCGCATGCTCACACGCATACAATCCGACGCGAGCCCTTTTTACACTCACACATCCAGGTGTCTCAGCGCCTCTCATGCAACCCATACATTCTCTGCACTCCATCACCGCACTCTCTCTCCGTGCACACTCTTCTCTCGGCACACTCACACTCTCTGTTACACACCTTTCTTCCCCCGTTACATCCTCCGTAACACTCACCACGGGTGTGCACTCCTGCATATACCCTCACGCGCTCCGATGTGCCCTCCCGCACACGCGCCACAACCACCTCAGGTGTGCATTCTCGCACGCTCGCCACAACCAACTCACTCTCTGTATCACAATCACTCCTACTTCCACACTCTGTATCGCATTCATCACACATACACTCCGACGTGCGTTCGCTCTCACACTCGGTATTACACTCGCGCTCCGACGCCATTTGTACACGCGCGCCATTGCCATTAATAACGCGCACCACGGACCTTTTACGAGCGCCCGGGTTACGCCTGCATCCCAAGCGCACGAAAATTATTTTTGCACCAAACACAGCCCGACTCACCTGGGCGCTTCTTCCTCCTCGCTCCAACACCTGCAAATCTTTATAAGGATTAAGCACGGCACCATGATGCGAGCACGGACTTTGCACATTTTCCATCTCTGCCTTCTGCGAGTGCTTTTCTACGTCCGCTGTCTCTCCAATTTCTACGATTCCACTTCCAATTTGAATTAATTCTTTTTCCTTGTTAAGCCCGACGACCGCTGGCGCGCTTACAATTTTCTTTTCTACTTCGGCGGTCGCCGGCTTCCCCATACCCCGGGTCGCGATTTCTATCCCGGTCCACGTGACTTTGCCTTGCTCAGCCTCGCTTTCTTTGCGCTTCTCAAGCCGCGCTACCTCGGCGCATACCCGTGTGCCCTTCCCGCTCGACCTGCGGTTAACCTACCTCCAATTCTTTTGCCTCATACGTGGCTTTGTCCCTCGCCAACCCCTCATTAATTTCTTTGGCTTGGCCATTCACGTCCTCCAATTCGCCCCCTAATTTCCCTTCTAGCCCCCCAATTTGGCTTTCTAATCGCTCCCCCATTCTACCTTCCAAATTACTCAACCCGTCTCTCAATCCCCCAATTTGGTTTTCTAATCCCCCAAATTTGCTGTCTAACTTCCCAATTTGGCTTCCCACTTGCTCTTCAAGTTTATTACTCTGAGCATCCATTTTATTGTCCATCTGCTTAATATTCTTTGCCATCTCCATTTGTATGACCGCCTGTAGCTGCGCCATGAGGGCCTGCATGTCAAAGCCCGCTGGTACAGCGGGCTCGGCTACCGCGGCCACGTGCGAGGCGCCGCCATCTTGTGCACCTGCAACCCCCGCTACCGCACCTTCTTTGCTTTCCTCCTGCATTACTCCCACCTCTTCCCTGGGGTCCTGGGTCGACTCCAACTCCTCATTTACCTCCTCATTCTCCCCTACCGGCATCCGATCGCCTTGACTATCCATGGCACGACTCAATTTGGATGTTATACAAAATTTCAGCCGCTCGTAATTTTGACCAAATTTTTTCCGATGGATTAAAATTTGGTTCGGGCTTCAAATCCCACTCCTGACACCAATTGTTGCGGATCTCGGATTACGGCGCTCCCCTAACCGAGGGGGGTTTAATCCCCTCGTCTATTAAGCTGGCCGTCCGAGTCCTAGAAGATATCGCGCTCCTTTGCGGGGTTGAGGTTGACCAGGGTGACTGGTCAACGGGTTCCCAGATACCTTTGCCAACCTCTCCGCAAAGCAGGGCGATACTTCTGCTCGAGCCACGGACAAGATGGAAGATTGCCGAGCGGTTTAGCAATCCGAAGCTCGAGCCGTCAGCAATAAAACTAACCCGATCCTGAGCGTTGGCCAAATCGTGCCACGTATATCAATGGAGAAATCACTAAAGCGACCGGATGAGAGGAAACCCAAAGAATAAGAAGGAAGAACACAGGTTTATTAATTATGTACAAAACCAAAACCAAGGAAGAAACGAAAGGTAAGACTGTACAGGAAGAGGAAGAAGCAGATACACAGGGTAATCCTTAAACACTCTTATTTTATCACACGCCCAGGACAGTACAAACACACTTACACGAATGGGGAATAGCAGGGATGAAAGGTCCAGTCGATGGGGTCCGGTCCAGGCTCCGGATCCGCCGCGAAGAATGGCAGGCAGCTTCGCGTGTCGTTGGCGTGCGACCGGACCTTATAATTATGCGAAGGACTGGGATGCCGCGTACATAATCTTCCTGCCAACTCACTCTCGCCCAACGTTCATCTCAGAGGGTACCCTCGCGCAGATCACTCATTGCAGTGACAATCAATCGAGCGCTCCCCGCGCAGTTCGTTCACAATGACCTTCCATCGCGCAGTCCGTTCACAATGACCTCCCCTCGCGCAGTCCGCCAAAGGGCTTGGCGCTTGCGCTTATATGATCGCGCGTTGAAATCAAGCCGCCTTCATAGGGCTACGCCCACTAACGAGCTCACCTCAGCCCTGGTTGGCTGGTGGGGGCTTACCGACCATGCCCTGGTGGTGAGTTGATGTGGCCACACCTCATTCTTGCCGCTCCGCCCCCCTTTTTTTTTTCTTTTCTTTTTTTTGTATACTGAATCGAGGCTCGTGAAAGAGCTAACATTTATTTCACAAACAAATCAACCAGACAAACAAAATATACAAAAAGGGGGAGCGGAAGACAAGATGGGGAGTGAAGGGGAAGCACACAACCACAACATTTGAGAGCAGGGAGAAGTGTGGGAGGGAGAGGGCTTGGGGGCAGGAGGCGTGGGAAGGGGAGGGGGGGGGGGGGAGAGGTATAAAACACAAGGGGACCGAAATTAGCGGGGGTAGAAAAGATCAAGGTTTTGGATGGGGGAGGATAAGAGATGGTGGTGAACAGCTGTTTTAAAGACCTGGAGGGTGGAGTGGGATTGAAGAGAGTGAGGGAGTTTGTTCCAGAGGTGGGAGAAAGGAGGAATGAAGGAGTGAAGGTGAGCAGAAAGTCTTGATTTTGGCAGTTTAACCATAAGAGGGTTGCAGGCAGATCTTGTGTGACCTGTAGGAATATTTGGGGGACAGCCCAGAGAGGGCTGGGGGGGCAAGGCCAGAGAGGAGTCGGTAGAAGACGGAAAGACCACCAACCTGCCTGCGGTGAGTGAGTGAAAGGCCCTTGGAGTTAGCTTCATCTTGGGAGATTCCAATGATTCTGAACGCTTTGGTTTCAACAGCGTGAAGACGGGCTAGGTGTGAGGCAGGAGCACCAGACCAGAGGGGAGAGCAGTATTCCATAGAGCTGCGGATGAAAGCCTTGTATGTGGTGAGGAGCTCAGGTGTGCCAAGGAAGGACTTCGCATGACGGAGGATGCCCAGTCGGCGACTGGCTTTGGAGGCCAGATTTGAAATGTGGTTTTCCCAGGAAAGATCATGGCAAATAGTGAGACCCAAAAGCTTGAGTGACAGAACTTCTTGGAGAGGATTATTCAGAAAGTGGATGGGAGGGTTTTCCAGTCGGTCTTCTCCAAGCCTGACCTCGTGTTCAATGGCGTTTGGAGCCAGCGCTAAGGCAGCGTTGACTGCTCAATTCAGCGAACGCTGCTAACCCAGCCACGTGATAATTTGGAGAGAGAGAGTGCATAATGAGTGAAATGGGGCCTATCTTATTTGATTAGTGCAATGCAGATTCAACTGTTGGGAACAGATCCTTAACTAGAACACATACTAATGAGATAACTAAAGAAGAAGCCTATGGTGTCCTATGTGTTGCAATATGACCTAACTAGGGTGCGACCTTTGACCTTTTACACAAAAATGGGAATATTTACAGGGGATTATTTATAAGGGATTGTTACAAATATCTACAAAGTGGAGGGTTCTAAAAACCACAACAATATAAACCATCTCAATATCAGATTCCCTCATAATCACCTCTGTTCTAATGTATAAGCCCTGCCTCCTTCAGTGGCTCCTTATAGCTTTGTCCAGCTTGTCCGATATAATCAATCTCGATGTTCTATGCTGAACCCTCTCTATGGTCCTACCTCACATATGGTAACAAAAACGTGTATAATGTTCTCGATGATGCCTTACTAAATTACTGTACATAGTTTCTCTAGTCTAGTTTTCCCAGTTTCTCCAGTCAAAAACAGCTGGTAGCTATTGAAAATTTTTTGTTGGGCCTATATTTCTGCTTTATGTGTACCTTGGCATTCATGGTAATGTCAAAAGTGACAGCTGTACGACACACCCACTTTATTAGAATGTCAGGTTGACCTTTCACCTGTTTTTGTTCTTTTTCTCTGGCTTCAACAGAAGAATGCTAAGTCAGGAGTTACCTGAGGCATTTGTAATTGTTATCTCATGCCTTTCCCGATAGGAGGTTTTCATCGAGCTATAAATGCCAGTGAAATCCAGCATGTTTTTCTTGTTTTTTTCTTGTATACATGGTTGAGGCTCCTGGACGAGCTAGAGCAGAATGGAAGGGAGAAAGATGGAAAGGGAGAAGCACCAACAGCAGAGTACAAGTGAGAATGAGATCATGGGGAGGGGGAAAATAACACATGGGGGTGAACAAGCTGCACACAAGCTGAATGAAACACAGTAAGAAGAGGAAGGTGAAAACGGGGATGAAACAGAAAATAAACAAACCAACCAACAACTCACGAACGAAAAGAGGTGAGGGAGATGGGGAAATAACAATAACCTGGAAAAAGTGAGTGCTTGGACATGGGGTCATTTGGGGTAGAAGAGATCATGAGTATGGATGGGGAATAACCTGTGGTAGTGGTGAACAGCTGTCTTAAATCCCCGGAGGGAAGATTGGGACTGAATATACTGAGAAAGTTTGTTCCACAGTTGAGATAAAAGAGGAACAAATGAGTGGTTCTTCAACAATTTGTTTTATTACTTGAACCTTCTGTCTTATGCTTCTATAATTATTTATATTTGTGCCTGACGCAGAAACTGCTGGTACTTAAGGGTAGGGCAGCATGTCTTTGAGCTTTGCCTCAAACAAATACCCTCCTCCATATGACGTCCACCATCATTTTCCACACCCTTTTGATAGATGATGATGTCTGTTTGAAAGGGTAGTTTTGTCACATTTTGATGGCATGAATGGGTTTTTTTTCCTCAAGCAATCTTTTCAACAAACATTTGAGATTTACCCCGAGTTTCGGATTAAGTTGCGGGTTTTTTAAAAATATTCAAAGGTTGCTTTTTTTGTGCAAAATAAAAGAAAAAAAGTGCTTGTCGTATTCATATGCCTTGATGTTCGATATATTTTAGATTATGATTTTTGGTGACGTCAGAAAACTTTCCATTAATCTGGCTCCTTCATGCGTAAGTGTAACTTGCACTTATATATTTTTTTCCTTGTGGGTGTGGAATGTCACCAGGTAATTTTGTTCTTTGAGATATATAAAAATGTATAGGCCTAGGTGAAGAAGGTGCATGCTTGCAAAGAGGAAATTCCATCTTTGATGTTGTGTCGTGACCTTTTATTTATTTATTTTTGTTCTCAACAGGCGAAATAACACAAAAAACCTCTTGGCATCGGATCTCAGTATTTCGCCCTGGTCTTCGTAATCTTGCTTACGAGTATATCAAAAAAGGGTATGTAACAGGTCATTACGACTGTTTCCCAACAACAGCACTTTCTTGTGTTGGCTTATATAACCGTAACCTCTTTTCAAACGCTCTGCGTATGCAGGTGCATTTTGCTGGCACAGCGCTATACCTAATGCTGCAATAATCTAATGAAGTATAATCTTGCCATGCTGCAGCAAATGTTTCCTTTTTATCCATGTGTACAATTGAAATGTTTGGCACAAATAATTTTTCACTTTCTGAAATAACTTTTGTGTTTCCCATGTTTTGCACATGTAGAGGTTACCGTTTTGATATCTTTGCAGAAAAAAAGTCATTATCATCTGCTTTTTATGTTCTTGTTTTGCTTTTACTCATTATGTTTGCAAATGCATGTCGCCCATAATCATTTTAAATGAGAAGCTAATTTTAATTGCTTTAAAACCATGTCAGGGAATAATTTGTATTAATGATTTCCTTGGGAACATGGTGCGTTTGATTCCCTTTGTAGATCCCGGGTGTATGTTGAAGGCAGGTTGGACTACGCAGAATACGTGGACAAATATAGCACCAAGAGGCAAGCCACAAACATTCTTGCAGGTATTGTTGATTATCAATTCTGTTTTCTGTTCAGTTTTTTGGTCATTTGTCCAAAACTGACAGTGGCATATATGGTAATGGACATTATGCAGGCAATTGCCCACCCGCAATTGAGAACATGTATAAATCCACAGTTATGCAGTGGTTTTGGGATATATTTACCTCTGGCATCAAAGGTGCATGGAGGTTATGTTTCACCCCTGTCTGTTTGTCTGTGAACAAGATATCTCAAAAAGTTGTCGATGCATTTGGTCGAAATTTGGCAGAGAGGTAGTATGTAACAAGGACGAAATTATTATATTTTGGTGAAGATCCAGATTCAGATCCACCTTGCATAATATTTTAAGTGATTCTTCACCATTGAGTGATAGGGCCAAAACCGATATATAGCTGGATATCTTAAAAAGTTATGAACAGATTTGGACGAAACCTGGTGGACCGGTTAGGTGTGTTACAATGACGAATCAATTCGATTTTGATGAAGATCTGAATATGGATTCGGATATGATAATTTTTTTATTTTTACGTGATTCTTCACCTTTGAGAGATCAGGCAAAAAGCGACATATAGCATGATATTTTTGAAAGGTTGTGTACGAGTTATGACTAAACTAGGTGGACGAGTTGGTTAAGTGACAAGAACAAGCCGATTATATGTTGGTTCAGGTTCGAATCCAGATCCGGCCTATCATTGCGATTCAAAATATAAACTGTTCAGCCTGACAAAGGTATGCTCTACCGAGTTCCGTTCTCGTTGTAATTGCAAATTGATGTGTACTATTCGATATTAAATGGATAGAGTTTTCTCTTTTATGGCTTAAGCCTTAAACCAAATCCAGCATAATAATTATTCCAGTTGATCTCCTCGTGCTCATTTCCACTGTCAGTTTTTCGAGTGAGCGATTATAAAGCGAGCATGATTTAACATAGTGCAGCTTTGGAGATCAATATACGTGGGTGACACAATTGGGCGCAGCATTAGTTTGGGCTGTTAAAACTTCATGCCTTTAAAATATCCCTTTGCAATGCAAACTTAGTCTTACTATTTCAACGTTTCTTGATTATTTCTGGTTAATGTGAGAGACCATGGGCCACGTGCCAGGACCTCGTTTACGCAATGGTCTGGCCAGGCTGTTTTCACTCGCATCATCCTCAACAGCTTGCCCTCGAATATCTTGACTCTGCAGCTGCATGCACTCATTTACTTGTCCACAAAACGGCTCCACTCGAGTGTCCATGCCTCAAACAAAGATGTCACTCATGAAGGCCTAAAACACCTGTGCCCCACACTGCATGGGCCTGCACAACTCAGGTGTTTTCTGTTCCAGCCCAGAGCAAACCAAATCCTTTGTTCTCTGTGGCTTAATTCCTCTCTGACCAAAGACAGCCCACCATGTATATTCCTCTACAACAAAACCAAACAGCGTGACCTTTACTAGTTTTTGAAGTCTTGCCAGGCATTATTACCAATCGTACACTATCTTGGTCTTCAATGTGACCCAGTTGCAGTTCATGATGAATGTAATTGTGTTTTGTCATATCCCCATTCTATTTCACAAAAACGCGACTGAATTCCAATTCATGACAACAAATGCTCCTAAGTAACACGAAATAAACATAGGGGCAACAACCCTGGCGCTCACCTGGTGGAATAAACAGTATACTGCACCGACTAAAGGTATTTAAAACCAATTTCAATGGTTGCTCGAAAACAGGGCAGCATGTAGAATCATGCTAACATAATCATAAGACTTTAAACAAACAAAGAAAAACATTCCTATTTTGGGGGGCAACCGTTGAAACCCCGTTGAAAAGAAAAACACATGGACACTGCTAGGACTTCTAGGAAAGAAGTCGGTATTTCAAAAAAGTGGATCTGGGGTGAAATTAACGGGGGTAGAAAAGATCAAGGTTTTGGATGGGGGAAGATAAGAGATGGTGGTGAACAGCTGTTTTAAAGACCTGGAGGGAGGAGTGGGATTGAAGAGAGGGAGGGAGTTTGTTCCAGAGGCGGGAGAAAAGAGGAATGGAAGAGTGAAGGTGAGCAGAGTCTTGATTTTGGCAATTTCACCAGAAGAGAGTTTCTGGCAGATCTTGTGCGACCTGAAGGAATATTTGGGGGACAGAGCACAGATAGAGCTGGGGGAGCTAGGCCGGATAGGAGTCAGTAGAAGACAGTCCACCAGCTTGCCTGCAGTGAGGGAGTGAAAGGCCCTCAGAGGCCTTGTGGAACTCAGAGTGAAAGGCCTTGGGGAACTCCAGCTTCATCGTGGGAGATTGCAATGATTCTGAAAGCTTTGGTTTCAACAGCGTGAAGCAGAGCTAGGTGTGAGGCAGGAGCACCAGCCCAGAGCGAAAAACAGTATTCAATTGAGCTGCGGATGAAAGCCTTGTATGTGATGAGGAGCTCCGGTGTGCTAAGGAAGGACTTCACACGATGGATGATGCCCATTCGGCGACTGGCTTTGGAAACCAGCTTGGAAATGTGGTTTTCCCAGGAAAGATCATGGCAGATAGTAAGACCCAAAAGCTTGAGTGACAGAACTTCTTCGAGCGGATTGTTGAGAAAGTAGATGGGAGGGTTTGCCCAGTCGCTCTTTTTGCAGAGACATCGTAAGAGTGTGAGATTTGTCAGGATTGAAAGACATGTTCCACTTGTTTGACCAGTCTGTGATTTTGTCCAGGTCTGCAGAGAGTGAGGAGGCTGCTGACTGCCGATCTGAGGGATGAGGAATGGAGCGGCAGAGAGTGGAGTCATCAGCAAAAAGATAGAGAGGATTTTCCAGAGAGTCTGAGAGATCATTGATGAAGACCAGAAAAAGCACAGAGCCCAGAACACTGCCTTGGGGAACTCCAGCCAGAACAAAAAGGGGAGAGAGAGAAATCTATTCAGGGCCACACGTTGACTACGACCAGAGAGGAAGTCCGCCAGCCATGCGTGGAGATTTCCATGGATACCATAGGAGGAGAGTTTGGTAAGCAGAGCTGGGTGCCAGACCGTATCGAAGGCACGTGATATGTCAAGGGAGTCAGCTCTGATTTCCTGTTTGGCATTGAGGACGACCATCCATGGTTGAGACAGCAGAAGCAGCATGTCCAGAGTAGAATGACCTGGTCTGAAACCAAATTGATGATCAGAGATCCAGCCATTGGAGAAGAGGAAGGATTTGATATCCGAAGCAATGATGGATTCCATGAGTTTGCTGATAATTGGGAGCAGGCTGATTGGTCTGTAGTTGCAAGGATCTGTTTTTGCACCTTTTTGTGTAAAGTGGTAATGTTTGCTGATTTCCAAGATGATGGCAGATGACTTTGAGCAAATGAGAGGGTGAAGAGAACAGAGAGAGGCTGTGAAAGAGCGGCAGAGCAGCAAAGCAGATTGGAGCACTAATTATAATATATTTATATTCACAGTATATATATATATATATTATTTTGACTTTGCATTCTTGAACTGCTGGAGGTCCTTCTGGATTTGCAGTCATGACATCGTCATGATGACATAATCATGGCGTTTGTTCAAGTATGGAGCACTTCAATCATTAATTTGGTTATCCCTCGAAAGTGCATGCTTTTGTCTGTGCATTTATCGATATCGATGTGAATAATAAAAAGGTTTTGTTCAAATCTTTGTTCAAAGTTTTTTTAGATTCCTCACTGCTTGGATCCTTCACAATCAATATGGTGCAATATTCAACTTTGTGCAACCAATGGTTGAGGAGGACATATAAACCTGACACATAGACATTGGATTTTATTGTATAGATTCCTTGGTGGGAACTTGTATAATTTATACCAGCAACGGTATCCGCCCTATGGGCGGGGCTTCAATTGGGAGGCCCAAAGGAAAAGGTAAAATATCAGAAATTGAAGGCTTTTATTTTATTTTAAACGATTCATATAAACATCCGTTGAATCGTATCACACGCAAATCATCAAAATCTAAACAGCACATGGTGCACATTTTGAAAAAAGATTGAATTCTGCAAAACAGAAGCGGCCGCTACACGTCTTTCTCAGTCGCACGTTTATGTGTGAAAAGTGCGCGCCTAATCTGTAATACGGAAGCGGCCGCCACACCTGTTTCTCAGTCGCTTTGCACACGCTGCCATGTTACTTCGGAGCCGCACGTTTATAGAGGAAGAGTTCGTCAGGAGTCGATCTACTTTCTCGTGGTACGTAAAATAAACAGTATTTGTAGAATTTCAACAAAAGCCACATCACTGTTCATATCGGTAAATATTATTCCATCGTGTTTGGAAAAATTGGAAAAATCGGAAAAACAATATAGCCTATTTTACTCCAGGGGGTCCCAGAATTCCCCACCCAAAATATCGTTGCGATCGGTTCAGCCGTTTTTGCGGTACCTTCGAACGGACAGATGGACATTTGGTGAATTATAGTGAGATGCCAGCCCAATATTCATTAAATATTATTTTTACTCCAATGTTGTTTTTTGCTTCAAGCTTTTCCTGAGCAGTCTTTTTGTGCTATGTTTCAGATCACATCATCTTCTTGACTGATCCTCACAAAGATGAAGAAGAGTGAAGAATCATCATATAAGCATTCAATATTTTCTGTTTATTTAAATCATTTGTTTAGGAGTAATGTGCTATTTTTAATTTTCTTATAGATTAGTTTCTGCGAGATTTTGTTTTCTCCCTTTTCATCTCCATTGTGATTTGCTGTGCTTGGGCAATTTACATGCATGGTACATTGTTCCTGTCCAGGAGATATATTCATTCGCCAGTGCACGAGATTAAAAAATCGTGTTTGGTAACTTAAAGTTAGCGCAATGCATGGTGGATTGAAAACAAAAGACCACTGGTCGTAATGCAGCAGAACAAGAATTTCCTTTGGAATTTGTATTAAACTGTCATTTGTATTCTAAAGTTTGTTCTCATAAGTTTGAAATGGCTTCATATTGTTCATCCTGCTATATTTTTCTTGGGGATAGCAGCCTTGATACATGGAGGTTATAGGCGATTGCAAGAATGGAGGATGTGTCCGGTGGGTATGCACATAGAGAGGAAGAAAGAAGAAAATGGCGGAATAGCAGATTTGTATCCTGAAACTGCAACTAAGCCAAAAGTTGCATTTTAAACTTAAATATGTATGTAATGGTGATCCGGGTGGACTCCGTAAAATCACCCACCCGGACAGTCACTAACTTAGCGACAGTCCTTGGGATTGCAATATATGTTATATTATGATAAAAATTATTATAATCTGCTGGGAATGCCAAATATGTATATATTTCTTCTTTGCCGACACATAGTAACCCTAACAAGCCTATTGCCTATGATAAGGCCATCAGTTTTAAAAGATGGGCCGAGCGATAACCCTTGACAAACCACTACATCTGTACCCTCGCAATGAGGTTTTGGTGCCAATTTAAGGACAACAATCTCTGTAGCACTTCACAAATCTAGGCTTCATGGGAGAGTGGCCAGATGGAAACTACGGAGAAAAAGGCACATTACAGTACGCCTGGTGTTTGCAAAAAGGCACGTGAAAGACTCCGAGAGCATGAGGCAAAAGATGATATGGTCTGATGAGACGAAAATTGAACTCTTTTGCCTGAATGCAAAGTACTACATCTGGTGGAAACCGAGCACAACTCATCACCCATATAATATAACACCATCCATATCAAGAAGCATGGTGGTGGCAGCATCATGCTATGGGGATGGTTTTCAGTGGCAGGGAGTGGGAGACATGCAAGGATAGAGGGAACAATGAATGGAGCCAAATATAGGCAAATCCTTAAGGAGAACCTGCTTCAGAGTGCAAAAGATAGACTACAGCGAAGATTTACGTTTGGACAGGCCAATGTCCCCAAGGATACAGCCAAAGCAACACTGGAATGACTTCAGAACAAGAATGTGAAGCCCAGCCAAAGTGTCCCAGCCAAAGCCCACACTTGAATCCCATTGAGAATCTGTGGGAAGACTTGGAGAAATTGCTGTTCGCTGACGTTTCCCATCCAACTTGACAGAGCTTGAGCAAATCTGTCAGGAAGAATGCGAGAAAGTCCCCAAATCCAGATGTGCAAAGCTGATACAGACATACCCAAGAAGACTTGAAGCTGCAATCGCTGCCAGAAGCGTTTCTACGAAGTATTGACACGGGGTTGAATATTTATGTAAATTAGATATTTATGTACATTTCATTTTTAAGAGTTTTGTAAAAATTTCTAAAATAAAAATCCACTTTGATATTCTGGGGTATATGTGGAGATCAGTGACAAAAAATTTCAATTTAATCCATTTTAAATTCAGGGGTGTGAATACTTTCTGAAGGCACTGCATCCGTATGATTTATTCTGACAATCTGACCTCCACTGCTTTTTGGATTTAATCATGTATGTATTTCAGAAATCCTCAGTTGTTTCACATATTAATTACATTCGCAAAAATGGCACAAATACACTCAAAAGGCGAATTGGAAAAAAAAACAAAGGCAGATATGGACACAACTTAAACACAGAAACAGCACGACATGACGACTTCTTTTGAATAAGTATTAAATCCAGATTTGGCAAACACTGTCTACATTTCCTGATGCTGTACCCCACCACACGACAGCCCGTCCCACCCTGACTCATAATATGATTGGAAGCTAGGGTGCTGATGTATTCATTTTGAATTTAATGATGGTGTTTTTTTATTGAATTATATATATTGTTGCGGATCCCGGGTTCGTCGACGTACTAAGGGGGGGTTTATGCCCCGTTCCCCCTCAAACTTCGGGTCCACTGAGGCCGCTGACCACGACCAAGCTCTTGATTGATGGATTGCTAAGCAATTCCGATCGCCAACCTCCCAGCCACGCGCCGAAGAGTTTGTTGGTCAATCAATCCCAAATACCTTCAAGACACGCGACCGAAGAAACCGGGGATCGAACCCTCGTTTTCACACACCTTATTGCCTGCCGAGCAGATTTGCACGGTGTGGCAAGCGGCGTTACCTCACGTGATTTACGGAACTGATTCAAGCCAAATTCGGTCTCGGATGATGCTAGGCCAATGGAGAAAAGACGTATCCGAACAGGTTTGAAGTAACACAAAATGTACAGCCTTTTATTTTGAAGGCACAGAGAAAAAGACGAAGATGCACCTTATCAATTCTTATGTAATAATAAACCCCACTGGCGCCTTCACACTCACACAGGGAATAACACGCTGGTTATTATCATACCGATGTACGTGCTGGGATTGACTCCGAAGGTGGCCACGTGGCCTGGTGTGCGCAGCTCGATCCTCAATCCGGACGTGCAGCCTGGACGAGGTCAGATCTGAAGGATGAACCGCCGCCTTGAAGTCAGCACGGATGAACGTCAGCACAGGTTGGACAAGCAAGAGGCGTCGGCGAAGCACAAATGCAAGCGGAGTGTCGAAGCAAAAATGCAAGAGTCCAGAGTCCAGAGTCCAGAGTCCAGAGTCCACAGCCAGAGTCCAGAGCAAGAGGAAGAGGAAGACGCCAGAGATCGGCGATGGGTGTCGGGCGTCGACGCAAAAAGCAAGAGAGATCTCGTGGCGCAGCAAAATCCCAAAAGCAAGAGCAGGAGTCCTCGGCGATGCAAAATCCACGAGCAAGAGCAAGAGAGGTCTCGTCGGCAAGGCGCAATGCAAGACTGGAAATGCGATCGGCGGGGGTTTATCAGATCTGCCAACGCCTCCAAAATGTTCAACAGCCTCCCATTGGCTGAGGTTTGTCGCATCCTGGCGACGTGTTCCCGACTCGTCATTGGTCACGTGGGCCTGTGCTTCTGGCCATGCCTTCCTGCTCATCAAAATGTCCTCCTTTAACCACACGAAGGTTTGAAATCCTGCCTAAATCTCAACGCATATTGGTCTTGATTACTACACAATGGGAAAGGGCTAATCTTTACATTCAATAAGAAATAACTAACTACTGCAGGCCACATGTTGTCGTACAATTAACTATAGGGGGTTTGCCTTTATGGCAAAACCGCAACAATTTTTTAGTGTTGCAAAATAAGTTTCAAATTTTTAAAATTCCAAAATACTATTTGAACATATTGTTGCGTTTTTAGGGGGTAGGCAGTGATTACCTTAGTCCAGGTAGAATTGCATAGGTAGTGTGCTCCATCTGTCATGAAGAAGAAACCCCATGTAATAAGTGGGAAATTTGTGTGGACCGTATGTCGTGGAAGAACGTGTCTTCGTCCCCATGAAAGGGGTGGGGTATGTCATTTAGCGAGGGATTATGGGTAAATTAATCCACTATGTAATGGCCTCTGCTATTTTTTTCCTCTGGTCCTTATGACACCAGCAGCACACACACGTAGTAAGAAATCGCCCATTAACTACACTAAATAAAAATCAACCAGAAACAGGACATTGAACACTACCGTGGATAACATCGACCTGGTGAGCACAGAGGCACAAAAGGTCTGTGAAGCCACGCCCAGAGGAGCAGTGATTGGTCCGGGATTGATTGGCAAAAATACTGCTAAGATGGGACTCGCTGATAGGAGCGGACACGGAGACATCGGGAGATGACGTCATTGCCTTGACTATAAAGGAACGCTCAGCTGACATTTTCTCCTCTTGCGCAAGGGAGATTCATCACGAACAGTCGTGTCCCAACATTTTGTCTCTTTCTTATTCCCTCACTCTCCTCGTGGCTTTCTCTCTCATGTTGGGGTGCTCCGGAGTGAGAGACATTATTTTAAAATGGGGACATATACGGTGCGCTCTTGAGCGAGGGACATTCATTGGGAGCAGCCACGATTTTGTATCTCTCGGTTGCTGGATCCGGTGGTGAATGGTCGTGTTCCAACATCTTCATCATGATCGTGAGGAGGAGGAGGAGGAACTGCCGATCGAGAACTGTGGTTTCCCGTGCAAGGACGACGAAGACGAGCACGGCTGGGCGAGCGAGGGTGCACGAGGCCTAGTTTTGACAATTGGTGGACTGCCCACGGCAGTGCAGCCTGCGGTTTTGCCGCCAAGGACGTGAGTGGGTTTTAACGATTCCTGACGAGATTCAAGAGCAGCTCGGAGATAAGTCCCCACAATAAACAGCACACCTTTATTTTCGTTCTTTTATATTTCCCTTTGTTTTTAATCGAGTCTGTGTGGGAAGGCTCCATTTATAGACAGTGGGCCCAGAAATCAATATCCTTTCAGATTTGTGATTCCATGACCTACATCTGGGGTGGGAGGGAAAATGGTGGCAAATCATAGCCTATAGGGCCTAGAACAACATACTCTTTTTCACACGCGCAAATCCTGCGCATGGGCGAAAACCGACCGCTCAAATTATTCGTAGATACATACATGTATTAATGCATACGATATGTACGTTATATCCATGTACATGTACATTATCTAACAAAATAACACTTAGAACTTAAAATAGAATGAGGTAACATAAAATCATGCAATAGACCAGTTTACAAACACATTCAAATTTCTCGCCAATGACTGCAAAGATTGCTAGAAGTTTGCCTGACATGGCGGCAACTAATGTCTTCAAACTGAGATGTGTGCAAAATTTTAGAATTTTCGTATTTTTTCTTTTGAAACTAAATTGCTTGTAGACTGGTCTATTGGGTTGAAAAGAGGATTGGGTTGGAAAGAGTAGTAACTAACCCACCTGTAAGTGGAAATGCGGGGCATGGGGTGGGGGAGGGGGGGAGGGTACACGCCACAGGTTACACCAGTGCTACTGCTAACTCCAGTTCATTGTCGCTATCAGTTATCATCATCATTGTCTCATCGATGCTACAACAGTTATTTCTGGCACACTTGCACAGTTCCGGGGGTGTACTCACACATGACAGGTTACTCCAAAGCTACTGGTAACTACTGGATGCGCAGTGGGGACTAGGTTTATGTGTCTCATCATCAAATTATCATGGAGCGATTCATTATCATGAATTATCATAGCTACTATGCTATGTCTGCACACATAGGTCCAAGGATGTTACGTCCAAAATTAAAAGTAAACCAGACTTCAATAAAAAAAAAAAATTTGGATTGCGTGATATAAATTATTCCAAAGAACATTGATGCAAAAAATCCGAACAAAAAACTCACATTGAGCTTCATTTCTTGGAGGGAACATTGCCATTTCATTTTAGATCTTCCATCATTTTTCTGTTGTGCACCTATTTCTGTGCACCCATATTCATTTACACGCATTTTGCAATATATTTGGGGAAACTGTGAGCTTTTCTGGTCACATCTTTTAAAAATGATAAATCCTCATTGCATTGCAATTTTCTCGCCAATTTTAAAATGAATCAGAATGACAAAATTGTTACAAAAATAATCATGTATGTTGTGCCTTCTCTTCTATCGTATTCGTGCATTTACGCAGAATCGCGGATGCACAGACATAGTTCTAGGTGCCTGCAGATAGATCTACATCAACCATGTAAGAAAATTGACAACCACTACTAGTATACTATTATTATATACTAGTATACTAGCATACTATAGTATATAGTATACTAGTATACTACTATAGTATATAGTATTCTAGTATACTACTAGTATACTAGTATACACCCAACTAGTATACTATTAGTAACACTAGGCAATCTAACTGGTTAGAACTACATCTAGATCTAGTCGACTGCATCATGATCTACAGCCTTAAATTTAACTTTGGAAACTGCTACATCAGCTTTCTTTTTCATGCTCTTCATAGCTCTTTCAATTCGCTGAGAATCCGTAAAGCGTGCGTAACAGGTCTGATGAAATCCACCATGATCAGGTAGCGGGGATACACTGTCACTGTAGTCTGCACCGCCGCTGCCACTGGCGGAACCGCTGCTGGAAGTAGTGTCGAGCAACGTAGTCTCTCAAGTTTTTTGCCTGCGGACCATCCAAAGTCTTCCATTTCGTCACATATTCTTAAAAGCGTGCCCATGTCTTGGCTGAAAATGCTGAAACTTTGCACGTTTTGGACGGAAATATGCACATAAAACACTTTTTCATGCGTATTTTCTTCGTTCGAAGACGTTCCGTCTTCCTCACTGGAGGCCGCCATGTTGTATCACGCGCTAAGCTACGGCGACTGTCATTGGCTAATTATCAATGATCGATCAAACGCGTCTTCTGATTGGATATTTTTTTGTTCCAGGCTACGTGAATATTTCCACACAAATATAGTGAATTAAAACCTCACTTACTAATTACAGCACCAAAATCTCACCTGTGAAAAGTTACTGAACATTTCTTGTAATATTATCTATATTATCATGCAAAAATCATGCCCACCCCATTTATAGGTCATTCAAGGAAGCTTTCTCTAGAAGAGCTATCTGTCTATTAGGAATCATTGTTTTATCGTGCATTATTTTGTGTCCGGCATTTTCTTTAATAAAGCCGATTGGTAATTTTTGTACATTTTAATCCTGCGTAATTTAGTTAATTTATCCAGGTGTGGAGAAGTCAGATGGAAGCTGACCAGGTAAGTTCGTCATCCTCCTTTCCCTCAGGTGTAACGAATACCGTCATTTTTGGATTGAACGCCTGGGAGTAAAGCTCGTTTGGTCATCCATGTCGCCCTGCGGTGTTCACCAGAGGGCAGGTCCACGACAATATGCTATTCCTCAAATATACGGGTGAGGCTGACTGGTACTGAGCTGCTGCTCTACTCTCCACAATACTCTTCCACCACCGTCTTTCACCAGCCATCTTTTCTCCACTTTCCATCCACCTCCACCTTCCTGACATCCCTCTTTACACAATTCTCCCATATTAGCTGTGGTGTACCGGGCTTTTTCACTTGCCTCTCTCTTTCAACAGAAGTCTATTCTGCTCTATCCACACTAGGTGCGCTGCCCATTTCAGCCAGCCCTTTACCAATCCCTCTGTCAAGCGCATCTGCACACAGATGTCCTCGATCAGTTTGTCGATCCTCGATCCTCTTCACTCCCCCAATCCTCAGACCCATTTGTTCTCATTGAACTGCAGCCTCTGTTTTTCTGCTATCTCAGTGCCACCATCTCCAGACCATATTGGTGTGCCAGCCTTACACAAGACCTCAGGAGTTTCCCTTTCAACTCCCTAGATGTCTTCCTGTCCACCAGCAAACCCTCCACTTTCCTCCATGCATTCACACCCATAACTATCCTCCTCCGTACCAATGCCTCCGCACTACCATCAGTGGACATCGTTCCACCTCGATACATAAATCTATTGCCATGCCTTATCTCCTTAAACTCTAATCTGTTGTTCATTTTCTCTTTCTGCTGTCCACCCCACATTAACTTCATCTTGTCCAAACTCATCTTCACTCTGTGCTTCTCATACGCCACCTTCTACTCCACTATTTGAATGTTACAACGTATTTTAATGAATGTATGCTGGCAGTTGGGAGCATTATTCCACAGCTGCAAGCTCTTCTCAATAGTTAATGCAACTCATGAATTAAGTGTTTTTGTGGAAATGGCTATTTTGGTTTAATGTAGGGAATGCTGGTGATTATAATGAAATTGTTTGGTTCCAGGTCATTTAAAGACTGTGCTTTATGTGGCTTCGTCCTTTTTCTTTTCTTCCTCCAGTTTCCTCTTTCTCCTTTGAATTTTTTGTAAACTATTGCTTTCTCATGTTTTGTTCTCGATGAGGCAGAATATTTCAAAATCTCTAACAACTATATGTTGCTGAAAAAATAAAATGGCGTGCCTATTTCGGTCCACTGCAGGACGAAAGCATCCCTATCGCGTGTTAAGTCAGGGGAATGTTGTTGAATGGAAGTCGACATGTAACACTGACCCTGATGACCTGTCAGATAGACCCTTGAAAGATCAACCCAGAGGGAAGAAAATCCCAAAAAGCATTGCTATATGGAACAGACATGATTATTTTGCCAAATCAAAGCTCCATGATTTAAGGAATTTATTTAGGTGGGTTGTCAGTGAAACTCCCGAAGAATCCGTTGAGCCATATATTCCATGGAAAACATGGAAGAGCATCTAGTATCGCCATGCATGTGTTAAACATCGTAGTCGATGCACAGCACCATGCAACAAAAAATGGTATCGGTGGCTTTATTTAAAGCTTTCTTAGATGAAGCTCTGAGATAGAAGTTCTTAGACAAAGCGCTCTTTGATAAAATAGAGAGTTTGAAGTGTGCCAGAATTTCTTAGGAATTACTCCGACAAAGCTCTCCTTTTCCTTCAAATATACATTGGGGAAGAAGTTAAGTACACGACTAAATAGTACTGCTTGTGAAAATAATATTGAATCAAAATCAAATTTTCTTTGAAACTTAAATGAAAGAACCCTCCAGACACAGGGTTTATTATCCATTCATCATGAACAAGGCAATTTTGCACGCACACAATATGTACAAAACTTGAAAACATTTTCACCTGGTCGAGGTTTGGAGAAGGTAACGATATTGTTATGTACTTCCTTTGGCAGACTTTGTTACTCGTGTCCGAATAAGACTTGGTGAATCCCAAAGTTGGTGGTTGAATTCTCAAAAATAATTGGTGGTTTAATTCAGTGACCTGATATGCAAATCTTCTTCAAGTTTTAAGTTTATCGGATGAAAATTGACAATGTTAGATATTTGGCCTATGTTGACCTTTTGGCCTATGTTGATCTCAAAAATAGTTGGTGCTTGAATTCAGTTTGCTGATATGAAAATCCTATTCAGATTTCAAGTCAATCGGATGAAAATTGAGGATTTTAGAAATTTGAAAAGATTGTTGACCTTTGACCTATATTGATCTTTTGCCCAAAGCTGATCTCAAAAATAGTTGGTGGGTTGATTTCAGTTAGCTGATATGCAAATCCTATTCAAATTTCAAGTCAATCAGATTAAACTTGAGTTTAGAAATTTGGAAAAAGTGGTTGACCTTTGGTCTATGTTGACATTGTGACCCATGTTGACCTCAAAAATAGTTGGTGGTTGAATTCAGTTCGCTGATATATAAATCCTATTCAAATTTCAAGTCAATCAGATGAAAGAAAGAAAACGTGATTGACCTTTGGCCTAAGTTGACCTTTTGATCTCAAAAATAAATTTTGTCAGACCACCAACCCTACCATTTGGTGAAGTTTCATGATGACCAGATTAAAATTGTGATCTGTAGGCAAGTATAAGTGAGTGGACAGACAAACACACAAACACAAATCGGAACGATCAACATATCAATTTTTTTTTTTTTTTGCCAAGTAACAAACAGACAGTGGTGAAAAACATAACCTCCACCCACCAAACAAGTTTTCGCCAAAAAGGAATTGCCATGTGCAGTATTTTATTCACCAACTTGAGTTAACAGTGGAAACAGACAGTGGAACAAGCATCAAGGGAATGCACGAACAGGACAAAAGGAAAATGAGTTGGGGAAGAAATAGGAAAATGAGAAAGAAAGATGATTGGGTTAAGAAAGGTTAATGGGGATAATAAATATTGTGGGACAGAATTGGGGATAGCAATAGTTGGTGGTGCACTTCTTCCTTGACAAGCCCTGGAGGGAATAGTGAGACAGAACATCCTCTGGAAGATGGTTCCATAGAAGGAAGAGCGCCTGCATCCTGGAGCAGATATTAAGGGTTGGAGAACAAAGAGAAAAGGTATCAATGTTGGAGAATAGATGGTGGAAAACAGAGACCACCGACATGCCTGCGATGTGAGAGCACCAGACTTTGTGCCTCATGATGAGAAATTCCACAATCGAGAAGTGACAGATGTGATGCTGGACAAACCCAACTCCATTGAGCTATGGACAAATGTCTTGTGCACTGTAACTCTGATTTTCCAAGGAAAGACTTGTATCGACAGAGGATGCCCAGTTTGTGACTGGCTTTGGAGGCCAGCTTTAACATGCAGTCGGCCTATGAAAGACCATGGCCGAGTGTTGGGCAGCTGGTATGATAGAGATGGAGATAGAGATAGAGATAGAGATAGAGATAGAGATAGAGATAGAGAGAGAGAGAGAGAGAGAGAGAGAAAGAGAAAGAGAAAGAGAAAGAGAAAGAGAAAGAGAAAGAGAAAGAGAAAGAGAAAGAGAAAGAGAAAGAGAAAGAGAAAGAAAGAGAAAGACGGAAGCCAAACAGTTCAATCTTGGTTTCCTCAGACCACAGAATCTTGTTTCTCACAGTCTGAGAATCCTTCAGGTGCTTTTTTGCAAACTCGAAGCAGGCTTTCATGTGTCTTTCACTGAGGAGAGGCTTCCGTCTGGCCACTCTGCCATAAAGCCCAGATCGGTGGAGTGTTGCAGTGATGGTTGTCCTTCTGGAAGTTTCTCCCATCTCCACACAAGATCTCTGGAGCTCAGCCAGAGTGACCATCGGGTTCTTGGTCACCTCTCTTACCAAGGCCCTTCTCCCCCGATTTCTCAGTTTGCCCGGGCGACCAGCTCTAGGAAGAGTCCTGGTTGTTCCAAACTTCCTCCGTTTAAGAATTATGGAGGCCACTGTGCTCTTGGGAACCTTCAATGCAACAGAAATTTATTTTTGTAGGCTTCCCCCGATCTGTGCCTCGACACAATCCTGTCTCTGAGCTCTGCAGGCAGTTCCTTCGCCCTCATGGCCTGGTGTTTTCTCTGATATGCATTGTCAGCTGTGAGACATGAAATAGACAGGTGTGTGCCTTTCCAAATCATGTCCAATCAATTGAATTTACCACAGGTGGACTCCAATCAAGGTGCAGAAACATCTCAAAGATGATCAAGAGAAATGGGAGGCACCTGACCTAAATATCAAGTGTCATAGCAAAGGGTATGAATACTTAGTCACGTGAAAAAGTAAGTACACCCCATGTAAAGTTTTGACTTTTTCAACATATTTCAACATACAGCTATTTGATCTTCATTTCAACAATATTGATAGATAAAGGTGATATAATATAACAAATATCATGAAACATTTACATTTTGTAGTCCATTGTATAATTTAAATAAACATACATGCAAATTTCGCATGTGGAAAAAGTAAGTACACGCTTGGCTCTAATTGGTGGTATTGCCCCCTTTGGCAGAAACAACCTCAAGTAGGCGTTTCTTAAAACTGTCTACCAGTCTCTGACATCGACTGGGAGAAAAGTTTGGTCACTCCTCCATGCAGAATTCTTTCAGCTGTGCGATGTTTGAAGGGTTTCTTGCATGCACAGCTCGTTTCAAATCCCCCCACAACATCTCGATGGGATTTAGATCCAGGCTTTGACTTGGCCATTCCAGAACCCTCCATTTCTTTCTTTTCAGCCATTCCTTGGTGGATTTACTGGTATGTTTAGGGTCATTGTCATGTTGCAAGGTCCAACTTCGGTTGAGATTGAACTTTCCAACAGATGGCCTCACATTATCCTCAAGCACCCTCTGGTACAATGAAGATTTCATAGTGGATTATATGATGGTGAGCTGCCCAGGCCCTGATTCAGCAAAGCTGCCCCAAACCGTAATATTTCCACCACCATGCTTTACAGTTGGTATCACGTTCTTGTGGTCAAATGCTGTCTTTGGTTTTTGCCAAACATGTCTTCTGGCACTGTGGCCAAATAGCTCTACCTTTGACTCATCTGTCCAGAGCACATTGATCCAGAAGTGCTGGTCTTTGCCTCGGTGTTCATTGGCAAACTTTAGTCTTGCCCTGATGTTCTTTCTGGACAGCAAAGGTTTCCTCCTGGCACACCTCCCATGTAGTTCAAATTTGTGCAGCCTCTTTCCAATGGTAGACTCTTGCACTTTGACATCAACAGTGGCAAGAGCTACCTGTAGGTCCCGTGATGACATTCTGGGGTTCTTAGAGACTTCTATCAGCATCTTGCGGTCTGCTTTCGGGCTGAACTTGCTGGGGCGGCCTGGCCTGAACAAGTTGGCAGTTGTTTGGAATCTTCTCCACTTGTAGATGATCTTCCGGACAGTCGAATGATTGATTTCAAATTGTTTGGAGATCTTTTTAAATCCCTTTCCAGACTCATAGGCATCGATAACCTTCTTTCTGAAGGCCTCAGAGAGCTCTTTTGATCCTGGCATGGTGATGCCGCACACTTCAACAACAAAGGGCAAACCAAACTAAATGTCTGAGGTTTAAATAAGACAGGTTCCTCCAAGATCCTCTCTTATGATGTTCTAATCATTTGCACCTGAGCTGGTGCACCTGATTCTAATTTTAGGTATTTGAAGTAGTGATAAATGTAGGGGTGTACTTACTTTTTCCACATGCCAAATTTGCATTTATGTTTATTTAAATTATACAATGGACTACAAAATGTAAATGTTTCATGATATTTGTTATGTTGTATCACCTTTATCTATCAATATTGTTGAAATATGTTGAAAAAGTCAAAACTTTACATGGGGTGTACCTACTTTTTCACGTGACTGTATGTCAATGTGATTTTTCAGTTTTTTCTTTTTAATAAATTTGCAAAACTTTCTAAAATCCTGTTTTCTCTTTGTCATTATGGGGTATTGAGTGAAGATTGATGAGTGCAAAAATGAATTTAAACGATTTCCGCATAAGGCTGCAACATAACAAAATGTGAAAAAAGTGAATGGGGTCTGAATACTTTCTGAATGCACTGAATGTCACTTTATCTCTCCGACTCTCTGGAAAATCCTCTCTATCTCTTTGCTGATGACTCCACTCTCTGCTGCTCCATACCTGCACCCTCAGATCGGCAGTCTGCAGCCTCCTCACTCTCTGCAGACCTGGATAAAATCATAGACTCGTCAAACATGTGGAACATGTCTTTCAATCCTGACAAATCTCACACTCTTACGATGTCTCTCCGAAAAGACCGACTGGACAACCCTCCCATCTACTTTCTCAACAATGCTCTCGAAGAAGTTCTGTCACTCAGGCTTTGGGGTCTCACTATCTGCCATGATCTTTCCTGGGAAAACCACATTTTCAAGCTGGCCTCCAAAGCCAGTCGCCGGCTGGGAATCCCCTGTCGTGCGAAGTCCTTCCTTGGCACACCTGAGCTCCTCACCACATACAAAGCTTTCATCCGCAGCTCAATGGAATACTGCTCTCACCTCTGGGCTGGTGCTCCTGCCTCACAGCTAGCTCGGCATCACGCGGTTGAAACCAAAGCATTCAGAATCATTGGTATCTCCTGCCATTAGCTGATTCTGAGGGCCTTTCTCTCTCTCACTGCAGGCAGGTTGGTGGTCTTTCTGGCTTCTACCTCCTCTCCGGCCTAGCTCCCCCTGCTCTTCTGTGCTGTGTCCCCCAAATATTCCTTCAGGATGCACAAGATCTGCCAGCAACTCTCTTCTAGTGAAACTGCCAAAATCAAGACTCTCTGCTCACGTTCACTCTTTCATTCCTCTTTTCTCCCGCCTCTGGAACAAACTCCCTCACTCTCTTCAATCCCACTCCTCCCTCCAGGTCTTTAAAACAGCTGTTTACCACCATCTCTTATCTTCCCCCATCCAATATAATACCCATATGTTACCTTAATCTTTTCTACCCCCGTTAATACACCTCCTATCCACCTTTTTCAAACTTCGTTTTTCTGTGCTGAAACTCCTAGTAGTGTCCATTTGTTTTCATCCCATCCACCCACCCCACCTATCACCCACAAACTATCACCTCAATCCTCTACATTCCACAGATATACCACTGTCCCTGTTCTCTACTGTTGATGTGCTTCCCTCTCTCTCCCTCTCTTGTTTCCCGCTCCCTTTATCATATATTTTATGCGTTTTCTGTTTAAGTCTGTGTTTTATGTGCCAATCGGTCCCCATGGACAGGCCCATTCTTTCCCTCTTGTCTCTCTTTTTTTTCTCTCTCTGTCTATTGCTCCCTGTCTCTCTCTATCTCTCTCTCTCTTTCTCTTTCTCTTTCTCTTTCTCTTTCTCTTTCCCTTTCTCTTTCTCTTTCTCTCTCTCTCCCTGTCTGTCGACCCCTGCTGGCTGTTGCATTTTGGGTGCGGCGTCATGGCGGCTGTGTGTGAGGAGCTGTGAGTACTGTGCTGTGTTGTTCTCTTTCCTATCCCCATTTCACTCCCTTTGTGTCTTGTATGTGTTTTTGGGGTTTTCCCCATGTTTTCCTCTCTTTTTTGAGACAAGAGGGAGAGAGAGCAGCCATTTGGAGGCATTGGCGGTAGGCCTTGCTTCACGTTTGTGGTGCAATTGGCAAAAGAGCAAAGCTCTGTGGGTCTCCTCGGCTCACGGTTCCCATCAGTAGGCTTCCCGTCACCCCCCCCCCCCCCTCAGTCTCTTCCAAAAGACATAAGTTGGACAAGAGAAGGGGTTAAATACCTAGGTGTTTATCTTGGACCCAGTCAGTACTCCCATATTAACTGGGAAGGAGTGGTAGAACAGGCAACCAAGCAGCTCAACAAATGGAAAAGGTTCCTTCCACAAATGTCCTTTAGAGGCCGAATACTGATTATTAACACCTTGGTCGACTCTGTCCTGTGGCATAAATTTATTTGTTTGCAACCACCAGAGGGCTTGCTTAAAGCTATTCAACAGACACTAGTAAATTTATTTTGGGGAGGTTACCACTGGTTGCGGATGGACGTACTTTGCCGCCCCGTGTCTCTTGGTGGCCAAGGGCTCATTGACCTAAAGTGTCGGCTGATGGCGTTTCGGCTGAAGTCAATACAACCTCTGCTCAATGCTGAAAAACTGCCATGGCGCCCTGTGGCACAACGAATACTGAGGCAAGCTGGAATGCTCGGCTACGGCCTTAAGACTTTTTTGATCGAATCCCAAAAAGTTGATGTGTCCCACCTTCCTCTGTTCTACCAGAGCTTGTTGAATGCTTGGCAAGCCGTCGTGGTAAGCCGCCAAAAGGAGTCCTATGAGGTTAAAATGTTTGTGGGAGAACCTCTATACCTCAACCCACTCTTTCCCCAGGTTCCCAAGAGCCGGTGTTTTGCCAAAAACTTCATTTCAGGTGGCATCAGAAATGTCTGGCATCTTCGTGACTCAGCAAATTGTGGTTGCAGATCTGCCAAGGAAGTCGCTGAGATTACTGGTACCCGATCAATGAGAGCTGCAGGTCAGGTACTTGTAGAAGTCAATCGTACACCCTTCAGACCTGGGTTGCAGTGGAGTACTGGGGTTAAATGGGCATCCCATTATCCTTCGCTTCCAAACTTACTTGTTGCTTTCATGGGTTCTACTTCTTTCCCAGTCAGTACTGGCTCTTGTTTATTTAGTGGTCTTGAGAGTACATCTATTTACCAGTTCTGTCTTTGTTTGATTAATGTAAACACCTCTGCAGCAGGAGTTATGAGATGGAAAGCTCTTTTACCTAATGGCCCCCCTTCTGAACCTGAATGGAAATCAATGTATGGTACATCCGTATCAAAAAGGTCGGGTGATTTGCAATGGAGACTGGCTCACGGGGTATTGCCAACAAACACTTTTGTAAACCGTCTGGATGCTATGGTATCGGTGACCTGTCCCTTTTGTAATAATTTTGAAGATTTGTTTCATGGGTATGTTGATTGCATATGATTGTGTCCTCTTTTTCTTTCACTGAAAAATGTGTTTGGTCAAGTTAATGTTCCTTTTTCTCTCCGGTTGTTTATTCTTGGCCTTGGGGTCACTTCAGCAAAGGGAAAATTGTTAATGTTTTAAAATTATTTCTTGACAGAGGCTAAACTGGCCATATATTTGTCGCGAAAAGCGAAAATCAAGGGCAAGCCACCCGAGCAATGCAATGTGATTATGCACTTCCAATCCCTGGTCACAACTCGGTTAAAACTGGAATTTCAGTATTATAGCAAAAATGCAAACATTAAGGATTTTGTTGAAACATGGTGTGTGGGAAAAATATGCGGGGTAAATGAAAATGTATTAGAGATTTACATGTAGGGGTTTTCCTAGTCCTTGCAATCTCTTGTTTTGGAATTAAGTACATTTCATTGATTGTTTCTCCTTTTATTTGTTTTTCTATGAATTTGGTTGTATTTTCTTGAAAACTGTTTTTTGGTTTATTCTTGTTGATGCTTGTTTTTGTAGTTTTATAATAAAAGGACTTAAAAGTCAAAAGTCTCTCTAACTCTCTCTCTCTAACTCTCTCTCTCTCTCTCCCTCTAACTCTCTCTCTAACTCTCTCTCTGTAACTCTGTCTATCTCTAACTCTCCCTCTTTCTCTCTCTCTCTCTCTCTCTCTCTCTCTCTCTCTCTCTCTCTCGCCCCCTGCTGGCCGTTGGTGAGTTGGGTGTGATGTCATGGCTGCCGTGTGCAGCTGCTCTGTGTTGTGGTGAGTCGTCCGAGTATTCCTGTCTCCCATCTGCCCCTCTCCCTCTTTCCTTTTCCACCCTACGTGGTTTGTGCGCTGGCTTTTTCCATTTTTCCTCTCCTTTATCCACAAGAGAGAGACTGAGAGCAGGCCCATTTTGGGTGCAGCCTACCCGCTTTGACGACGCGTTGTGGGCGTTTCTTTTTTCTTATTGCTCATAATGCGTGTTTTGTTTTTCATTTTTGTGTGATTTTTTCGGTTTGATACCTTCTTGGCCGGTTCGGGCAAGAAGGAGAAGGTAATATCGCCGGTATGGCGAATGCACGCTCTCGTTGCGATGGCTTTGAAGGCTTAAACAGGAAGCATGCGTTTGTGTGCGTGCCTCCGGATGGAGTCCCTGTCGAGGACATCATTCTCGCTGTAAGGAGCATTGTTGGGGATGAAAAAATACGTGCAGCTTCGCGTATGAACCAGAAAGTGGTGGTGTTCGTTTCGGACGAGGAACTCGTCCATGACGTGGTAAGTGCGGGAATAACCACGGAAAGTGGTCACTTTATGATGGCGTCGCCGCTATTAACTCCCGCGACGAGAGTGGTTATTTCCAACGTACCACCATTTATCCCAAATGACAAGTTAATGACCGTGTTATCACGGTATGGTAAAATAGTATCAAGGATTTCAACAATCCCTCTTGGTTGTCGGAATGTGCGTGTTAAGCACGTAATGAGCTTCCGCAGACAGGTGTATATGGTCCTTCCAGACCGCGGGGACGACACAGGCCTCAACATCACTTTCAAAATTAATTTTGAAGAGGCAAATTTCCAGCTATACGCATCGTTCACCACCTTAACATGTTTTCAGTGTGGAGCGTATGGACATTTAAAACGATTTTGTCCCAAAGCCTTGGGTGTCAGGTGTGGCAAGACGGGTCACACCGTCATAGTTTGTAAGGAGGAGGTTGCTCCGCTAATTAATACTCCCAGTGGGAGGGAGGTTAACGTTGCTCCACGAATTAATATTCCCAGTGGGGGGGAGGTTAACGCTATTCCACCGCTTAAAATTCCTAATGAGGCTGAATCCAGTGTTTCAACCACGAATGTATTTATTCCTCCTCAGCAAAATGTTGAAATTGACACTGATATTACATTGGGGACGAGTAAACGAAGGGCTCCGGATGATAATGACTCATCTGGAGCAGGTAAAAAGGTCGTGCTCGATTTGCAGACTGTTGGTGGAAAAACTCTTCAGGATGCACCTGGAATCTTCAGGATGCACCTCTGAAAAGCATGGACCAAATAAATAAAGAGGAAAACCCAGAAAAGAGTGTCAGGATTCAGCCTCTAAAACAACGCGCTTCCATTACTCACACAGACGTCAATGATGTAAATAAATCAGGCCATGAGTCTGTGAATGGTGCATCATTGATCCAAACGAATGTCGTCGAACAGGCTGACATCCATAATAAATTTGCCAATATATCAGATAAGGGTGGAAACATAAATCCACAGGAATGTGGGAATAATGATTTCATGCCATTTGAGGAAATCAGCAATCAATGTGCTGATGTGTCCCAAACCCAACACTGTGCGGACCCCCCAGACAAGGGAAGACTAGTTTGCATAGCAGGAGAAGAAAACGGTATTGACCCAGACCCCATTGGACCATTTTCTGATTTATCAGAATCGGAAGAGGAGGTGGAGGTAACGGCGTTATCACAATTAATGGCAGATCAACCCCCAATCCCTCCCGATCTTGTTCTCTCATTTCTCAATGAAACGTATAGACAGCGAAATGTCATCATTGGAGATCATTTCCCTGATTTGGCTCCCTTTATTCAGGCTGCAAAACTAGTCATAAAAAAATCTGAGGAACTAAACCTTACAAAATCACAGTTTCATCGACTAAAGAAAATCATAACAAAGGAAAAGAATGAGTACTCACAGCGACAGACAAAATTTTCTCATGAGTGACGAAGACGCTTAATCTTGCAACACTCAATATAAATGGTGGTGGGGCTGGTCACGTCCGCCAGATCCAAGTGAATAGTTTATTCAAACGGAAACAAGTTGATGTAATATTACTGCAAGAAACTCATATTATTGAGAAGGTTGAACATGACTGGTGCAGCATGTTCAAAAGTAAATGTTTATTCAGTAATATGTCATCTGTATCTGCTGGAGTTGGGTTTTTGTTAAAACCAGGGCTTGTACCTGAATCTTGCCTCTTTCAGGAGGTGATTCGGGGACGTTTTGCCTCCCTAGAATTGGTGATCAATAGCCTGAAGCTTATTATTTTTAATCTATATACACCAAGTGAGAATACTGACTGTAAAGTCTTCTTTACTGAAGTGATAAACCATTTAAATTTGTTTGACCTCAATCAGTGCATATGCATGGGGGGAGATTTCAATTGAACGCTAGAGCCCAAAATGGACAGAAATTCACCGGAACCACATCCCGAGGCCCATGGTGACCTCTCCCAGTTTCTTTCAGGTGGGGCTTTTCTTGATGTATGGCGATTGATGCACCCTAATGACCGGCAGTTCACATGGTGTCGATGCTCAAATGGCCAAGTATCCTTAGCGAGGCTTGACCGATGGTACATCACCCCACGATTACGGAATACTGTAACCTCCTCAATTATTACCCCCTCCATCTTCTCTGACCACCACATGGTCACGATGGGCCTATCTTTCCCTCAATTCAAACGGAGGAGCGCCTATTGGAAATTCAATACAAGTCTTTTGGATGATACCCTGTTTAAGGAAGCCTTTCGCATTCTATGGACAGCTATAGTTAGCAAAAAGCCCCTTTTTGCTTCCACAAACCTTTGGTGGGATAATATGAAAACTCATATACGACTGTTTTGTCAACAGTTTAATTCGCATATCACTCATTAAAGTCAAATCACATTGGCTCGGTTGGAAACCGAAATTCTAAAACTGCTAAACAAAATGGCAGAACAAGAAAATGAGACAAATTATAAATTGCTCCTTGAAAAAAGGACCCAACTCTGGGAACTATTACAGGAGAAGGCTGCAGGACTATTAGTTAGACTGAGAGTAAAAATCATTAAAGTATCAGATAGTCCTAGCAAATCCTTCTTTCACTTAGAATCTTAAACGAAGCCTCCTCGGCTTATTTTATCAGTTAAGGACCCCAGTGGGAATGAAATTACAAATTCTGATGGGGTAAAAATCACTATTAGAAAGTATTATTCTGAACTATTTGCAAAAAAAGATATATATGAGGATAAAATAAAATGTTTTACCTCCCATCTCCCATCCCTAACTGAGACTCAGCGCCTGCAGCTGGATGTGCCTTTAAGCCTTGATGAGTTACAGCATGCCCTGGTTGAAATGGAATCTGGAAAGGCTCCGGGAATTGATGGCCTACCAGCTGAGTTTTATTTGGAATTTTGGGACATTTTGAGCCCGGAACTTTTGAATGTATTCCAAGAATCCTTGCGAAAAGGTGTAATGCCACTAAGTCTAAGGAGAGCAGTGGTGAGTCTTCTCCCAAAGTCAGATCTCCGGCGGATGGAGAATTGGAGACCGGTTTCAATAATGTGCACTGACTATAAATTGTTTTCGAAAGCAATGGCAAATCGTTTGAAGAAAGTCATTGGCGATCTGGTTTTACCTGATCAGACTTTCTGCATCCCCAGTCGTTCGATTTACGACAACATTTTTTTCGTGTGGGATTTAATGTATGCTTACCATGACCAAAACGATTTTGGAATATTTTTTCTAGACTTTGAAAAAGCCTTTGACAGCATTGACCATGTTTTCTTGTGGCATGTTCTTGAAGCATGTGGTTTTGGGGTAAATTTCAGGGCCTTTATAACTCTATTGTACACTGACATCTCCAGTATAATTAAGGTGAACAATGAACTGGTTCCCCCCATAATGGTTCAGAGGGGGGTACGGTAGGGTTGCCCAGTCTCAGGTTTGCTTTTTGCGTTAGCAATGGAACCATTACTTTGTACACCGAGAAAGAATATCTCTGGCCTGACCTGTTTTCCTGGAAGCCCACCATTGACTATATCGGCCTATCCAGATGATGTTTGCATCATTATAAAAAACCACCAAGATATTGTTGCTCTTGTAAAGTCCTTAAGAACCTTTTTCAAGGCTTTGTCTCTGAAGGTTAATTGGATGAAAAGCAAAGCTCTTTGGGTGCCATACCTTAATAGTTGCCTACCTGTCTCAACACATCTACCTGCTCTTCCAGAAAACTTAGAGTGGAAAGCAGATGGTGTTGATTACCTTGGTGTGTCCCTGGGCTCTACACAATTTGAGAAAAGGAATTGGGAAGGTATGACTGGAGAAATAGAGAGGAGGCTGAAGCTGTGGAAAAGAACCCTACCGCACCTCTCATTTAAGGGCCGTGTCTTAGTGGCCAATAACTTGGTTGCTACAACGTTGTGGTATCGCTTCATTTGCCTGCAACCACCAGAAGTGCTGCTGGACAGGATACAGGCCAAACTTGTGGACTTTTTTTGGGGAGGCCATCATTGGCTGCGGCCAAACGTAATATGCCATACTTCATCTGAAGGTGGTCAGAGCCTTGTTCACGTGAAATCCCATCTCATGGCCTTTCGCCTGTGCTCCATTCAACGCCTCCTATTTGTTGAAAACCTGCCAAACCATGCCTTGGCTTGTCATATTTTACAGCAGGCGGGTAGACTCGGCTATGGTCTCGAAGTATTCCTGACTCACCTTAAGTATGTGAATACATCAACGCTCCCCATATTTTACCAGAGCCTTCTCAGTGCCTGGGAAAGACTTTCCGTGAGCCGTAAAGCAGGCACTTACTCCCCAGGGATGTTCGAGGTTGAACCTCTGTTCTTCAATCCTCTCTTCCCTGATGTACTCAAGAGTCGTCATCTGTGCCAACGCTTCATTGACGCAGGCATAAACAAAGTATGGCACATTAGGCCAAACTCCGGTGTCGGGTAGAGCAATGTGGAGGAAATTTCAACCATGACGGCGATTCGGTCCAAGAGGACAATTGGAATGATTTTGAGGAAAGTTGTTTAAAAACGTCATGAGTTACAGAAACTTTGGACTCGGAATACTTTTGGACACCCCAGCGAGTCCCCTTTCCCGAAACTGACTTTTGACTGCTTTCCCAAGGAACTTCCACCTGTTAGCACAGGGACAAGTGAATTGCATGCTGAGAGCAGCAAGAGCCTGTATAAGTGGTGTTTATCTCAAGTTCTTGGTATTTCTCCATTAAATGGAGTAGCACGTTGGAAGAGGCTACTCCCTGCCGGGCCCCCCAATGAACCTGTATGGGAATCAATGTATTGTAAGCTGATTAACAAAAGAACAGGAGATCTTCAGTGGCGCCTTGCCCACTGGATCATCCCATGCAATACATGTATGGAATTTTGCCCCGATATCTGCATGTTGCCCCTTTTGTTCTGTAAATGAGGATGTTTTTCATTTTTTTATTGGTTGTGAAAGACTTTTTCCATTATTTAAATGGTTAGACTTTGTGTCGATCAAAATGATTTTCAGATTTACTTTTCGATCCTTTATTTTTGGGATAAAAAAGAGACAGCAACACAACAAAGAATACGAACTGTTGTGCTTTTTTGTAGCTACAGCAAAGCTTGCTACTTACTTGTCCAGAAAGGAGAAGCGTAATGGTAAGCCCCTGCATCAATGCAATGTCATGACGTTTTCAATGCACTTTGTGCTGCAAGGTTAAAACATGAGTTTGAGTTTTCCAAGATCATGGGTGAAATTGATGGATTTGTAGAAAAATGGTGTTTGGAAAGTGTCTGTGAAGTCTGCCAAAATGAGTTGGTATTTTTTTCTTTTCTTAATTGATCATAATTTCTACACTTAGTAGTATTGCTGCAGAAGATTTCTTTTGATTTTTTGTAAAATTTGAACTGATTAACGCTTGTATCTGTATTGTTTCCTCGCTTTCATCGGTTTCTCTTGATTTTGGCTTTTTTGATTTTTATACACTGTACATCCATGCACTTTATATTTTTGGAATAAAAGGACGTCAAAAGTCTCTCTCTCTCTCTCTCTCTCTCTCTCTCTCTCTCTCTCTCTCTCTCTCTCTCTCTCTCTCTCTCTCTCTCTCTCTCTCTCTCTCTCTCTCTCTCTCTTCTCTTTCTCTTTCTCTTTCTCTTTCTCTTTCTCTTTCTCTTTCTCTCTGTCATGGCCCTGACTTTGTGCAGGTGGGGGTACATCATCCTGGATGTGGGGGATCTCTGGGTCGCTTCTGGGAGACCGATCGGCAGTCTCCATGCTTGTTCAATAAAACTGGGGCCGTACTACTACAACAACAACAACGACAACAGCACACCTGCCTACCAAACTCGTACTCCCAATTCCCTCTATCTGTAAATATTGTTGCGGATATGGGATTTGCATCCATCCATATCCGCTTGTAAATATTCCCCTATTTCCTCAATACTTCCCAACTATCCCCAATCCCCCATTCCCTAGTCCCATTTTCTGTAAACAACACTCTGTAGACCCGACCTCCCCCTATTTCCCCCATTAAATGTCGCATCCAGGTCCACCGCATCTCACGTAGACAACTATAGGACATCTTGCTAGTTATTCTTAGTCTATGTCAGTTAAGGATTCGTTTCCATTAATTCTGACTCTTCGTTGCACCAGAATGTGATTGTATGGCACCGTTAGGAATTTTAGGACCTCCCAATACCTCCCCGCAGCTCTTCCTCACGGTTCAACAACAACAACAACAACGGCGGCGGCGCGGGGAGTGCGCGTCCTCACTCCGGCTTGGTTGGTAGGGGGTGTTGGGAGGGCACCAGGCCTTTCCAACGAGCCGCCATCGAACATGTGCTCGACGGGGTTACCACGTAGGGGCTCGCTGTCAGCTCCTCATCAAGGGCGGAGCCCGGTAACCCCCGCACCCAATAGAAGCGGCGGACCGGTCCCATCTGGGGCGGAGCCAACCAGCCGAGGGCGTGTGACTCCCCGCTGAGCATGCGCAGGAAGAGGGAGGTGACGTCAGATGCGCGCTGAGCTTGGAGCAAGAAGGACGCCACCTCCGAGCGCTGTGAGGCCTCCCTGCATCTTTTGGACCGTGCTTGATCCTGTCCCCGAGCCAAGGTGCACCTTGTGCTATCGACTGCCTGTCCTTCCCTGCCATCAATCCCTGTGTAAGTCAGCCTTGTTCCGTTTGTCTGTGGTCTGTCTGGGATAGATAAGATTGTATCTAAGTGCCTATCTCTTCTGTGTCTTTTACCTCACTCTACCTTGTAATCTACCCCTTTTCTCCACCACTAATTATATCCTCCTCCGGAGGTCTTGAGAACTGTACCCCTTGCGTCGTTTCATTTATCCCAGTCGTTGTGTCCTTTCCATCATTGATTTAGCGTAGCGCGATTTGGCCAACGTTCGAGTGGAATCGGGTGAGTTGGGGGTAATCGGGTAAACTGTACGAACACGGCGGCCATTCCGCTCGGTCAAGCAACATCTTTAGCCGTGTCCGTAACAATATATTTTTCACAATATTGCAAAAGTTTTAGTTACAAATGGGGAAGCTGCTCTTTCTAAGTTTATAACTATATTTGTATCAAAAGTACAATTTTTTTTTTTTTTAATCAAAAGTGTGTATCCGTTTCTAGGTGGACTTTTGTGTATACAATGTCACTTTAAGCACAAAAAAAGTATACCTGAAGTGCCATCTATTTGTTCCATTTGGAAATACGTTCGGAACCCACTGGTAGTCATTGGTGCGAACCCATTACCTTACCCCATCCGTTCCACCCCTTTGTTTCCATGTAAGTATTGGCCAGGGTATGTTCAATTACCAAGCAGCTTGCTACCGCTTGCCAAGGCAGCCGTTCCTTCTCAACAGCTTCGAATGGACTCCTTGTTTGAGAGCTTAAGCCACTTGGCGAGCACTCCACAAGAAACCTGGTAACCGAACACACCCTGGGTCTGCACCTTACCGCCGTGTACGTAATAAATAGAATATCCCTCATGGAAGGGTACGGTAGTTAAGGGGAGAAGCGAAAATAGCAGAGTTTAAAAAACAAAACAATCTGATGTGACGCACATTACAAAAGGGTTGCAGATGGCTTCAATCACATTGTAAATAAGGCAAAGGGAAACGAAGGGGGAAGGGGACACTCCCTGGTGATGATGCTGTTAAACACGTCAGTTGGAGCTGGATCACAACCTCAGGGCAAAGAGTCATTTGCATTACAGGCGGCCGTTTGTTGGGAGTTCTTTCAAACATTGATCTAAACTAAGGCTCAGAGTGGAGCTTGTATTTATCCGGCATATGATTTTATACATGTATGAGTTCATAAACACCTTTCGACTTTGAAATGAATCCCAAGGACATAAGTACACACTGGGGACAAATACATATGGTATGTGGGATTTGAGCCCAGGTTGCTATAAGTATGACATGCCAACCCTAAATTGAAAGGAAAACCCGTTTATTCGGTTTTACAAGATTGCTGTCACACAATGAGCACAAAAGGAAGCGTCTGACGTATCGTTTAATTTCAGATGAAATAAAATATATCGATGAAATACAATTGATTGATGCTGCCTGGATTTGAATCCCAACACAGCTGACATATTGGGATGTGCACGACTGTTCATTGATGATGTGATGAAGATGCTGCTTTCGGAAATTCCAACTTCTGTGGCCATATCAGGGATCTGAATGTCGCCATGAAGTCGCAACTTCTGGCCATATCAGGGATCTGAATGTCGCCATGAAGTCGCAACTTCTGGCCATATCAGGGATCTGAATGTCGCCATGAAGTCGCAACTTCTGGCAATATCAGGGATCTGAATGTCGCCATGAAGTCGCAACTTCTGGCCATATCAGGGATCTGAATGTCGCCATGAAGTCGCAACTTCTGGCCATATCAGGGATCTGAATGTCGCCATGAAGTCGCAACTTCTGGCCATATCAGGGATCTGAATGTCGCCATGAAGTCGCAACTTCTGGCCATATCAGGGATCTGAATGTCGCCATGAAGTCGCAACTTCTGGCCATATCAGGGATCTGAATGTCGCTATGAAGTCGCAACTTCTGGCCATATCAGGGATCTGAATGTCGCCATGAAGTCGCAACTTCTGGCCATATCAGGGATCTGAATGTCGCCATGAAGTCGCAACTTCTGGCCATATCAGGGATCTGAATGTCGCCATGAAGTCGCAACTTCTGGCCATCCTGACCCGAGGTCATTTTCATTTATTCCATTTCATATTTCCTTTATCACCTCCGCGATATTAACATTTTCACCGCTGTCTGTCTGTCTGTCTGTCTGTCTGTCTGTCTGTGAGCTGGATATGTCAAGAAGCTGTGGGCTGATTCAGACGAAACATGGTGGATGAGTTGGGTAGGTGACAGGAACGAGCTGATTCGATTTTGGTTCAGGTGCACATCCAAATGTGGCCCATCAGTGGGTTACAAAATGTAAACTATTGAGCCTGGCGGAGGTATGCTCTTTACCAAGTACCGTTCGAGTTGTCCATGTCAAAAGCAGGAAAACGTTCCATCCAACCATCCAAAATGTTACATCCGCATGTTACATCCGAATTTAAAATCAAACTTTGGGAATGATGATGGTGGAAAGGGAGTGTTTGCATCGCATCAAACCCTTTTTGCATTAACATTGAACATTATGAATTGAATATGGCATCACTGATTTGTGTACGGACAGTATAGAGTGAGTGTAACCCAAAGGCCAATGAATGCCTGGAGGATTACAACGAAAACGATGATGAAGTGGGTGTGATGGGTCCTGAATTACCTTGTCAACTTTTAATACAATGCGTTTCTCATACAAGATACAAATTGAAGGAAGGTCATGTCTACCTTACAACCTACGAGGCCTTCAATCACAGCTTGATGGAGTATTGCTTTCCCCTTTGGGCTGGCACTCCTGCCTTGCACTTTGCCCTTCTTGATGTTGTGGAAACGAGGGCCCTCAAAATCATTTGGAGTATCGAGAACTGTTACTTTCATGTCTCAGTCAGGTCAGTGGCATCTCTGCATTCACCACCTCCATTTTGTTCTTGCACCCTCTACCCTCTCTCTTTGCTCTGTCCCTCTCAGGTTTCTGCATGGAGCACGTGGTCTGCCAATAACCATCTTCTTATTGAACTCCCAAAATCCAGGCTCATTGCTCATCTCCACTCATTTGTTCCTCTTCTCTGTTCCCTGTGGAACCAACTCCCCCAGTTTGTTCAGTCCCCTCCAGGGCTTCGAGACAGCTGTTCACCACTACCTCAAGCTTGGTGTTGGCTTCACAGTTAAGATGGCTGCCTTAAGATTTTAAGGACTTCAGTTTGAGCCCCTGTCGTGCTGTTAAATAACACCAGGTGGGTTGAGTTGGCCTGTCATCCTTCCGAGGTCGGCAAAACTAGTACCAGCTTGCTGGTATCAAGGGCACTGCATCTGCAGCACAGCCGTGTTTCCAGCAATGATGTGATCAGCAGCAACACAGAATACCAAACACGATCTCAGGTCATCCACCATCCATACTCGTGATATCTCCCACCCCAAATGTAACATTATACCTTTGAAGATGCTTCAAGTCCCCCAAGACCCTGAAGACTACCAAGAGCCCTAACAACCAAAAAGGCCATTAAAGACCCCAAAGACCCTTAAAGACCCAGAGGACCCAAAATAACCCGATGACCCAAAAGACCCATTAAAGAGCCAAAATAACCAAAAGACCACGAAGACCCAAAATACCTTGAAGACCCAAATACCCCGAAGATCCAAAATCCCTAAAAGACTTCAAAGACCCAAACGGCTCAAAATACCCCAAATACCCTGAATAGCCAAAAGACCCAAAATACCCAAAGACCCTGAAGATCTAAAAGACCCCAAGGACCCGAGATACCAAAAAGACCCATTAAAGAGCCAAAATAACCAAAAGATCATGAAGACCAGCTTGGACCCTTGACCATTTAGAGCTTTACACCACTTGGACCTTTTTTGATGACAAAAAAAATTACAAATAAATAATATCACCGATATTACAAATAAATTTGTACAAAAGAAATGTTTGTATTATGATTGATATACATCATGACAACACAGAAACTGAAATTCAGTCAGGTCATTACCCTCAGTTAAAACAAGTCTGTGCCTCTGTAGCGACGTGTGGCGAGCGGATCCTAGTGAGCAGATCCACACTAGTGTATCCCCAAAAAATTACATTCATCTGCTCTTTTGGCTGCCTTATAATATGAGGGTGCACCTTCACCACACACAATAATCTTGGATTGGATTTCTTTGGAACTATCACCTTCCTAATTTGCATTTCCAAGAATGCACCCCAACACATGTTGCTCAACTAAGGTGGACTTGAGGCTACACCTGCCCTCCCTCTGGCCTCCGGACATGAGCGCCCTCTAATAAAACTCATGGCATGAACAACAGTCATCTCTTGAGGTTGTAGTTCAGACATCTGCTGATTTGGGGGAACCGCCCTGGGATTCCTCTGATCCGAAATCTAAACATTGAAGCCTGAGCGATTGTGTGAGATACTGCCTTGTTTTCATTTGTCAAGTTTCATAACAACCAGCCAGGTGATAAGGAAGCAGTAGCAAATACAGAAAAAAGTTAATGGACGGACGGTGAGAAATCCGGACATCACGACCCATTTTGTAAGGTCATCTCTTCGAGAATCCAACTGCCAAGGAATATCTCATTCCAAGAACCTTTTGAACAATTTTCAAGGAACTTAATTTGGCAAAGGTGACCAATCGTTGCAAACACTTGGGTGGGGTGAGGACAGTAGGGCAAGTTGTGACCACAAAACGAGCAACATTGCATTTGATGCATCCTGGGAATCACAGACTTGCAACACCTGCACAAATCATGGAAATGTTTGAGTACAATGCTGGATTGAACATCAAAAGGTATCCACAGTAACACATCATTGCAGAGGCCAGCCCATGATTATCTTCAGGTACACGTACGTGTACACACACACACACACACACACACACACACACACACACACACACACACACACACACACACACACACACACCTTCTAATCTGATGCCCTCTTCTGAAGTTACATGAGATCGGTCAGAAGAGACATGATGTAGTAGTTAGTATGATGTGCAATTGCTTTTGAAAGATAAAAATTCTGAGGAAACTTTTTCCTTGCAGCTGCAGGAGACTCGCCATTGGTTATTTAAGTCGACGTGGCTTTACGAGCGCCATTGTGGGGAGGAACCGACCTGGTCATGAGAAAACCGAAATAAACACCGAGCATCTCTGCACTTGTGTATCGTGTAGCGGAATGAGCTCTCCATCCCGAACATGCGATGACGATCATTCGAAACTTCACGAGCTCGGGCCATTACGAAGCGGCCATTCCCTTTTAAGCTGCATTCGCCGAGCCATCGCCCCGCCCACCTGGGAACGAGCCAGGCAGCTTCGGCCCAATCACCGGAATCCTCTTCTTCTAATTAGCATATCCTAGGCTCCACCCCCTTCTGCTTCCATTCCTGATTTTTAAATCCCGTCTTTCCCCCTCCCACTTTGTCGGATCGTGTCTCGCGGACGGGCTCGTGTCTCTCCTGGCCGCACGCGATGGAGCTGTTGGAACCCTGCGGGATCGACAAGATGCTCTGGGATCCAACAGTGGTGGATTTCACAGACGAGGGTGACTTAATGGGACAAATGGTGCGTACGCCGTATATTAATATAGATCGATCCTGGTACTCACCTTTACCTTGAGGTTTTGATATTATTTGTAGGTGTTGCTGGGTTGTCGTGACGTACTCGGTCCCTAAATGAACTGTGCGATGATGGGACCTTTAAACCAGATCTGCCAGCTTATGGTCCTGCTTTTGGTCTTTGGGTGTGCGTGTTGAGGGATTTCTATAATGACGACCTTTGGTCTTCACATTGTAGATCTATTACCACATGATGAGCATGTGCTTCTGGGGATTTGAATTTGCGACTTGCCAGCTGTTAAACAACGTGCGTTTGGAAGTCTCACCTTGTGTACACAGCCAGGTGACAGCTTTGTGTTTTGTTAAAACAAAATCAGGTATTTAAAGTATCGTCTACCACGAACATTTTGCTCTTGTCTTGGAATTTGTTTCACTTTGTACTTTTCCACGGAACACAGCGAGACATGATGGTAAGAGGTTTGGGGGCAACAATTTGTCCTGAACCAAATGATGAGTCACCTGACCCTGTCGTGTCCATCATGTCGAGCCTCTTCACCTGTAGAACCAAAATTAGTTCACTATTAATTCCAATCACACTTAAGTGAATCATCTTCCAGATTGACTCATCCGCTCAACTTTCTCCTTTTCCTTCCTGGCGAGACCTAAGTTTCACCCTCCAGAGGTGAAACCTAAGTTCAACCTAAGTTCCACATTACCTTCCTTGTGGGGTCAGCCGTGGGGGCAAGAAGGTTGTCCATCTATCACCAACCGGTTGGCAAGACCTCACGATCGATTGCAGCTGATTTGGGCAGGAATTCGGAATCCAGGGTGCTTGCGATGTCGAAGGACACCATTGGATATTTGACGTCCCCCAACTAATGCCAGCAGACGGGATGTCCGGTCTAACATCCATCCGAGGGACGTCACGCACGTTCATGATTCAACCTGTCTGCGAAACACCTGGATCATAGTTTATAGCTGGAAAGGGATTCAAATCCAGGCTACACAGCTTAGAGGTGAGTGTGCGTACCTCTTGGCCATCCTGCCCTGCCGAACTACCTGCAATGACAATTTAAAACTAATTTTCTTTTTCAAAAAAATTTACTTTTGCAACATTAGGTGAAACTTTAAAGTGTCGTCAGTAAACAAAGTTGTTCTTCACTCACACACTCTCATTGTTGGTAGGAGGAGAGGGAGTTGACCATAATGACCATTGACCACTCAAAATGGGAGTAAACGTTCGCCAACAGTTAACAAATTCAGGTTATTTCAATGCATGGACCACCACCCAAACGGGCTTCCTTACAGGGTTCCTTGAAGTAGAGTTGACAGCAACTTTCCCAGTCATAGATTGACTCGGGTGTCGAATCGTCTCCTTAGCGCAGACTATTCTCATTGCAGTGACGAGTTCCCTTTCCATCCCATCATCCATTTGGGTATCCTGTGACATCATTAGCATGAGAACAGATGGAAGGAGTAAACATCCTGATATATAAAATTCCATTTCTACACTGCAACCATCCGAATTCTGAGTGTAAAGTATGTGAATGCTTGTGTGGTGGAAAATGTTGTAGCGATAATTGTTTTTCTTTTGATACTTCCTAAGTGAAGGTTCACTGCTCCTAGCCACCAGCTCTACCCTGCACACCGAGCTCAAAATGTAAACTTTCCAAGCTTTGGCCTCCAGATGGCTAGAAACTTTCTAGCCAATCGATGGCAAAGGCTGTGACGAGTTTCCGTCTACGCATTCCTGAAAGCTTTCCAGATGTCTCCAGAACCGATTCCATAGACCTCGGTCCTCTTATACCCCCTTCTTTTGTTATATTTCATGACATTACTGATGGGGGAGAGGAACGGGGGCGGTCGGCTACAGGTTTGGGTGAAGTTGTAGCGGGATCTCTTCGTTATTCAGGATCAGGATATCTCAATAGAGTCCAGTGAGGTTTTAATTGTACTTTAGGTTTGAGTGTACTTGTTCACATGTTGAAACTGTTTTGCCTCTCACAATCCAATTTTTTTTTCTTCCACACTAGAAAGCAGTTTCATTCAACAGCCCCTACCTCCTTCCTCCCCATCCTCCTCACTTTTGCGTGACACTTAGCTGCAATGTCTGGGAGGAAAAAAATGGTTTCACTGTGCGAGATCGATGGGAAGGAATGTGGCTGAGTGAGAGCCAAAGCCTGTGCGTTAACACACCAGCCCACAGTTTAGTTAGTGAACTTTGAACACACACTCGCTCTCTTCATTTGGAGTTTGTTATTGAACTAACAGAACACGAGGTACCGTAAATGTAAGCATGTGAATGCTGTCATTCATACATTCACTCTTCTGTTATGTGAAACAAAGTTCGACGTCTAGGATAGTTTTGTCCAAAGTCTAGCTTTCGTTAGCCTCGCCCGCCATTCCCGAAGGGTTGGGAGAGGCTATTGCAATTGACTGTCGTAACCCACATGCAGATCTACTTGAATGTAGACAATTCATTCCCAGATCTACTGTAATCTGTTTACCATGGCGAGGCTCTGTATTTTATAATTATCCATCTTGTTAGCCTCACCAGGGGTGTGTTCCATTACCAATAAGCTTGCTATCGCTCGCCAAGACAGCCGTTCCTTATCAACCATTTCAAATGGAGTGCATGCTTGAGTGCTTGGGCCACTCGGCAAGTGCTCTACAAGCTGATTGGTAATGGAACACACCCTTGTTCTCAAAGTGACGGGAGAGGCTATTGTATAAATTTCTCTGCGTATCAATGAATAAGTGAGTATGTGTCTGCATGCAGATATATTTTCATGTCAATTGTTCATTCTCAGATCTACCCTAATCTATATACTGTGGTTAAATGTTCTGTTAAATGCTGTCTTGTTTTTATATTTGATCACTTTAGAAGGTGGGTCGATTGGCTTGTTGGACATTTCCATTTGAACACATGGCTTGTGATGTTTGAATTCCAGATTCAAATCCCCTTTACTGTATTTATTTATCAATTGTCTCCTGGTGCCCTTTGAATCACTTTAAAGTGTGCTGATGTTTTATGACCTCCTTGTCATGCAAGCAATATGTTCCAAAGATCCTTTATGGGATAAAGATGAACTAAAAAGATAGGTTTCTGATGGTTTCCTTGAAATAATTATTGTTAATTTGTGTTTTGAATTGTTTTCTGGTATGTAAAAATAATGGTTCCTGGTAGATATTTTGAAAATTGGTTACTTTCTTTTACGTCAAGGAGATATGCTAAACCTGGCACTTTACCCTCATCATCACAATTATCTTCAGCTGCACTGCACGTTTGACAGGCAAAACCAGTTTATCTAATCTGGGGGTGTGCGTCACCACCTGTGCAGTGGATATCGGCAAATGATTACGTTTGGCAATTTCAGTGGAGCTCTTGGGTTGTGGTTGAAGTAATTTTGCAAGTAAATTGTTGTGGTTTCATACTTGACATTGTGATGAACGTCGCAATGTGCAGTTGTGGTGAAGTGGTGCAGAATTTTGAGCAACTTGATTGGGGAAGGATCGGCAAGCAAGCTTGAAAACCCTAACTGCTGCTACAATGTTTCTTTATTTCTTTTTTTGAATGAAGGATAATTGCTCTTGGGTGATGTTATTTCATTATTTTGGCAAACCTCTCTTGTACTTTGATCTGTTGTGAACAACTGCAACAGCAGCACAACTTAATGCTGATCTTAAAACTAAAGCTTGATGTCATTCGATTAATGCAAACATGAGCTTGAAACAATTTGCTATTATAACGCTGATTTTATGATACTTTGTTCCTTTGTGCATCTGCCTTTCACTGACACTGCACCTTTGCTCAGATGTCAGTTGCTGATGGAAGTCTGAATGCTTGAAGATGCCAAATACTGCTGGGTTTGTTTAATGTGGCCTATGGTGCTTGTTTTCTAAAGCAGAAGTTACTCTTTATGAGCTGGCTGACAAAGCATACCGTGATCCTCACCTACAACCAGTTATACGATAGGTCATAGTGTAGAGTTGTCGGCACAAAAACATTAGATTATTGACCTTTTGGCCCAGTTCCTTCCAGGAAAGCGAGCCCGAAATGTTAAGAATGTCTTGTTCTTGGACCTACAACACTCAGTTTCAACCTTTTTTTGGCATCAATGGTGCAGTGGTAGAATTTGGGAATAGAATAATGTCACCAACATCAAAAATGTAATTATTGACGATAAAAATGAAAAAATTGTATGAATAAGTATGAGGCAGCCCATATACTTTGCACCAGGAAAGGTCCACTAAAGCAACAAAAAGAATTCAAAGGTTTTGCTTTCATAAATTTCAAAGGGAATAAATACACATATACAGTGCATTTTTTGTTTATTGTGAGGCTTTACATATACAGCGCTTTTTATTGTGAGGCAGTTGCAGGAGAAGTACATGGAGAAGAGGAAGAAGTTGTTTCTTGGGTTTGTTGATCTGGAGAAAGCATTCGATAGGGTTCCACGTGAAGTAGTGACATGGGCATTGAGGAAGTTAGGAGTGGATGAATGGTTGATCAGAGTAGTGATGGCAATGTACAAAAGAGCGTGCACAGCTGTAAGGACGAAGGACGGGAACAGTGGTGAGTTTGAGGTGAAGGTGGGAGTGCATCAGGGGTCGGTACTAAGTCCACTACTATTTGTAGCTGTGATGGAGGTGCTGGCTCGGAACATAAAGGAGGGTTTACCGTGGGAGTTGTTGTATGCAGATGATCTGGTGTTGATTGCAGAAAGTATGGATGGACTTAAGGAGAAGATGAACAAGTGGAAGAAATGTATGGAGACAAAAGGTCTGAAGGTGAATATCGGAAAAACGAAGGTGATGGCAAGTGGTAAAGCATGTGGTGAGGTGGAAAGAACTGGGAAGTGGCCGTGTGCTGTGTGCAGGAAGGGTGTTGGAGTGAATTCCATTCAATGTACAATGTGTGCTGAGTGGGTTCATCAAAAATGTAGTGGTCTGAGAGGGTCATTAACCAGTGTGGCAGCTACATTCAAATGTAAGGTGTGCACAGAGGGAGCTACAGATGGAGGAAATGTTGAGTTGGATATTGAAGACGGCATGAAGCTGGAAGGTGTGAAAACGTTTTGTTACCTAGGAGACGTGCTGAATGGAGAAGGTGGATCAGACTCGGCAACGGTTGCTGGAGTGAGATGTGCATGGAAGAAGTTTCGGGAACTGAGTGGCGTGCTGATGAGGAGGGGAGTCGTTGATGCTGAAGGGAAAGGTGTATGCTGCATGTGTGAGAAGTGTTATGATTTATGGGAGCGAGACATGGGTAATGAACGTCGAGCAGCAACGAAGGCTGGAAAGGGTGGAAATGCGAATGGTTCGGTGGATGTGCGGAGCATCATTGAGAGAGAGGAAGACAAATGATGAATTGCGAAAGATGATGGGAATAGAGCCGGTGATTTATGCTGTGAAGAGGAACAGGTTGAGATGGTTTGGTCATGTGTTGAGGAAGGATGAAAGTGACTGGTTGAGAAGAGTGATGGAAATGAATGTAGAAGGAAGTAGAGGACGGCGAAGACTGAGAAAGACCTGGCTAAAGATGGTCGAAGAAGAAATGCGGGCAAGGGGGTTAACAAGGGGAGATGCAGAAAATAGGGCAAAATGGAGAAGATTGCCATGGGGACCGCAAGGCTAACCCCCGCTCTTGCAGGGAAAATGGCCTTAAAATGCCTGTTGTTGTTTACACATATACCTATACAGTGCCTATATAAAGTCTACACCCCCTTTCACCAATTTTTTTACCTTTTGTTACCTTATAGCCTGGAATTAAATAACATTAAATCAGGTTTTTTTTTTCCCTACATTTATTTGCACATCGTAACCCACAACTTCCAAGTGAAAAACAAATTTGACAAATTTCAGAAAATCAATTAAAAATACAAAACTAGGATATATTTGTTGGATAAGTGTCAACCCCCCTTAGTTTTTATTTGGTGGAAGCATCTTTGACAGCAATTCCAGCTGTGAATTTGTTGAGAAAGGTCTCTATCAACTTTGCACACCTTGATTGGGCAATATTTGCCCATTCTTCTGGATAAAACTGTTCAAGCTCAGTCAAGTTGCGTGGGGAGCATTGATGGACAGCAATCTGCATGTCATGCCACAGATTTTCAATTGGATTTAGGTCGGGGCTCTGACTGGGCCACTCAAGGACATTTATCTTTTTGATCCTTAGCCACTCCAGTGTAGCTTTGGCTGTGTGCTTCGGATAATTGTCATGCTGAATGGTGAACTTCTGTCCCAATTGCAGCTTTCTTGCAGAGGGCAGCAGGTTTTTCTAGGATTTTAATGTATTTTGCTCCATCCATTTTCCCTTCTGTCCTGACAAGTGCCCGAGTCCCTGCTGATGAGAAACATCCCCATAACATGATGCTGCCACCACCATGCTTTACAGTAGGGATGGTGCTCTTTTGGGTGAAGTGCTATGTTGGGTTTGTGCCAAATGTAACATTTTGTACTTGGGCCAAAAAGTTTCATCTTGGTTTTGTCAGACCACAAAACATTTTGCTTGGCAAAAAACATTTTGCCATATGGATTCAGAATCTCCGGAGTGTTTTTTTGCATACTTCAAATGGGACTCCGGTAGGTTTTTTTTTGTTGAGTAATTGCTTCCTTTTTGCCGTCCCACTGTACAGGCCAGACTTGTGGAGTGCTTGGGATATTGTCCACATGCCCACAGTGACCAGTCTTTGCCATAAAGGCCTATAGCTCTTTCAAAGTTGTCATTGGCCTCTTGGTGGCCTCTCTGATCAGTCTCCACATTGCTTGGTCATCCAATTTGGAGGGACGGCCTGATCTAGGCAGGGTCTTGGTGGAAGTATACACCCTCCATTTCTTAATGATTGTCTTGACTTTGCTCCAAAGGATATTTAAGTCCTTTGAAATATTTTTATACCCATCCCTTTGTCTGTGCCTTACCACAACTTTATCTCGGAGGTCTTTTGAAAGATTGTTTGAGTCATTGCTGTGAAATACACTACCCAGCAGAGGAAACCTACAGGAACAGCTGATTTTATTCTGAAATGATCAGAATCACTACAATTTAATACAGGTGGAGGCCGATTAACTTGGTGTGATTTTGAAGATGATTGATTACACCTGAGCTAATTTCCAATTACATCGATGAAAATGTTTATAAATAATTACATAGACAAGTCGGGAGATGACGATTGTGCACGAGCGAGCGGTATTCAATGACAAAGGTCAAAACCGACATTGAAAATATATAAATAGGAATGTAGTATCTGTTATGAGACTAGTTAGCTACACAATACTGAAAATTCGGTTCGATTCTGACAACTTTGAAAATTTGACCTTTGTGACCTTGAAATGTCAAAACGAAGGTGACTGACCTTGAAATGAGCGTGGCTACGCCATTTTTCGGGCGTGGTTCCACCCACAATGGGCGAAATGCTTTTTCGCATTATACTTTGCACCAGGAAACTCTATTAAACTCTATCAGAATAAAATCAGCTGTTCCTGTAGGTTTCCTCTGCTGGGTAGTGTATTTCACAGCAATGACTCAAAATGCTTTTTCGCTCTTTCACGAGCCTCGATCTTGTATACAAAAAAAAAAAAATACGCCCACTTCGCAGGACACAACTAGATCATGATATCAACCTCCCACGAAGTTTCATCAAGATCGGATGATATCATTGGGTAGTTGTGCTGCGGACAGACAGACAGACACACACACACACAGACAGATGCACACACATGACGAATATAGTGGTCACTTGATAACTCGTGAACCAATATATGTGGGAAAATGACACTCCCAGACCAGGAATTGAACCCAGGTCCTCTGGTTAATCGTACCAGTGCTCTGCCATCTGAGCTATTTGGGCAACCCTGACCAAGCATGCAATTTTCCCACACATATAATTGCCACTCTTTCCATCAATGCTTCTGGGGCATTCGCTATTGTAAAGAGGGTGGACACTTATCCAACCAAGATATTCAATTTTTGTATTTTTTATTAATAAATTCTGAAATTTGTAAAAGTCGTTTTTCACTTGGAAGTTTTGGGTTACGATGTGTAAATAAAGAGGTAGAAAAAGTCTGATTTAATGCATTTTAATTCCAGACTACAAGGCAACAAAAAGTGAAAATTTTGAAAGGGGTGTAGACTTTCTATGGGCCTTTATTTACAGAAAGACTATGCAGAGAAAAGTGATATAACAACCCTGTGAAGTTGCATCACTCCCTCCAAGGTCAGCAGCTGTTTCACTGAGGCCGTCTAGTGTTGTCGTGTGTGAGAGACTTGTGTTGCAGCTCATCCACCAGACATTAAACTCTATTAGTAAAAGTTTTAAAAATCGAATGCTAATTCTTAGCTTCTATTTGAATCACTAATTAAGAGAAATCAGGTTCAAATGACTGACAAAGCTAAATTCTCAGGTGATGCTTCCAGTTCCATATCAGCCATTATATTCCGTAGTTTTGTATTCACCCGATGATTAAATGCAGAAAATATCTCATTCAAGCAAGATTAAGTAAACACTGAAAATAAGGGGTGTCAAGCCTGTGCCTGGATATTCAAATGTGAAACTAGAACGGCATTCGGTAGAGAGCATACCTCCGCCAGGCTGTACAGTTTTATATACCACGGATCTGGATTTGGACCTGACCCAAAAATTGAACAAAATTGGCCTAATGGTTAGGGCGGCGGGCTTGGGATCCTAAGGTCCTGAGTTCGAATCCCGTTGAATTAACGCCAGATAGGGTTGACTTAGCCTGTCATCCTTCCGAGGTCGGCAAAATGAGTACCAGATAACTGGTTATAGACATTGCATCAGCGGCAGACGTGCCCACAGAAAAATGATGCAACCAGCAGCCAGGTGGCTGCACACAAACCCACCCACTCAATGGTGAAGATTCACTTGAAAAATTAATAAATGATTGTATCCGGATCCGGATTCGGATCTTCACCAAAATCTAATTGATTCGTTCTCGTCACACACCCAACCTCTCCTCCAAGTTTCATCCAAATCCGTCCATAACTTTTTGAGATGTCCCGCTATATATCGGTTTTAGGCCATACTCTCAATGGTGAAGAATCACTTAAAAATTCTCGATCCGAATCTTCACCAAAATGTAATCACTTCTTCCTTGTCACATAACAAAACTGTCCACCATATTTAATCTGAATCCATCCGCAACTTTTTGAGATATCTGGTTCACAAACAGACAGGGTTGAAAGCATAACATCCGTGTACACCTTAGTGGTCAGGCAGCTTAGCAGCATATTTATCGAAAATGGGGAACGGCTTGACAAAAGCGCCATTTTTATTTTGGTGGTCCATTAGACCATATACAATAGATTTAGGACCGGAGGCAAGAAATATACAGTGTTCTTCACCTTTTTATTGGACAAAAACCAAGGACAAAAACCAATTATGTATATATTTTCAACAAGGAGGCTAACTTTTATTTCATCACATGCAGTGTTATTTGTAAAAGTTATGCATGCCTGCATAATAAATCTTACGCTTCCATGTAATAACAAGTGAATCCTCTTGGATTGCGCTGAGGTTTGGGCATGGAATTTCTAGGAGGAAGTATAATTTGTATGCAATGAAAGTACATGTAATATGGGATCGAGTAAGATTGGGCCGAATCTCGCGCTTCACCAGTGCGCGTGCGCGAATTTACGTCACGTCGGCAGCGAGAAGGGGTTCCCCAACACGAACCAATCAGGAACTGCCACGTCACACTTATATGATCTCAGAATTCCTGTGACAGGAATTCGCGTTACACTGGCTGGAAGTCATTCGCTAGAGGCGCTTCCTCAGCGCTAATAATTAGTAATATAATACCGAGTGTTTATACAATACAAATGTATTATACTTGTGACTCGCGCACCTCTCATATATCTAACATGTACGCAACTACAAGGATGTAATTGTAATGACAATATACCTTTAGAACAGACAACATGTTGTTCAAGGTAATTTGTCCAGCAATTTATGTATTTACGATTTTGATGATTTATTTGCATAAATGTATTGCTCGATATTATGCTGTGCGAGTCGTATTTGCGCAAAAGTCAAACACTCTATATGTCTTGCCTCCGGTCCTAATTCTATTGCATATGGTCCAATGAACCACTAAAATAAAAATGGTACTTTTGTAAAGTCGTTCCCCCAAAAATTGCGAAGCTGCCGAACTATCGGTGGCAAAGGCAAAGATGTTCTACCGCAATTATTTTGGCTATTCACTCCTACCATCGCACGAATAGCTTTTCTTGAACATGTGGAACTATACTCGCTACAACTACACATATTGGTAGGGTGTTGTGAAATTATGACCACATAAAAATGGTGGGTGTTATGTTTTTCAATAAAAAAACTATAAAGAAAGATTAAAATTCAGTAAAAAAAAAACAAAAAAACATTTAGTTAATTAAAGATGATTTTTCCAGACCAGATCCAACATGACTTTCTATTATTATCGTTTCATCCCTGTGTTTTGTTCTTTCATCCAAATTTTCATGGTTATCCATACCATGCTGTTTGTGTTGCCAAATTTGTGTTCCTCTGTGTGTCTGGCCTTCTCCACAAGGCCTCAGCTCAAGGACGCACCATTTCTCTCTCTGCTTTGACGCGTGTGCTTCATTCGACTTTCTTTATCCTATATGTTCTCCTTTCATGCAGCATTTCCTTTTCTCTTGTGATTGAGAGTTTGCGGCTGTATCCAGGCATGAGCATACATACATACATACATACATACATACATTATCTCAAAATAAATTTTATACATACATACATACATACACACAGACATAGTCATGCATATAGTATAATATGGATACACATATAGACATGCGATGTACTACACTCTTTACAATGTATCATTTCTCCCAAAGCAGTTACAATCCTGGATGGGTCCCTATTCCGATATCGACCTCACAACAGTGAATGAGTTTATTGTTTGAAATGTTCTTTGGTGTCAAAATGTCCTTTGTTGCTCATGTATGAATGAAATGAATGAATGATCGTTTTAAGGCCATTTTCCCCGCTAGAGCGGGGGTTAGCCTTGCGGGCCCCATGACAATCATGGTTCCCTGTTTGAGGCAATGTTTTTATGGCCGGATGCCCTTCCTGACGCCAACCCTCGGTCGCCTCTTACGATGCGCAGGGATACGGTGTACCTATTCTAAATCGGGGTACACACCGTGGTCATTCATCCCAGCAAGCTGGTACTCAATTTGCCGACCTCGGAAGGATGACAGGCTGAGTCAACCCCCCTGGCGTTAATTCAGCGATCGACCGGGATTCGAACCCAGGATCCTAGGATCCCAAGCCGGCACCCTAACCGCTAAGCCAACGCCAGGCTACATGTATGTTTGTACATATAAAGGTGTGCATGTATGCAGCATAATGCTCATGGATTACATTGATAAATTTATACAGCAAAAATCCAAGTGACATTACTCTACATTTTACATTAATTTTAGACATAGCTGATGGAAAACAAATTCAATATGAAACTTTAACCCAAGGTCCCAGAATTATCATTTTCAAAACGATCTCATGAGGAATGTAAAACAAACCAAATCAACAGAGGCAAAAAGTTAATTTCGCTATTTTAATTGTAATTCTTATTTTTGCTTCAACAATGTTTTATCCATAGAATAGGCTTTTATCAAATGACTTGGCCAAAATGTGGAATGCTCCGAAATCAGAGCTGTGGTTTTTGAGATAATGTTTTTCTCAGACTGCAAGGTTAGACAAATGCTCTTGTGGATGCCTTTTTTGGTGTTTATGAAAAAATATCACACGAATACCAAGTTAAACTATGATGATTAGGCTTAAAAGGATTTTTGAACTGCTAATTTTGCTCAGCCTGTGATTATTGGCAAGGTAATCGGCACAAATTGTACAGTTAGCACCGACTCCCCCCCCCCCCCCCCCTCTGTTGCAATCTTGTGTGCAACGAGTATCATTTTATCTGACACACACACACACACCTACTCTATTTCCTGCCTGCCCCTTTCTTTCACATGCTCTACTGCTATGAACTGGCAGGATAACCAAGATGTACCTATGTGCACTCACCTATGTGATGTTTAGCCTGGGTTTGAATCTCAACCCAGCTATAAACTCTCGCCCTCCTGTTTTGCAGGCAGGATGAGGTATCGGTGTGTGTCATCCATCAGCAGGATGTTACACTAGTTGGCACTAATCAGTGGACTTTAAAGATCCAACGTTGTCTTTCCTGAATGAGATGGTGTGTTATCTCTGGCATCCTGAGCAAATGCAAAACTATTGCCTGAATTGCCAGGGGTGCTGCATCAGCGACACAGCTGCAGTAATGATGCAGCTAGCATACTTCAGAATTGAATCTCAGTCCAATATGCATTTGGTAGTGTCAACTACATCTGTTCTGCTCTGTCCTTCTGCAAATCTGGTGAACCACCGCATTGTCCACCCAACAGGTGACCCACTAATATCAAAAAATGGATCTATAATTATCTTTGAGAAGCCTATTCTGTTATTTATTTATTTATTTTTTTGGAAACAAAATCAGGTCTCGAGGAAGGGCAATTTGTTTGAGATTTAAAACCGATTCCCAGAAAATCAGAAATTAAGTTGAGTCCTAATATCCACAGCAAGCTTGGGGAAAAACAGTTGAATATTAACATCGTATACACAAAGATGTGCTGAGGCTACTGAACTTTTTTATCAGTTACCCTATTGTTAATTTGTTGCCAATTCAAGAAATTAATGCTACCCAATGACTTGCTGAGAGTTAAACTGACAATAGAAATGTTTTAATTCGCTTTACCGGATCATATTGTATGAGTCACGTATTTATCTCATATTTACAATTGGTAGCCTTTTTGTTTTTTATTTTGCTTGATTGGTTGTGTTGTTTGCATTTTGTTTGGGGTGGTAGTTCATGGACGCATCAGCTGATTTGTTCGTGGATATTTTTGTTTGCAGACATTTTCCGACTGCTTTGTGACATTTCCTGGGATTTTGGCTTCAATTTGCAGCACAATGTGTATTTTCAGCTACCTAGCGTACCAAGAATGTACTAAACATTTATGTGAGTCAGTCGTTAGAAAGAGCTTTATCATACTAAAATATGCAATTTGTTATCTGTCTGTGTGTCTGACGATTTTTGACCGATACATTCGGTCATTACTTATCAAATCTCATCCAAACTTGACGGAGACCAAAGGTCACACAATGAAGGGGGAAAAATTAATTTGCCCCCTGCCCAAGGGGGTTTTCCCTGCCAATGGGGTTGCATGTTGAGGTGTATATCCGTGATAAGATAGCTTTAGCATGGCGTTTTGTCAAGGACACCAAATAACAAAACTAATGATAATTAATAGCATAATATTGATGTTATTACAAAACAATATTAACACTAATAATATCCTGTCTACCCAAGGGGTTTTTCCTCCTTGAACAAATATCTTGTTAAACGTGTGTAAACATGTTATCGTGCTGTTTTTGTGGGGCACACCTACAAGAAGTAAAAACATTTTATAAACCACAAACGCATTTGACTACCTTTTGAAACAGTCGCTATTGCTGTTTAACACTAAACTGAAAGGGAGGAAACTCGGGGTATGTTTAGTTACCAAGCAGCTAGCTAGTGCCAATGCTCACGTGGCTCATGGCCCCATGATGCTGCCCCACAACATGTTTTCAGATCCCCTGACCTTTCACATCCAGGTTTTTATATTGGGGACCAATGGAAGGCATTGTTGATGAAGATACACCCAAAGTTGTCAATAAAATTCCAAGCATCCATCAACAATTTCATCAACAATATTTCCTCAGGCTGAGTTGCTGCGTGTCTTTGCTGTTGGCATGCAATATGCAAGGATGTGTGGATGCTTGTCTATGTGCACTCGGATTCGATTTTCAGCACTTATTGTAAAAGTAAAATTTCTTAACTCTTCATGATTTAGTTAGTATGTTCTACGACTGCATAGTGACATTTTGGACACATTGTACAATCACCCATCGATACCTAAGTTACAATCCCTGCAAATGTCCATGTAGTCCTCTATCCACAATGCTTCTAGATTATATTATCTAATTCTAGTTGAAGTCAAACAGGAGACCAAATAATGCATTGGAGTCATCATAATGAACCTGAAGAAGTAAAGAGCAAATATGGAGTCATCAGGAGGAATCTGGATAGGATTTGGGTTTCACCCGCTACTCCACAACCCTCAAAATCATCCAGGTGCAGCCACGTGAGTCTTACAGAAACATTTCTGCAAGAATTCACTTCGTAGACAGATAGATAAAGAAAGAGTGAAATAAAGAGTAAAAGAGATAAAAGAAAAAGCAAGAATTCGAATGAATAAAGAGAAATGTGAAAAAGTAGAAATAAGTGTGGAAGGAACAAAAAACGAAGATGTCGGGAAGAACCCGGATAGATCGATAGATTTCAGCAGTTGCTCCCCAAGTTCAAATGCAGCAACAGGTACAAGCTACCAGAGGTTTAAACCTATCTCTTGTTTTTGCTACCATTCCAAGTCTTCTTTATTCTAAGGCCGTGGCCCCTGTTCCTGTCACTGTCCATTCTGTTTGAAGAAAAAAAAAGAAAAAAAACTTTTCTGTAATTATTTTGTCTATACACATCACTAGCAGAAGTACCTGGCGTTGCCTGGTGGTGGGGAAGGGGAGAAGGGGATGGAGGGGGTGGGGGGGCAGGGGGAATGGGAGGAGGGGAGGGGGGAGGAAGGGGGTTCATCACTTTTACGTTAACTATATGCTGGTGAATGTGGCGTTCATCCCGTTTCTGAGTTAACTGTGATGCCGAACAGGAAGAAGAAGAAGCCGTACAAACAACTTCATACACTTCCGGAATTGTTTGATTTATTTGTGTTCAAATGTCTGGTGATTGTTTTGTATTTATTTATGCGAATGTGTACTTGTATATAACTGTCATTAATTTTAAAAAGCTTAGGCACGATCGAGCGTTTTTTTTTGTTTGTTTTTTTTTTAACTCCAAAAAACCGATCTTTTTTTTTTCATAATGCCCCCCCCCCCCCCCCCCCCGAAAACACTCCCAGGCACTCACTGATGAACCTCTGAAAGTTTGACGAAGATCCATTCTGCCATTTCTGAGAAAAATGGCGACACAGACAGACATCTCTCCTATATCTATATAATAATACCGTAAGGACTCGACTTTATTATCCCTTTTACGCCACACCCAGTGACCCGATGCCCACGGCACTAATGGATTTACGATCTACGAACCGCGCTCTTTATCACGTACAGACATACTCGAAAAATCTGAATTAGCCGACGTTGGAGCCCAAAAGCATCCGATTAACTGCCGATATGACGCCATCTTACGACGCCATCGTATTGGCGTCTGCTGGGCGAAGGCGAAGCGAGCCGTCCGCTGATTGGACAGTCGAGTGGTGTGAACATGGGTGGTGTGAACCAAATGGTCTTTTTATTCCCTTGAACATTTTAAATTAGGATATATAAGGAAACGTCTTTATCGTCATTTTAATAAAGTTAAATGGAGTGACGTTGCGATACTCGGGGTGCGTTGCATAAATCCTCGTAACTCAGAGAGGTGTAGCAGGTGGCGAGACGTAAGGAAGCTTAAAGATAACGAGCTGAAAACAGACGAACGATATATCAATCTCTTTCTACACCGAACGGAAATAAAAGTATGAGAGCGGGAAGGCATGGCCTGAGCACTTCGAGCAGAGAGGACTGATTGGACTTAACTTAAAGAGAAAAAATTGGAGCTTAACGGAAGAAGAAGATCCCATGAGCGCTCCCCTATGCCATCCATAATGGTACACTCTATCCATACACCACATCCTCCCTTCCGTGGATGTTCCACGGGTTTCGGCTAGTAGTAGATTAATCTTCAACATCAATATATCAAATCTCCTTATGGCCACCTTCTTTCTAATATACGGGCCCGCTTCCTTCACCCGCTTCTCAACCCTTAGTCTAGCAAGCCCTATAATTGATGTAGCTGATCTACGCTGCTTTTGGATGTTTTATTCATTTAGTTTCTTTTTACTGGTTGAAAAGTCGTTTTAACTGCAGATAAATAGCCTTGTCGTGCCACATCATTTGGTCACAGGATATTTTGGTTTGTAAATTGATGAGGAAGAGGGAATGGGGTAGGGGGTGGGGCGTGGACAAAGGGAGCCTTGACGATGATACCAAACTGCAAGCTTTTTGTTTTCATTTGAAGGTTAAATTTCCAGTTTCCTTTTTCTTTTTTCCCTGCATCATTATTTTTCCATGTGCATTAATGGGGCAGATATTGTTACAGTATTATTATTTATTATTGCATAACATGCATTCACTCACCTTTTGTTTTCTGTTTTAATAGGAGGATTATAGTGTGGTACATCCTTTTCAGAGGTAGTATTTGAATATCCCAAGTTGTCCTGAGGGTATGAAGAGTCGACCACAATCTATGATCCAGCATCATATAGAGATTGGAGTAGGTGTGGCAGGTGGATTATCCCCTACCGAAGGTCATTGATGCATCATCTGGGTTTTTATTGACAGTCCGATAGTTGCATACTGATGTCCCTGGAACTTCTGATGAAAATCCTTGACGTTCTTGCCTTCCGCCAGATTTGAATCCATAGTATCTCGGATTCCAGATCAATGTCCTCACCTCGATAATAGGCCACCATCGTACTTGATGCGTAAACTATTTTCAATTATTGAGAGGTTATTAAACAAGGTGATATGCATCCTGGAATAGCACTTTTACCACCCGGTTTATTCAAATGGATCTCTCAAAGCTATATTCTTGAAATTTTCTTTGTAGCTCCTCTTTTGTTCGGTGAACAGGTTTGGTTCGGTGAACATCTGGTTCCATTCCAGGAATCGGTGACTCTTTGTCGGGTTTTTTTCTTTGTTAAGCATGACGTGTTGTGTGACCAGCTCGAACGTAATGTAACATTATCTCCTGCTTGTTGTTTTTGTGATGCTTTATTTACCCCATTGTAAAACATCATTTATCTGACCGTGTAACATGGAGCAGAGCAAAATAATTTGTCGGGATAGATTTGGGATACTTAGCCACAAAGTTGGTCGTTTGCTCTTTAGGCATGGCTCAGATTGTCCACAATGGGTGCTGTATTGGTATAAACTTGTATTGGATGCTGTTAGCTATGCTTTCACAAAGTGCAACGGCTGCCAGGGTAAATGTTTCGGCAGGCATTTGTTATTGGTTCACTGTCTGGACATGGAACTGGGAAAATGAGTGTTCAGCTTTCTGTGGTTAACATGGAGCAACTGCAGAGTAGACGTCCAGTGTTGTCCAGTTTGAATTCTATCCCTTTGGTTTTTACGAAGTGAGACTTGTTGGTTTTCTGGCCCGTTTTTCTTTCTCCTTTTGATGTTTTATTTTAACTCGTTGCTTAAGCCCCTCTCCCTACCCTCCACGCCTTCCCCACTCGCTGCCAGTTTCAACCAGCTGTTTTGGTTTGTCAGATTTTCCAAGGATTCTTTTTCGCAGCTTTCACCGTCTCGTTTTCCAGCCGCTCTTTTATAACTGTGCAAGGCCCAAAAGGAAAATAAACCCCTGTTTACTTTCAGAGGTGCGACCGTGGTTCTCGCCATAGTGTTGCCGCTTTCTCGAAGGAATGCATTGCCGTGAGCCAATGGTCTGAGCAGCCACAGTCACCCTGCACATGCAACAGGCACACTGAACAAGTGACGCTTCAACTGAGGAATACATAGTTGTACTATTTGAAGTGGCAAAAGATAGTTTTTTAAACATTGGTTTTCATTCAGTATTTTTTATTTCACAATGCAAGGCCTTGTGCAAGGTTTGTGTCGTTGGTTGTTATCACCATTTGTGGGTTTCAGGAGGTGAAAAGCCTTCCATGACCCAAAGTATCCATGTCCTCTTCGATAAGGGATCATGGTTCACGGTCCTAAGTTGTTCAGCTTTTTCAGAGTTTTGTTCCAAGGCTCTTTTGAGGATCGTCACCGAACCCCTGATTGCCTCCAGTTGTAGTTCATTTGTGGTAATATTCCCAGGGATGGTTTTTAAAATCTCAGTGGGGTTCTTCTTCATCATTCCTGTTGCTCCAATTAATCATTGGTACAATTTTGATGCTCTTCAGCTTCCAAGATCTCTGGACCTCATTTTTGAGATACTGGTATTTGGTCATTATTTTTTTTTTTCTGCATCCTGGCGGACCGTGTGTGTGTGTGTGTGGTTGTGCGCACGCAGATGTTTTACTAAATAGTACTCTGAATGATTCATTTACTTCATTGAGGAGGGTGTGTGGCTAAATGTTTTGTTCACAATCTGAAGGTTTTGGGTTTTTTTGGTACCTGTAAAACAGAATTTTATTATTTTTATAACTTTTCTTTTTGCTGCATTGACTTTTTTTTTTTTTTTTGAGGCACATCACATTTAGCAAAAGTAAAAATAAGCGAAACGGAAATGGGGAGTTGAAATTATAATTTTGGAAATATTTTGAATTTTTGACCTTGTGAAAATTTTACATTGAAAAATATTGATTCTTCTTTTAAATATAATCTGATATTGATAACCAGTCATTTGATAGACATGCCCTTCTATGTATGGGTTCAACACAGAGTTGGTCACTCGAGTTGCAACATTTTACGACTTGCGACTTGACCGATTTGACAAAATCGACTTGAGACTCGGACTTTGGACTTTGCGTCTGGGAACTTGCGACTCGCTCGCGTCTTGAGTTTATGACTTGTTCATAATGTTGGGAAAATGACAATTGAATAAACATAAAATTAAAATGGGGTTTAAAAGAAATGGTGAATTATTTTCAGTTGTGGTCGTGCATGGGCCATTGGGCCAATGTTGTTGCATTGTTGCATTTCGGCCAATGACAACATACACCTTGTACGTGAACATGTGCAATGCACGTGTGCTCACGACCACCGGATCGCAGGTTAAAGGGGTTGTTCACTCTCCAGACAGCACACCACATCCAAGCAGCAAGCACCGGTCTTACCAACGTGGGAAACGACTTTATTCAAACCATCAACATTCGTGCTTGAGTCAGGGAAACTTGGCTCCTGATCGGTAACCCGTGCACGTCCCGATCCGATGAAAAATATTTTGTGATAATTGAAATATGTCAGTTGACCTGGATTGTTTTGACATTGTCAATAATTGTAAGTTATATCACAACCTATCTTTATAAAAGGAAAATGTAATAAAAAGTACGGTATCATAAAAGACAACAATTGAAGTGAAAACATGTAGGTTTTACTTTTCATTTTTACGTACGTAATAAATATACAAGTACATTTATTAAAATATCCTTGCATGTTCCATGCATATGCTGACGGCCGATCACGAGGCTTCCTTATAGGCTGCACGTGTCTGGATTAAATGTATTCATGATGATGGCAAACGTTCCCAAAGTGGCCTCATTTGGATATTACAATTTCAAGGATTCAGCCATAAAAGGCTCGGTTGGGTGGCATAAAAATTTGAGGTTACTCGTGTACACATGTTCAAGTAGGTACACTAGATATGTGAGGTAAATTTAACACAAATTTAGTTTTGATGGGAACAAAGCAAAAAAATGTCCACTGCGTGAAGTTGAGAAATAAAAACTTGAGTCAAACAGCTTTTCAAAACATACATTGCAATAAATGAAGGCCTGTGTTGATTATTTGATAACTTGTCCTCCAATTTTATTAGTAAATGTGGGACTTGACACAAGTTGAAGTTGTACTTCAGTGACTTGAGACTTGACTTGAGACTTACTCTCAAAGGCTTGAGACTTGACATGAGACTTGCTCTCAAAGGCTTGCGACTTGACATGAGACTTGCTCTCAAAGGCTTGAGACTTTACATGAGACTTGCTCTCAAAGGCTTGAGACTTGACATGAGACTTGCTCTCAAAGGCTTGAGACTTGACATGAGACTTGCTCTCAAAGGCTTGAGACTTGACATGAGACTTGCTCTCAAAGGCTTGAGACTTGACATGAGACTTGCTCTCAAAGGCTTGAGACTTGACATGAGACTTGCTCTCAAAGGCTTGCGAATTGACATGAGACTTGCTCTCAAATGCTTGCGACTCGACATGAGACTTGCTCTCAAAGGCTTGCGACTCGACATGAGACTTGCTCTCAAATGCTTGAGACTTGCTTCAAGTGATTTATGGACAACTTTGGTCCAATATATTTGATAAATACAACAAACATGGTTTGCTTAATTGTGACAAAAGCTCCCAATTTGCTCTGTATTGTATTGATAATAATCTTTTGCATGACTCAAATTTGTCATCTTGCATTTATTGTACAGGTAATCTCTCTCTACTCTCTCTCAATCTCTACTCTCTCTCTACTCTCTCTCAATCTCTACTCTCTCAATCTCTACTCTCTCAATCTCTAATCTCTCAATCTCTGCTCTCTCAATCTCTAATCTCTCAATCTCTACTCTCTCAATCTCTGCTCTCTCAATCTCTAATCTCTCAATCTCTACTCTCTCAATCTCTACTCTCAATTTCTAATCTCTCAATCTCTGCTCTCTTAATCTCTAATCTCTCAATCTCTACTCTCTCAATCTCTACTCTCTCAATCTCTAATCTCTCAATCTCTACTCTCTCAATCTCTACTCTCTCAATCTCTAATCTCTCAATCTCTACTCTCTCAATCTCTAATCTCTCAATCTCTAATCTCTCAATCTCTAATCTCTCAATCTCTACTCTCTCAATCTCTACTCTCTCAATCTCTACTCTCTCAATCTCTACTCTCTCAATCTCTAATCTCTCATTCTCTACTCTCTCAATCTCTACTCTCTCAATCGCTACTCTCTCAATCTCTACTCTCTCAATCTCTACTCTCTCAATCTCTACTCTCTCAATCTCTACTCTCTCAATCTCTAATCTCTCAATCTCTGCTCTCTCAATCTCTAATCTCTCAATCTCTAATCTCTCAATCTCTAATCTCTCAATCTCTACTCTCTCAATCTCTACTCTCTCAATCTCTACTCTCTCAATCTCTACTCTCTCAATCTCTACTCTCTCAATCTCTAATCTCTCAATCTCTGCTCTCTCAATCTCTAATCTCTCAATCTCTACTCTCTCAATCTCTACTCTCTCAATCTCTACTCTCTCAATCTCTACTCTCTCAATCTCTACTCTCTCAATCTCTACTCTCTCAATCTCTGCTCTCTCTCAATCTCTGCTCTCTCAATCTCTGCTCTCTCAATCTCTGCTCTCTCAATCTCTGCTCTCTCAATCTCTAATCTCTCAATCTCTAATCTCTCAGTTGCTCGCTACTCTCTCAATCTCTGCTCTCTCAATCTCTACTCTCTCAATCTCTGCTCTCTCAATCTCTGCTCTCTCAATCTCTAATCTCTCAATCTCTAATCTCTCAATCTCTGCTCTCTCAATCTCTACTCTCTCAATCTCTGCTCTCTCAATCTCTAATCTCTCAATCTCTGCTCTCTCAATCTCTAATCTCTCAATCTCTACTCTCTCAATCTCTACTCTCTCAATCTCTACTCTCTCAATCTCTAATCTCTCAATCTCTGCTCTCTCAATCTCTAATCTCTCAATCTCTACTCTCTCAATCTCTACTCAATCAATCTCTACTCGCTCAATCTCTGCTCGCTCAATCTCTAATCTCTCAAACTCTACTCTCTCAATCTCTACTCTCTCAATCTCTACTCTCTCAATCGCTACTCTCTCAATCTCTGCTCGCTCAATCTCTAATCTCTCAATCTCTGCTCTCTCAATCGCTACTCTCTCAATCGCTACTCTCTCAATCTCTCCTCTCTCAATCTCTACTCTCTCAATCTCTAATCTCTCAATCTCTAATCTCTCAATCTCTGCTCTCTCAATCTCTACTATCTCAATCTCTACTCTCTCAATCTCTGCTCTCTCAATCTCTACTCTCTCAATCTCTACTCTCTCAATCTCTACTCTCTCAATCTCTAATCTCTCAATCTCTAATCTCTCAATCTCTCAAACTCTACTCTCTCAATCTCTACTCTCTCAATCTCTACTCTCTCAATCTCTGCTCTCTCAATCTCTAATCTCTCAATCTCTACTCTCTCAATCTCTGCTCGCTCAATCTCTAATCTCTCAAACTCTACTCTCTCAATCTCTACTCTCTCAATCTCTACTCTCTCAATCGCTACTCTCTCAATCTCTACTCTCTCAATCTCTGCTCGCTCAATCTCTACTCTCTCAATCTCTACTCTCTCAATCTCTACTCTCTCAATCTCTAATCTCTCAATCTCTAATCTCTCAATCTCTGCTCTCTCAATCTCTGCTCTCTCAATCTCTAATCTCTCAATCTCTACTCTCTCAATCTCTACTCTCTCAATCTCTACTCTCTCAATCGCTACTCTCTCAATCTCTACTCTCTCAATCTCTACTCTCTCAATCTCTACTCTCTCAATCTCTACTCTCTCAATCTCTACTCTCTCAATCTCTACTCTCTCAATCGCTACTCTCTCAATCTCTACTCTCTCAATCTCTCCTCTCTCAATCTCTACTCTCTCAATCTCTAATCTCTCAATCTCTAATCTCTCAATCTCTGCTCTCTCAATCTCTACTATCTCAATCTCTACTCTCTCAATCTCTGCTCTCTCAATCTCTACTCTCTCAATCTCTACTCTCTCAATCTCTACTCTCTCAATCTCTAATCTCTCAATCTCTAATCTCTCAATCTCTCAAACTCTACTCTCTCAATCTCTACTCTCTCAATCTCTACTCTCTCAATCTCTGCTCTCTCAATCTCTAATCTCTCAATCTCTACTCTCTCAATCTCTACTCTCTCGATCTCTAATCTCTCAATCTCTGCTCTCTCAAACTCTGCTCTCTCAATCTCTACTCTCTCAATCTCTAATCTCTCAATCTCTAATCTCTCAATCTCTAATCTCTCAATCTCTGCTCTCTCAATCTCTGCTCTCTCAATCTCTAATCTCTCAATCTCTACTCTCTCAATCTCTACTCTCTCAAACTCTGCTCTCTCGATCTCTAATCTCTCAGTTGCTCTCTACTCAATCTCTACTCTCTCAATTGCTCGCTACTCAATCTCTACTCTCTCAATCTCTGCTCTCTCTCTCTCACTCTCTCTCACACACTCTAAGGAGAGAGTGTCAGTGTTTTCAAAGCAGTCGCATGGCGAGGATTATATGCTGGGTGGTTTTCTGTTGCCTTCCCAGTGGCCAAGGCAGCAATTTCAAATTTGTTCAGAGTGCCGGCAATAACTTGCCTCCTTCATTGAAAGACACTTTTACTTGCGTCTTTAACACCCACCAACAAAATAAATGCAGACTGGTCCCCTGCTTAACGTTCATCTGAGGGATGGCACACTTGTTGATTCAACACCCAGCCTGTGAAAACTTTATGGTCTGGGTCGCGAATGGAAGCCAGATCAAAGCGCTCATCGGCCTCTGTGCTCCCCCGTCAGACTGTTAAGCTTGTGCATCACTCAAAGTTGTTATCTAAATTTATACAATGTATTACATAGTTTTGTAGTTACCCCAAAATATGCCAGCAAGTTTAGGTTCCTCCAAAATGGCTTTTTGACCCACCAGTGAGGGCTGCAGTACAGATGTCTACCCCAGTGGTGCCTGGGTATCCTAATAACACCTTGTCGCAGCCCAGCTGTGTAAATGGATGGATGACCGTCCACAATGTGACCAGCTTTTCGAGTTTTGCCGATGTTTTCTTTTTTGGTGGCGTTTTGCAGTTTTTTTTTGTTTTTTTTTAACCTACCAGACTTGGTGGTGTAAATGGTTATATTGTTAGTTCTGCGTCTGGAATGTTGGTGGTTGGAACCCTGGCTGAGTCGTACCAAAAACTCGAACAGTGTTGCTTGCTGCTTCCTTGCTTGATGCTAAGCATTTGCCAGTGATAGAACAAACAACCATAAGTTGGCAACTATTGCGCAGGCTTGATTGGCCTAATGGCCTCCTCCTGCACTTTATTTAGTTCCTTCTAAGGGAACTCGTGATACATTATTGTGCAGTTTGTTGGAACCAAAATTATTTCGGAATACGTTTCTGCCGGGACATTATAGATTTGTATTTACTTTTTGTCAGGAAGAGATACATTGACGACAATTAATTGATCTAGAATGCACCGTAATCTGTTTATATTGATCCAGAATATTGTGAACAGTTGTGGTCTTAGGATATAGCTGCCATGGAGATGGTACAACATCGAGCTACTAGATTGATTCCGGGGATAGCTGGACTCAGCTATGGAGAACGTCTGAAGGAGACGAGACTTTATTTATTGGAAAGGAGGCGATTACGAGGATATCTGATTGAGATGTGCAAGATAATGAAGGGTGTGGTACGGACAAGATCGGTGCAGTGCATTTCTTTTCAGCAGATTGGACAAAGGTAGGACCAGTGGTCATAGCTTGAGGGTAAAGATGAGAGTTTAGAGAGGTTTATGGCAGGGGCCTTTCAGTCACAGAATGGTTAATGCATGGAATGGTCTCCCCAGAAAGGGTAGTGGCATTGGAGAGGGTGGATAAGTTTAAATGAGATTTAGATATGTATCTGGATGCATTGGAGATAGGTGGATATTGGCTTGTATGGCTGGTAGGTAGCTTGTGTGTGGATGGATGACAATACTCTGGTAGGTGTAGAGCAGACATTAAGGGCTGCATGGCCTCCTCCTGCACCTAAGTTCCTTGATTTTGTGGAAATATTGGTGTCTGCATACGTATTTTGTGAACAGCAAATGTGTATGAAATGTAACGAAGTGGTTAGTTAAGCCCAGTTAGCAGGATATATATCGTAGTGGTTAAGCATAGTTAGCAGGATAGAAAAAGTACTTAGACAGATATAAAACATAAGTTCCTATCTGGTGTCAAATACAATTGAAATCTGTGTGCCGACCAGTTTATGTGTGACAATGGTATAATTTGCATGTCAGATTAATTTTCAGCATTGAGAAGATGTCACATCTGCTTTTAATTGATGCAGCCGAGCCCTTGAAGGGGAATGTGTCTTCCACATGTTTCATATGTTGTACGTTTTAAGTTTTGGAATTTCTTTTTTCATGGCATTTCAAGCATGATTTTCCCAGTTTTCAAAATCGCCTTTTAAATTGGTTCAATTAGCCATTCGTTTTTTTTTTTACGCCACCAAAGGTGGGCTAAGGTTATGTTTTTATCCATGTTTATTTGTTTGTTTGTTTGTGAGCAGGATATCTCGAAGTTGAGGACGGATTCGGCCAAAACTTGAAGAGTTTGGAAGGAGAAATTGATTCGATTTTGGTGAAAATGCGCATGAGGATCCGATACGAGAACATTTTAATATAACAAGTGATTCTTTTCACCATTGACAGATGGGGCCAAAAACGATATACAGTATAGTGTAGCGGTTACCGCTGGGTGTACACAATCGCCTTGCACCTACCAAGGACGCGGCCAGGGAGCAATCACCATGCCGGGCTCGTCCAGGCCGCCCGGACAGGCCCAGACGCGCCTCTCCCGGGCATGCCCGGACTCGCTGTTCCCGGGCTCGCCCGAGCCTCCCGGGCACGCCCGGTCTCGTCTTTCCCGGGCATGCCCAGACTCGTCTTTCCAGGGCTCGACCAGGACACCCGGGCATGCCCACTCTCGCCTTTCCAGGGCTCGCCCAGGATGCCCGGGCAGGTCCAGACTCGCCTTTCCAGGACTCGCCCTTGACGCCCGGGCATGCCCGGTCTCGCTTTTCCCGGGCAAACGCTCCGGCATAATGTGTATATATATTGCTGCCCGATAAACGGGCTTTTCAGAGTACCCGAGTTTGATACGTGCAATAAAGCAGCTCGGACGAATTTCCGTCTTTGGTCGCGTCAATCCTTCCGACTCGCGTTGGAACATAGCTCCTTCAATAGCACAATATCTCAAAAAACTGTGGGCAGGTTATGACAAAACTTGGTGGATGAGTTGGTTAGGTCCGGCCTATTGGTGGGATACAAAACAAACTGTTCAGCTTGGTGGAGGTGCATGCTCTACCGAGTGCCGTTCTAGTTACCCTCTCCTCTGGAGAGGGTATTGCATTTGAGTCAGTTTGTTTGTCTGTTTGTCTGTCTGTTTGTTTGTCCGCACAGAATAAATATGATTTTCTCTGCATCCGATTGATTGGTCCGATTGACATGAAATTTTCACCATAGGTGCAACTCCACCCGTATAATTTTTTTAAATGATAATTATGACGTCATAGGTTACGTGGTTCGGCCGCCATCTTGGAAAAACCGAAAAACTTTGCACCTCTATATCTCGGAAAGCGCTGAATAGAAAAAATTGAGACATGGCTCATTGTAAAGAACTCTCCATGGGGAATAAAATATGTTAATGATGATGTCATAGGTGCCTCCATTATGACGTCTTAATTCGACAAGTACAAAACTTCATCCGATCAAGATGAAATTTATTGAGTGTCAGGTAGGCATAAATTGGTGGAGAAGGAAAAAATAATGATGTCATCGGTCACATGGTTCGGCCGCCATATGGGAAAACCTGAAAAAATTTGCACCTCTATATCTCCGAAAATGCTGCATCGAAAAAATTGAGACATGGCTCATTGTAAAGAACTCTCCATGTGGAATAACATCTTAATGATGATGTCATAGGTGCCTCCATTATGACGTCTTAATTCGACAAGTACAAAACTTCACCCGATCAAGATGAAATTTCTTGAGCATAATCTCGGGATAAATTGGCGGAGAAAAAAAAATGATGATGGCGTCATCTGTCACGTGGTTCGGCCGCCATATTTGTTTAAACACAAAAGCCTTAATAACCACTGAAAACGCATCCTGGCGAGGGTCTGCAATCCCTGATTGCTCTTTCTTGTTTTTTTGTGCAATGTAGTCGTGTGTGTTTTTCAAATTGTGTTGCAATCATCTGCACAATGCAGCTTAAAAAAGTATCTGGTTGCATTTAGGTTTGGATAGAAATATATATTTGGTCACAGCATACAGGTCTTTTATATCGCTGTTATTTTGCATTGTCTCTGCTACCCTTTCCTTTTTCTTAAGATTACAGGTGAGGTCCTCTCCCATTCTTAGCCATTATGACTGTTCTTTCAGATGTTTTTTGTAGTCATTGTCATTTATATAACTCACATTCCATTCTAACATATATCACAGGCCCTACTGCCAGACCTGAACATTCTGTACATGTGTTCATTCCTCCAAAAATATATGCTGACTCGTTTACAAAATGCTGACGCACTGAATAAATTATATTAGTGCTTGACTTGCATCTCAACGACTCTTAAAACTTTGTCACATCAAAGAGGTTAAATGCAAACAAGTGTCAGACCTGTCCCATCAAACAATCTGTTGCGGGGGTTCTCTATACTCTTGATGTGATGACTGATTGTCCTTTGAGATTGGCCAGGTTTTGTAAAATCTGAGAACCAATCTAGGAGAGGCCCCTGGATTCCTTTGGCGCACAGTTTGCAAAGTAAAGCTGAGCACCAGGCAGTATTGAAAGCTTGAGAGATGGCCAGAGAGATATCCCTGATTTGTCGTGTGACAGAACATCCATTTCAGTTGTTAAGTTAAAGGCAACATTTCAAGGTAAAATATGGTCATAGATTAGAGCTTATGAATAGATAACATATGAGGTTTCCAGCAATTTTCGATTCTTTCACTTTACTTGTGATGGAGGCAATGCTGACCACCCTGGAGTTGTGGGTCAGATGTGGAACCCTTTTCTGCATAGGCATGACATTTACAACTTTCCAAGACCTGGAGAATGATTGAAAAAAAGAGGAGAGGGTTGGGTCAATGCTCTTGAGGATTTCAGTGCCAATGCCGTCAGGTGCAGTTGCACCTGGGACGTGTTAATATTGACTAGGAAATATTAACTCTCAGTTAGTGGATGATAAGTCCCCGTTCTTTAGACATAAATCTGTTGTGGTGAGAATTGTGGGGAGGGGAGGGATAGGGGGCATCGGCCTTTTAAGTAAAGACACTATACAGTAGATCAAGATATGCAGCTTTTTTTTTGAGAGCAGTGTCCAACCTTACTCAATCATATTTGAGTTGAGCTACAGAGGCAGAATGTGTACTGGAGTCAGACTGGCTGGCACCAGGATTTGAGAGGTTTTGTTGACCACAGATGAGCTTGCTGTTGGGCTCTGGGTCGCCAAAGGACTGATACACACTCGTTACGGGTTATGTGAAGGGGCTTTAGGTTCCCATCAGTTGGGTCTGCCTCCCTGGTGGAAAATGCAAGCTGTTTTATTTGTTATTGCCTCACCACTTGCCTCAGCGTGCTCGTGTCAGGATGATGAATAGGGCAGTTGGAGGTGTAAATGATTGGACAAACTGCTGAGGGAAAGAAAGCATGTTGAGGAAGGAATTTCAGGAAATGTTGATGCCAGGAGCGGATGTATTATTGGGCCGGCTTGTAAGGGAGATAGATGGTTGATTTCAGACCCGAACGATCCTCCATGGTGAAGTGTGCACGTCAGTGGTTTGGTGGCTCTTTGAAGGCACCAAGGAGACCAATGCTTTCACAACAACCATTGCATGAGCCTACACCTTGTCTGTCGTGTTTGTTAAAAATTGAGGTGTGTGTGTGTGTGTGTGTGTGTGTGTGTGTGTGTGTGTGTGTGTGTGTGTGTGTGTGTGTGTGTGTGTGTGTGTGTGTGTGTGTGTGTGTGTGTGTGTCCGTCCTGACAATTACTGAGAAGGTAAAGGCAACCCACCCAGTTTAGTCCGTATACTGGGGATGCTTTTGCACTTTTGGTGCTGCTCTCAGGCAGAACAACACAGAGATACAAATGTATGCATAGTCTATAATAAATAGTGATCGTGTGGCTGTAGCTATGTCAATGATATTCACTGTTCAATTGGACGCATCACTCGCCAATCAGGTGTGCCCATTTTTCCTTTCACTCATCAATTGGTTGCACCACTGAGGTAATTACAATATTGATGATCACGGCGTCTTTATTCCTCTTTCCATTCCTCGTGTTACCTCACCTCATGTTACCTCGCCTCTCACAGCAGTGATTACAGTATTGGTGATTACGGTGCATCATTATCACATGCTTTCCTAACCTCATGACAATCCTTGTGATTATTATGATCATGGTGCTATTCTTGACAACATACATTTCTTTGACTCCCGTACACTAAGTGGTCATCTGTGTTCAGGCGGGGGTGCCCAATAGTGTATGTAATTATGTATGGATATATATATATATATATATATATATATATATATATATATATATATATATATATATATATATACACACACACACACACACACACACACACACACACACACACACACACACACACACACACACACACACACACACACACACACACACACAGTCACGTGAAAAAGTAAGTACACCCCATGTAAAGTTTTGAATTTTTCAACATATTTCAACATCCAGCTATTTGATCTTCATTTCAACAATATTGATAAAGGTGATATAATATAACAAATATCATGAAACATTTACATTTTGTAGTCCATTGTATAATTTAAATAAACATAAAAGCAAATTTCGCATGTGGAAAAAGTAAGTACACCCCTACATTTATCACTACTTCAAATACCTCAAATTAGAATCGGGTGCACCAGCTCAGGTGCAAATGATTAGAACATCGTTAGAGAGGATCTTGGAGGAACCTGTCTTATTTAAACCTCGAAACCACAGACATTTAGTTTGGTTTTCTCTTTGTTGTTGAAGTGTGCGGCGTCACCATGCCTAGATCAAAATAGCTCTCTGGGGCCTTCAGAAAGAAGGTTATAGATGCCTACGAGTCTGGGAAGGGATTTAAAAAGATCTCCAAACAAATTGAAATCAATCATTCGACTGTCCGGAAGATCATCTACAAGTGGATAAGATTCCAAACAACTGCCAACTTGTTCAGGCCAGGCCGCCCCAGCAAGTTCAGCCCGAGAGCAGACCGCAAGATGCTGAAAGAAGTCTCTAAGAACCCCAGAATGTCATCACGGGACCTACAGGTAGCTCTTGCCACTGTTGATGTCAAAGTGCACGAGTCTACCATTAGAAAGAGGCTGCACAAATTTGATCCACATGGGAGGTGTGCCAGGAGGAAACCTTTGCTGTCCAGAAAGAACATCAGGGCAAGACTAAAGTTTGCCAATGAACACCTTGGCAAAGACCAGCACTTCTGGAACAATGTGCTCTGGACAGATGAGTCAAAGGTAGAGCTATTTGGCCACAGTACCAGAAGACATGTTTGGCGAAAACCAAAGACAACATTTGACCACAAGAACCTGATACCAACTGTAAAGCATGGTGGTGGAAATATTATGGTTTGGGGCAGCTTTGCTGCATCAGGGCCTGGGCAGCTCACCATCATAGAATCCACTATGAATTCTTCATTGTACGAGAGGGTGCTTGAGGATAATGTGAGGCCATCTGTCGGAAAGTTGAAGCTCAACCGAAGGTGGACCTTGCAACATGACAATGACCCTAAACATACCAGTAAATCCACCAAGGAATGGCTGAAAAGAAAGAAATGGAGGGTTCTGGAATGGCCAAGTCAAAGCCCAGATCTAAATCCCATCGAGATGTTGTGGGGGGATTTGAAACGAGCTGTGCATGCAAGAAACCCCTCAAACATCGCACAGCTGAAATAATTCTGCATGGAGGAGTGGGCAAAAATTTCTCCCAGTCGATGTCAGAGACTGGTAGACAGTTATAAGAAACGCCTACTTGAGGTTGTTTCTGCCAAAGGGGGCAATACCACCTATTAGAGCCATGGGTGTACTTACTTTTTCCACATGCGAAATTTGCATTAAGTTTATTTATATTATACAATTGACTACAAAATGTAAATGTTTCATGGCATTTGTTATATTATATCACCTTTATCTATCAATATTGTTGAAATGAAGATCAAATAGCTGGATGTTGAAATATGTTGAAAAAGTCAAAACTTTACTTGGGGTGTACTTACTTTTTCATGTGACTGTATATATAAATTATTATTGCTGGACATGGTGCAAACATGGAAAAAGTCCATGTGCAGTCTTGTGCATGTTTTGCAATTGCCTGTGTACACAAAATGTTTAGTCATTAAACACCTGTTTCAGAAAAATATTTAATAAATGTTATCTGTAAAATCTTTTTCTCGATTGCAGAAATTGTTCTGTAGCCAAACTACAGACCTGCATTCACGATAAAACTGGAAAGATTTAAAATTACCACTCCCTCTAAAGCTGTAATTTAAAATTGTGCAAGTGAACATTTTGAAGAACATATGGTGAGAACAAACTGAACATAACATATGTTGATCTTCTGTAAACACCGCTGATGCTGAGCACTGATTTTATTTTCCTGACATTGCCTGATTTGAGTTTTTCTTCTTTACCCCAAACAGCACCTGTCCGATTGTCTGGATGAGCTCTCTCATGATCTTTTCAAGTCTCTTTTTGAAGATCCCCTGCTTGTCGACAAGAGCATTCTTATGGAAGTGGACCTCTGTCCAGGTCCAGACATCCAAGCAGAGCACAGTTATTCGACACCGCAGTCCCCTCTCGCTCCTCTTAAACTGGACGATTTTGGAAACGGTAAGGTTGTAGCAAGGTGAAAGTGATAGTTGTTTGAAACGTGATGCAGGAATGGGAAAAGTACATCAACATGTTATGTGCAAATTGTGGAAGAAGAATAAGGACAGGGAAAATCATTTCTTGTTTTTAAGAGGACAAAGGCGCATTTGCTAGGCCATAGTGATACACGGCGTTCACCTCTGGCCTATCTAACTTGGGTTTGAATCTTGACCCAGCTATAAATTTCCACCCTGGTGTTTCACATGCAGGGCAGTGCATACATATGTGTGCTGATGGATATGTGGATGTTAAACCAGGTGTCCCATTTGCCAGATGGCGTTAAAGATCCCAAGATGACTTTCATGGAGAGGACCGTGAATTATCACCGGCACGCTGAACAAATTACAAATTCCTGCCCTGGATTGTTGGTACCAAGGTCTTCTTGGAGATTCCTTGTCACTCGATTACACTGCTTGCTAACCTAGATTGGGGTGGTTGTCTGGTCAGCAGCCTCTGCACTGTAAATAAGTTGACTAGGTAGTTAATGTTTTATGTGAACAGCCTTTTCAGATACAAAGGGTAACGATACACCATGTAATCCAGAATATTTAATTAGTTTTTGGATGTATCCTTTATGGATATTTTGGGATGCTTGATAATTGCATGCTCAAATGAGGCCACAAAGGATTATTACAAACCCGTTAATTAATTTGAATATCAAATTTACTCCTCGTCTTTCCACATGTACATAATTGCATCAAAAACCACAATTGTTACATGTTTAGACAAATTACGTGGTGCTTATGGTGGGATCACACATGCTGTTTCCTTCAATTTGGCTGAAATGTTCCATCACTTGAGTTAAAACACAATTATCCTCCAGGACCTGTACGGATGACTGGTATTTCACAAAATGTCGACGACACTTTCACTGTAGTTTTCCTGATAGTCCCCATTCAGTCACTCTGCCGCGAGGTTCACTTGTCCCACAATGCAGCTGGCTCGCCTCTGGAATTTGATGTTTGCCTCATAATGGGTGATTTTAACAAACCAAAACGGCAAAATTACATTCAATCTGATGTATCTCCACGATCATTTTCAAGGATCAGGTCACGATCCTTTCCACACAGTTATGTGGATATGCTAGTGGCGATCCTGGAAAAACCTTATCTTCTTCTGGTGTAGTTCTATGGTAATTCATATCTGAAGAAGAAGAACCAACTTTAGAGGCCATTTCCCCCCGCAGAGCAGGGGTTGGCCTTTTTTGGGCACCGTGGTCCCCTTTTTGAAGCAATGTTTTACGGCCGGATGCCCTTCCTGCCGCCAACCCTATTAGTCGCCTTTTGCGACACGCAGGGAATTACCATTGAGCTGGGACTCAATTTGCCGACATCGGAAGGATGACAGGCTGAGTCAACCCCCCTGGCGTTAATTCAGCGTTAGACCGGGATTTGAACCCAGGATCCTAGGATCCCAAGCCGGCACCCTAACCGCTAACCCAACACCAAGCCGAATTCAGATATCTGGGTTTTCAATAAACTGCAGTTCTATGGGATTACATTATGAAGAGTGGAAGTTTGGGCTGAGCTTCTGGCGCAACATGACTGTGGCCTGCAACCTTTTTGTAGCTATTAATAGAACATTTATGAATGCAAAGTAAGAAAAATATTCTGGAGCATACTTTTTCAAAGAATATGAATGACCTGTTTTGCAATGCTGTGTAAATATTTTAAAAGCATAAAATGATTAGGTTAATGTCAGACCACCGGCTTTAGGAATTTAAATTGTACAGAGTTTATGTTCCAGGGATCTATATCGGTATGTCTGTGATTGTACCAGCCTTAAGCACATGAGTTACGGAAGGTAACGTTGTAACAAGCTTCACCATACCCCTTTTAGTCACATGAATACTTTTCGTACTGGTTTGAAGATGGTCAATAATTCACATTAGCATGAGTTGGACTGGTTCAACGATATTTAACCTAAACCACTTCTGATGTGTACAATTTTGTACCAGATCAAATGCACCTAAGTGTAAACACAGTCGGATCGAAACTGGTTTAAATTGTAGCTCGTGTGTCATTTCACTACTGGTGATGCGATTTACATTTCATGTTGTTAGCATGTTCCCATTTAGAGGCAGCCTGGGTGTTTGCACACTCTTATTGAGCAATGGATATCAATATTATTTTTCCATTACAATTTGAAGTGTGACACTTGAAACTTAAGTTGCAAGATTCATTGATAGATTTATAGCCAGGGTCTGCTTCTGATCCTGCTTTTTTTCCCTTGCAAGATCGAGGCTCATGGAAGAGCGACGTGATGGAGAGTATGAACTTACAGTGGGACAACAGTTGGACATTGAGCAAGGGAACAAAGGGAGGAAACACGGTAATCTCAAAGTAATAGGGTTGGGCTGGATAGGGTAAGTGGTCGTAAAAATGGTTGTGGGTTGGGGTGAGGGATGACACGAGATGGTCGTGCACTCTCTGCTTGAAGCCCTGGTGGGAAGAGTAAGATTAAACACCCTCTGGAATGCTGTTCTGTAAACAGAAGTGAAGAAAAAAAGTAAGAAAGAGTTGAGGTATGCAGTAAACCAGGATTTTGGAAGTAGTTAAAACAATTGGGAGGGAGTTACTGGAATAAGAACACCTACATCCTGGATGGCATCTTGATGGAGCAGAGGAGAGGTGGTATAAATCAAAGGCTATCGACCTGCCTGTGATGTGAGAGCAACAGGCCTTGTGATTTGGCCTTGTTCCAGGAGATGTAAATAATGTTGAGAGCTTTAGATCCAACATCTTCCAAAAGAGATAGATGTGATGCTTTATTAAAATTGATAAAATAATACTTTTTGTAAAACCCTCCATTTAAATATTGTTAGGTGGAAAGGGGATGGGTAGTTAGCTAAAATGATCCTCGTACCTCTGCCAGGCTGAACAGTTTCCATTTTGTATCCCACTGAGAGGCCGGATCTACATCCGGACCTGAACCAAAATCGAATTGGCTTGTTCTTGTCACCTAACCAACTCGTCCACCTAGTTTCATCATAACTCATCCACAACTTTTAAAAATATGTTCCTATGTATTAGTTTTCACTTCATCACTCAATGGTAAAGAATCACTGAGAAAATTCAAAAAGTTATCGGATTCGGATCTTCACCAAATCGACTCAATTCGGCGTTCTCGCATGCTCAACCTGTCCCCAGGTTTTTTCCGGATTCGTCCATAACCTTTTGAGATATCCTGCTCGCACTCGCTTTTCGCTTCTTGTGCGTTGGGTAAAAATGTCCTTTTCACGCATTTCACTTCATTTTACATCCTGAGAATCAGGTAGACTTGCAAAATGATTATGAAGTTCAATGTGCCACCGTTTGACTAAACCCGTCAGCAAAGCGACAGGTAGACACAGCTGGTATCGCAGAAACTTGGGAGGCTTCACAGAAATCACATTAATTAATTCACATCTATCTATAATTCCAGTAATCTCTGTTTGTACGTTTGTTTGTCTGTGACCGCTGTTTCTCGACAACCACGGGTCCGATATACTTTTAACTTGCCAGGTATATTGCTGGGGACCCGAGGATGTGCCTTTTCAAGGTTTCATATTAATCGGACAATTACTTACCGAGCTATGTCCAAAAAACGATTCAACCAATCAGAGAGCAGCGAACTATCGCGTGTGCCGAACGTGGCGGACACACTCTGCCTCGGATGGCACATTTGAGAGCGTATTCATTTATTTCACGTTTGCAAACTATGTTGGCGCTATGTTGGCGTTAAACGATGTTTTAAAACTAATTAAAACCCCGGGGGGATTGTCACTGTACTCGCAAGCCGTTCGCCGTTCGCTTTGGCGTTGCGAATGGACCAAAACATTTCATGCGCCAAACCATTTCATGTAAATAGAGGGGGGGATATAATTTTAGATATAGATATAGTACGGGCATGCCCTAGTTAATCTTAATTCACATTAATCACATTAATAACTTCACATTAATCACAGAAAATGTGGAATTGTATAGGATTTGTGCTGTTCTCAGTCACCTTGCTGATTGATGGCACAGCATTATATAACTTTATGCCGGTGTAGCATGACAGGTGCCAGGCCTTGCTCATTCGCTTCTCCTTGCAGCTGGCTTAATGGCAGCAGGATTGCTTCATTTTGTCTTGAATTGAGTGAAGCAGGAATTAATTTTCCCTGCAATGGTTTGACTGTCCATCTTAATTATTTCTTTGCTGTGTTGTTTTTTTTGGTTTAAGTGCAATTTGCTTGCTATGATGAGAATGGCTGCAACAATTGTTCATTTGGCCAAATTCATTATACTGGGTTTCGTCTCTGTTTTACTAAAATTTGGCTCAGAGTTTTAATGAGGGTAGCCTCGTATTAAATCTTATAAATAACGTCAAGAGTTTGTGCATTTATACGTTATTCTTTCACGGCTGAACCGCAGCACCGACCAAATTTTGGGTGTAGAAACTTCAGAATCTGGGCAAGGTCTTAAGCTATCCCAGGTTGGCCTTGAAGGCTGGTCTGAGGCCAAAAGGGCTGTGATAAACTGTATATAGGGATGTTGGGGTCGGGCTGTGCTTCCCGCAGGCAAAATGAGGCCAATAACTCCATAGCTTTTCAATGTCCAATACGTCCCGGAACCATCGCCAGGAAACGCTCATCCGGCCGGGCAGCACCTGGTTAACAGCCCTCTATATTACCTTCATCACAAAACTTTGGGTAATATAGAATATACCAAAATTTCTCCATTTTCAGCAGTAAATTAACTCAAAAGACTGATGGAATGGATTAATGAAGCGCAGGCATGATGGGGGCAAATGGCTTCCTGTTACATTCAATTTCCTTGTATATCCTTGTTTATGCACTGCAACTCCTTCAGTATTTCAATCTTGATCTTCTCTCTTCCCCAAAACAACCCTAAAAACTTGTACCAAGTATCCTTTAACCATGTGTGCTATTTCTATGTAATGATTCCTCTTTATTTTTGTTCTGCCATTGTCTTTGTATTGGAAATTTGTTGAAAGACCATCTCTATAAATAGCTTTGTCTTTCTTAGCTTCGTCTTTGTAACTCTGCTTTTTTAAAAATCCTGCTGTTTCTTTCTCTCGGTGGTTTATGGTGCTTTGTGAATGGCTCATAAAAAGTGCCTTACAAATAGGTTTGTTTGCCTGTCCACCGTACAGTGGGAGACAGGGTTGTGTGTGTGCACGCACGCATGTGTGTGTTCATGTGTCGGTGTGTTTGTCCAAGCCATAACTTTTGTACGAGATGAGCATTTGTCATCAAATTTTCAACAAACATTCATTATGAGAATATAGAGAACACTACTTTCGTTTTAGTTGTTTTCTTCAAGTTTAGTTTGAGTACAAAGTGGGCATTGGGCGAGCTTTGCATTTTGAGATGCTTTCTAGTTGTTTTTTGTTTGTTTGTTGTTATTGATGATATAACCTAGTGAGACTCATTGAAGGTGAAACCAGGGCTGTAAGTGTAATATAACACGATTGCTGTCTCTTCCATTTTAATCATAGATTATTGTGCATTACTGTACATTCCCTTCCTTTTTCCTTTGGGGCTCCATGTTTACATACCACACGATCATTCGTCAGTGTCTCTTGGTCAGCCTTAACATTTCCATACTGTGTTCTAGTTAAAGAACTATACTCTATGTGTTGAGGCATCTTTGATTATGCTCTTATCTGCATATTCTCCATCGAATATGTAGGCCCAAAATTCACAACACTAATTCCCTGCAGCTATCTTAGTACGGCAGATAGGTGAAATATTTGGGAGAAATTGTGCCTTTGATGATGCAAGCACGAGAGTTGGCACACAGTTAGAGTATGCCCTAAGGAAGATATTTGGCTATAGGACCATCACATGTTTGTCCTGTGACAACAATGGCGGCTATTTTTCAAAAAAAGGACAAATCTGCGATGGCCCTAGAGCCAAATATCTTTCTTAGGACATGCTCTGACTGTGTGCCAAATGCCATGCTTGTATAATCAAAGGGACAATTCCAGCACCTATCTGCCATACTATCTTGTCAGTGTTTTATTTTTCAATTTGAGTAAATATCAACCTCATTTTTCGCCTGACTTCTGGGCCACTCCACCTGCCCTTTTTTCCCTTCATCCACTGACAGCCCACCTCAGGGTCTCACATACATTCTTCCAGAAACCCACACCTGAGGACTGTCCCCAATTTTAAGCTGAACTTTCACCTCCATTTATATTCATCCCTGTCTTCTCTCATTTGTGGAACTGATTCCCTGTGTCTATTCTCTTGTGATCTCTGCTTTCAAATGTGCTGTCTATTCCCATTCCAACTTCCTATATATTCTACCCTCAGGAACCCCATTTCCCCCCTTTTCTTCTTTCACCCTCTTCCTTTTTTCACCCTCTTCCATTCTTGCTACTCAACTACTCGTTTATGATGTGTCTATGTGTTTTTGTCTGCCTCTTCTCATTTTTCCCTCTTGGCAGCCTGTAAAGCTGTTGTCCTCTGCAATTCTATTCCTCCATGAGACTAAGCCTGTATTAAAGAGGCATCACCTCATTGGATTATGTTCCGATTCTCAAATTTTGGGCAAATATTTGTAGGTACATATTAATGTTGCACATTTTAATATACGAAGGGAGCCTGGTGTTGGGCTAGCGGCTAGGGTGCCAGCTTAGGATCCTAGGATCCTGGGTTCGAATCCCGGTCGATCGCTGAATTAACACCAGGGGGGTTGACTCAGCCTGTCATCCTTCCGAGGTCGGCAAATTGAGTACCAGTTCACTGGTAATTCCCTGCTTGTCGTAAAAAGGTGACAAAAAGGGTTGGCGGCAGGAAGGGCAACCGGCCGTAAAACATTGCTTCAAAAAGTGGACCAAAAAAAACAACAACAACCACGGTCCCCGAAAAAGGCCAACCCCTGCTTGCGGGGAAAAATGGCCTCTAAAGGTGGTTGTTATTTTAATATACGAAGGAGTTTTTATAAACACTGCCTGTTTTTATCTAGTATCCCCATGCTAAAAAAGAAAGAAAACTGGATCAGTTTGTAAAAATAAAAATTGTAATCGGCTCTGTCTGTCTCTGTCTGTTCACTGCCCTTTAGGCCCTTAAGACCTGATCCAGTTTTTTTAAAGCCGATTACAATTGACGATGTTTAGATAATGGCAGAAAAGGAAAAAAAAAAGTTAAAATAAATAAACCATGTCTGTCCGTCCATCCATCACGCTATCTCCACCTAATCGGTTGTGTAGAAATTCACCAAACTTGGTAGTTATGATCACCACATAGCAAGAAAGTGCGAGAGCAGTATCATTTTGGCCCCGTCCCCTGGAATACCAAAAAGGTCAAATACCAAAAAAATGAAATTACGGGCACATTTTAAAATGTAACTTTGCATATATTAATCAGCATTAGGGGACGCATGAAATTTGTAATCATTTATTTGGATTTGACCCCCGGTTCATGCCCCAGAATTTGACCCCAGGTTCATCCAATGATATTGGATCGTTCTTGGTGGAACTGTTTGCCATCTTTCAACTTTGCTTTCAGTGGGAAGCATGGGGATTCTGCAATGGGGCATCGACTTCAATCTAGTTTTTTTTTGTTGTTTTTTCGGTTTGGGATATTATAAATTTTGAACTTTTTGAAAATATCAACTCTTTTCTTCAGTTTTGCCTTTTTATTGATGGAGCTGCAAATTATTGTTGACATAATTGCCAAGGTTACGCATTTTGTTTGATAATCTTTTGGCCTTTTGGTGCAAATTTAACATTTTTTGGGAGAGGCCACAAGACGTAAATGACATCAGAAAAGGGTTTAGCTCTGAGAATGTGCATATATTTATTGGATATATAGGGCATGCTCAAAGATTAAAAGCATCGAGTGTGACGTCAAACTCACACTTTCACCAGATAGGCTAAATGCAGAATGGTAAACCACCCAAACGAGTCGTATTGCTTTATGGCTAAGCCTCAAGTAAAGGGCACAAATATTTGCTTGTGTATTGTAAACTGTATATCAGATTCAATGTTTCCTTAGTTTTTCCCTTTTCTTTCAAAAGGTGCAATATAATATAGAATTGGAATTAACCTTAATTTTTACTTTCTCTTCTTAGACAAGAGTTTCCTTGGCTACTTTTTCCACCATATTAGACGATGCATCCATACCACTAAAATGTATACAAAATATGTCATGAGGAACACATTAGCCAATCACAGACATTTTGTTACAAAGGATTATCAATCGGATGAAACTTGGTGGACAGGTTGGTGTGTATCAAGGAAGAATTGATTCAGTTTTGGTGAATATCCCAATCCAGATCTGAATAGGATAATTACCTCTGCCATAAAAGGTGGGCAGAGGTTATGTTTTCACCCCTGTCTTTGCCTGTTTGTCTGTTTGTGAACGAACAGGTTATCTCAAAAAGTTGTGGACAGATTTAGATGAAATTTGGTGGAGAGGTTGGGTATGTGAAAAGGACAAAATGGTTAGATTTTGGTGAAGATCTGGATCTGGATCCCAATCAGGATACTAGAATTGTTTGTGATTCTTCACCATTGAGAGATGGGGCCAAAATCAATAAATAGTGGGATATCTCAAAAAGCTGTGGACGGATTTGGATGAAACTTGGTTGAGAGGTTGGTTGTTTGACAAGGAAGAATTGGTTCGAGTTTGGTGAAGATCCGAACACGGATCCGGATATGAGAATTATTTAATATTTTTATGTGATTCTTCACAATTGAGTGATAGGGCTAAAACGAGAAATAGCACGCTATCTCAAATACTTGTGGACGAGTTATGATAAAACTAGGTGGATGAATTAGTTACGTGACAAGAACAAGCTGATTAGATTTTGGTTCAGGTCTGAATCCATATCTGGTCTATTAGTGGGATACAAAGTGTAAACTGTTGAGCCTGGTGGAGGTTTGCACTCTACCGAGTGCAATTCTAGTTTAATATATAACTGCTTCCATTATTGAAGTTTTATTTGCTTTTCTTACGAGTTCTTAGGTTTTAAATTGAAAGAAAAAACGATCTATCAGCTTTGCACACAGCCTGTATATTCGCTGAGAAAGGACCAATTTGTTTGTGGAACATTGGACTTTGTGACCCGTGGTTATATTTTTGGAGGGAGTTGACTCAGGCAAAATGTCAAGTTTGTTGTGCTTATGTGTTTTATGCACTGCAGTTCTCATATTCATTGTGAATATGAATTCTCCTAGGTACAATATGTTTTTCAATTCAATGAAAAAAAAAAAAGAGAGACCCTAGTGCTTCAGGTGTAAAAGATGTTGAGAACAGTGATTAATGGCAGTTTGTGGTTAAAATACTGACAGTGGCGTATCACAGTGTTTCTTTCAAATGATTAATTAATCCATTTTGCTTAAACTACATGATACGCCTCACACAGGAACAGATAATTCTGCAATAACCATATATGTTCCTGTTTTATGATCTATCATTTACCTAAACTGCCAACATTGAAGTATGTTGCTTCTATGAAGGAGAAAGACGATTGGTAAATACTGATGATCATTACACTCCATTCCAGTTCACTTATCTTACTTTGAGGAGATTTCATCCAATATATACACAAAGAATTAAGTTAAGCACCCCTACACAACGAATTAAGGTAAGCACCCCCTAATATATATTCTTTGTGTATATGTATACATTGGCATATATTCTAAGGTATGTGAGATCAAATAATGATTGGTATGACATTAGCAATTATCCATTGATGAAATTGAGTGATCAAAGTGAAAAAAAGTGATTGGTTGAGTCAGTGATCCGATCACGTGGGTCCTACACACGTTATTGACGCAAAGATCGCTAGAGGTCTTCTCAGAACAATGACTGTACGTTAGAAAACATAAACGTCATCCACACTGTCCGTGATGGACCTATAGCTCCATACTTAAATTGAGGTGAAAATATGCCTAAAATTCCCAAAAAATTTCACCTTAAATTATTCAGAATAAAATATTGAAAACGGCATGATTGTTATGTTTTTATGTGACCATAATATCACTTCTCCAGAAAATATAGCAATATCATGGGTATATTACACTGTTTCGACGACAACAAACTTGTAATGTGCGAGGTTGTAAAAAAACGGGGGGGGTGCTTAACTTAATTCTTTGTGTATAGCTCGAGCAAGTTGCATATATAAACTGGCAATTACCTTTTCTGGTTTAGAATATATCTATAAATATTTGTGCTAAATGTTACATCAACAGTGTGGTTAAAACTACAAGGATGGTGCCGAGGGGAGGAGGGTAGCGAAGATGTTAACGGTTAGGTGAATTTGAGAAGTGCCTCCAGAAGTTTCTACATTGCATTGAACATTGGTATTCAAATGGTAACAACTGAGCTGAGCCCACAAAGAAACAGCCAGGATTATAAATGTCACGAGGGAAGAGAGAATGGGAAAGAATGAGAGAGAGTCATAAGTGGAGTGAGAGGGCCAACCTGAAAAATTGACCGCTGATTACAAATATCATCAAGGAAGAGATATTGGGAAACTATCAGAGGATGTCATTATTGGTGAGGGCCTAGTGGGAGGTAAGGAATTGTGTTTGAGTAGCATTTGCAAGAGCTGGCAGAAATGCATAGATGAGGTATGCGCACTCACCTACGTATAAGCTGTCTAGCCTGGGTTCATATCCCGACCCAGCTATGAAATGTCATCCCGGTGTTTCACAGGCAAGGTGATTCATCAATGTGTGTACCATCCCTCCCATGGACGTTAAACTGGGCGTACCCTCTGCCGCATTAGTTGGTGGATGTTAAAGATCCCATGGTGTCATTCACGAAGAGTAGGCAAGCTATTGCTGGCACAATGGCCAAATTACAAATCCCTGCCGTGACTGCTGCTGGGAAGGCAACGGCAAACCACCAGGCATAAACCTTGCTCAAGCAGGTGCTTCAGTAGCACTGACACTCTATAACAGAGTATGGTACATCAGAATCAGAGTAGTGATGGCAATGTACAAAAGAGCGTGCACAGCTGTAAGGACGAAGGACGGGAACAGTGGTGAGTTTGAGGTGAAGGTGGGAGTGCATCAGGGGTCTGTACTAACTCCACTACTATTTGTAGCTGTGATGGAGGTGCTGGCTCAGAACGTAAAGGAGGGTTTACCATTGGAGTTGTTGTATGCAGATGACCTGGTGTTGATTGCGGAAAATATGGATAGACTGAAGGAAAAGATGAACAAGTGGAAGGAATGTATGGAGACAAAAGGTCTGAAGGTGAATATGGGAAAGACGAAGGTGATGGCAAGTGGTAAAGCATGTGGTGAGGTGGAAAGAACTGGGAAGTGGCCATGTGCTGTGTGCAGGAAGGGTGTCGGAGTGAACTCCATTCAATGTACAATGTGTGCTGAGTGGGTTCATAAAAAATGTAGTGGTCTGAGAGGGTCATTAACCAGTGTGGCAGCTACATTCAAATGTAAGGTGTGCACAGAGGGAGCTGCAGATGGAGGAAATGTTGAGTTGGATCTTGGAGATGGCGTGAAGCTGGAAGGTGTGAAAACATTTTGCTACCTCGGAGACACGCTGAATGGAGAAGGTGGATCAGACTCGGCAATGGTTGCGAGAGTGAGATGCGCATGGAAGAAGTTTCGGGAACTGAGTGGCGGGCTGATGAGGAGGGGAGTGTCGTTGAAGCTGAAGGGAAATGTGTATGCTGCATGTGTGAGAAGTGTTATGATTTATGGGAGCGAGACACGGGTAATGAACGTAGAGCAGCAACGAAGGCTGGAAAGGGTGGAAATGCGAATGGTTCGGTGGATGTGCGGAGTGTGGTTGAGAGAGAGAGGAAGACAAATGATGAATTGCGAAAGATGATGGGAATAGAGCCTGTGATTGCTGTGAAGAGGAACAGGTTGAGATGGTTTGGTCATGTGTTGAGGAAGGATGAAAGTGACTGGTTGAGAAGAGTGATGGAAATGAATGTAGAAGGAAGTAGAGGACGGGGAAGACCGAGAAAGACTTGGCTAAAGATGGTGGAAGAAGAAATGCGGGCAAGGGGGTTATCAAGGAGAGATGCAGAAAATAGGGCAAAATGGAGAAGATTGTCATGGGGACTGCAAGACTAACCCCTGCTCTAGCAGGGAAAATGGCCTTAAAATGCATGTTGTTGTTGTTGTTGTTGGTACATCAGAATCAGTATTTACAAAAGTGCTCGTTTTGCTACAAAAAAAATCTCTGCCTACTTTGAATACACATTCATATCTAAGGTTGCCAAATACAAGTTTATACATAGTTCAGTAAGCTGTGTCTGTCAATTTCATATATCTGATGAATCTCGGATTGGTTGTTATCACAATCTCGGATATAGACCTCCAATCTCGGATTGGTTGTTATCACAATCAAACGAAGAAAATCTCGGATCTATGAATTTTCCCTTCCTTCCAATACTTCAAGGTATAGCCTGGTGTTGGCTTAGTGGTTAGGGTGCCGGCTCGGGATCCGAGGATCCTGGGTTTGAATCCCGGTCGATCGCTGAATTAACACCAGGGGGGTTGACTCAGCCTGTCATCCTTCCGAGGTCGGCAAATTGAGCACCAGTTCACTGGTAATTCCCTGTGTGTCGCAAGAGTCGACTAACAGGGTTGGTGGCAGGAGGGCATCCGGCCGTAAAACATTGCTTCAAAAAGGGGACCATGGTGCCCGAAAAAGGCCAACCCCTTCTCTGCAGGGAAAAATGGCCTCTAAAGGTGGTTCTTCCAATACTTCAAGGTGACAGCTTAAAACCATGAACCACCATGACCCCTATCAACTTAACCAATGGTCTTGAAAGCTCTTGCTGTGTTTATCTGCACATCGCAGGTCTGCTGGTTTTCTTCTATCCAATTCTAGGTATGCTTACCTTTGAAATAGTCTCAAAAAACATCAGATATCCACAGATTTCAGACCAATCAATTACCTTTGAATTAACTTCAATAAACCATTTTGACAGCATAATAATAACAATTTCCACTACGTTTGCATGAACACTTGATCACCGAGTTGAGTAACATCCCCCAAGATGCCTTTAATTTATAAACTGCCCCATTTTCCGAGTTCCCTGTGTGATACGGATTACCGGTAAACGGTCTTGCTGTCTTCGTGTACTGTACAGTGTCAAAACTGCATGGGAATATGCCATGTGATAATCATGCTATCTCTTCATATCTTTATTGAAACCAATACTAACATTGCTTTCTGCTGTTTCTTTTGATCTCTTGTACTTTATCCAATTTTTCACTCGTCACTTGTTAGACTTGACCACTTTCCTCTTATGTATTACTCGCATGGGTACCCAGCGTTGCCCAGTGTTGTTCTAACCGTGTCATTTTAAAGAAATCTTTTTTTTTTTTTTTTTTTTTTCCTATTTTTGTGGGGGACTAAAACACTTCCCTACACCCACTAAGGAATGGGGTTGGGGGATCATTTAATATTGCCTTGCACACAAACATCTCATAGTATCATACTAAAATACACAATTTGGTGTCTGTCTGACTGCGATACTTTGTCGTTACATATCCAATCTCAACCAAACTTGACAGGAGGACAAAGGATCACACGATGGGGGTTGTGACAACTTCATTTGCCCTGCTCCCCAAGGGGGATTTCCATGTTGAGATAACTTGCCTTGGCATTTTGCCAAGGCCGCTACTAACTACAAAAGTAATAACACGAATGTAATCACATAATACTGCATTAACGTTATTACAAAACAATATTAATACTAACAATATCCCTTCTCTCCCAGGGCTTTTTGGACAAATGCCGTGTTAACGTTTATGAACGTGTGGCACCCCAAAAAATATTATAAATCACAAACGTGTGTGATTACCTTTTGAAGCAGTCACTACTGCTGTTTAACACTAACCTAAAAAGGAGGAAAACCAGGGTTCGGGTGTGTTCAGTTGCTAAGCAGCTATCTAGCGCTTGCCAAGCCAGCAAAACCAGCCAGCAAGCCAGCAAAATATTTGGTTTGTTGTATTTGGTGTATTTGGTTGGTGGTGTATTTTGGTGGTTTTGGTGGTGTAATTTGGTGGTGTATTTTGTTGGTGGTGTATTTGGTTTGTTGTATTTGGTGTATTTGGTTGGTGGTGTATTTTGGTGGTTTTGGTGGTGTTTTGGTTTGTTTTGGTGGTTCCTTATCAACGGTTTTGAATGGAGTGCTTGTTTGAATGCATAAACCACTTGGTGAGCGCTTTACAAGAAACTTGGTAACTGAACACACTCCCAACGTTTTTGAGTCCCGAGCCCAAATCTACTGTAATCTATATACCCAGAGAGGATAATAACGTGCCCTAATTTAGGGAATTTCCCAGATAGTTTTCACGGTTATTGTTGAAAAAATGTTTAAACTTTCCCCTGAAGTGCTGTATTCTGTTGTATATTATAACACACTTTTCTTCTTCTTCTTCTTCTTTAAAATGTAGGCTTCGAATCGCTCATCAAATATCCATTTCATATAAAAATTCAATCACTTACAGTTCTTCCTTTCTACATTCCTGAAACTCACCTGCATTCCATACCTCCTCCAACGTTTTTAAATTTTTATTATTTATTTATTTATATTATACAGACTCGAGGCTCGTGAAACTAACATTTATCAAACAAACAAATCAATCAAACAAACAAGCAAACAAAGTATATAAAAAGGGGAGCGGTCGACAAGATGGGGAGAGAAGGGGAGGAAGCACACAAACACAACATTTGAGAGCAGGGACATCGGGAGATGTGTGGGAGGGAGAGGGCCTGGGGGGAGGCAGGATAGGTATAAAACGTAAGGACACCAAGGACTTCCAGGAAAGAAGTCAAAAGTCACCTCAAAAAAGTGGATTTGGGGTGAAATTAGCGGGGGTAGAAAAGATCAAGGTTTTGGATTGGGGAAGATAAGAGATGGTGGTGAACAGCCGTTTTAAAGACCTGGAGGGAGGAGTGGGATTGAAGAGAGTGAGGGAGTTTGTTCCAGAGGCAGGAGAAAAGAGGAATGAAGGAGTGAAGGATCAAACGGATCTCTGACTTGAAAATCACAAGAAACTCATTTTGCAATAAATGTTCGTTTTTCATGAATCGTCCAACACTTTTGAAAATCCAAACTCACCCCTCCACTCCGAAACTCCCCCCTCACCCCTCCCCTCCTAAACTCTCCCCTCACCCCTCCCATTCAAATCTTCCCCCTTGCCCCTCCCCTCCTAAACTCACCCCTCCCCTTCTAAACTCCCCCCTCACCCCTCCCCTCCTAAGCTCTCCCCTTTCCCCTCCCCTCCTAAACTTCCCCCTCACCCCTCCCATTCAAATTTCCCCCCTTGCCCCTCCCCTCCTAAACTCGCCCCTCCCCTCCTAAACTCACCCCCCCCCCACTTAAATTCCCCCCTCGCCCCTCCCCTTCAAACATCCCCCTCCCCATCAAATCTCCCCATCCTCCATTTTTCTCCAATTCTCTCCTCTCACCCCTCCTCCTGAAAGCGGCTTCCTCCTCGCTTCCTCTCCATTCCAACTCATACCTCCTCCAATCTTCTTCCTCGCTCTTCCCCCCCCCCCCCTTCAAACAACACCTCAATGTGCCTCATCCAATCACCATCAGTGGACATCTCTCTGGCCATTCTCAGAGAGCCTCTTCAGTGGCGACGTGTCTGGCATTTCACTCAGGCCGACTGGCACGGCCTTCAGGATGCCATCAATCATCTGGACTGGTCTCCCATCTCTACTGCCTCTGACATCAACTCATCCTGGTAATTCTTCCAAAGTAAATTGCCCTCTCTCCCATGCACAGATTTATCCCATCTCTATCCCATCTCGTTTTCAGTTGTCATACCCTTCCCCCCGTCCATGGTACACTGAATCTTGTGGTGAGGCAGTTGCCCTGAAACAACTTGCCTTCTCCTCCTGAAAGGCAAATCCAACGGAAGGCAATCTCAGTTCCTTTCACAAAGCTCGGAACCAGTGTGTGTCTACCCTCAGGAGAGTCAGGAAACAATATCTCTCTACTCTCAAGACTGAACTCTCAAACCTGTCTTTCTCCTCCAAATCTTGGTGGCGTCTGATCAAATCTGTTTCAGGTGTTTGTTCCCCTTACATCCCCTCCCTTACCTCAAACGGCTACAAAGCTGACACAGCTCGTGATAAAGCTGAATACCTCTGTGTTTGCCTCAAAATCTTGTGTCCCGAACCCATCTCACGGCATGAGCCCATGGGTCCTAAAATCCTGTTCTGCCGCTCTATCTCACCCTCTCTCTGTTCTCTTCACCCTCTCTTTACTCAAGGTCCTATACCATCTGCTTGAAAATCAGCCAACATTACCACTTTACATAAAAAAGGTGCAAAAGCAGAGCCTTGCAACGACAGACCAATCAGCCTGCTGATTGGAACAACAACTTGCACCAGGAGTTCTGCTCCCAATTATCAGCAAAGTCGTGGAATCCATCATTGCTTCGGATGTGAAATCCTTCTTCTTCTCCAATGGCTTGATCTCTGATCATCAATTTGGATTCAGACCAGGTCATTTAGTCTCTGGACATGCTGCTTCTGCTGTCTCAACAATGGATGGAGGTCCTCAATGCCAAACAGAAAATCAGAGCTGTCTCCCTTGACATATCATGTGCCTTCAATACGGTCTGGCTCCCAGCTCTGCTCACCAAACTCTCCTCTTATGGTATCTATGGAAACCTATACGCATGGCTTGCGGACCTCCTGTCTGGTCGCAGTTAATGTGTGTCCCTTAATGGATTTCTCTCATCTCCCCTTCCTGTTCAGGCTGGAGTTTCTTAAGGCAATGTTCTGGGCCCTGATTTTTTTCTGGTCTTCATCAATGATCTCTTTGACTCCCTGGAAAATCCTTTATCTTTTTGCTGATGACTCCACTCTCTGCTGCTCCATACCTCATCCCTCAGATCGGTAGACAGCAGCCTCCTCACTCTCTGCAGACCTGGACAAAATCACAGACTGGTCAAAAAAGTGGAACATGTCTTTCAATCCTGACAAATCTTACACTCTCACTATTTCTCTCTGAAAAGACCATCTGGAAAACCCTTCCATCTACTTTCTCAACAAGCCTCTCCAAGAAGTTCTGTCTCACAAGCTTTTGAGTCTCACTATCTGCCATGATCTTTCCTCGGAAAACTACATTTCCAAGCTGGCCGACTCGGCATCCTCTGTCGTGCAAAGTCCTTCCTTGGCACACCTGAGCTCCTTACCACATACAATGCTTTCATCCGCAGCTCAATGGAATACTGCTCTCCCCTCTGGGTTGGTGCTCCTGCCTCACACTTAGCTCAGCTTCACGCTGTTGAAACGAAAGCTTTCAGAATTATTGGAATCTCCCATGATGAAGCTGACTGAGGGCCTTTCACTCGCTCACTGCAGGCAGGTTGGTGGTCTTTCTGTCTTCTACCAACTCCTCTGTGGCCTAGCTCCCCCAGCTCTGTCCTGTCTGTCTGTGCTCTGTCCCCCAAATATTCATTCAGGTCGCACAAGATCTTCCAGAAACCCTCTTCTGGTGAAAATGCCAAATCAAGGCTCTGCTCACCTTCACTCTTTCATTCCTCTTTTCTCCTGCTTCTGGAACAAACTCCCTCACTCTCTCCAATCCCACTCCTCCCTCCAGGTCTTTAAAACAGCTGTTCACCACCATTTCTTATCTTCCTTCATCCAAAACCTTGATCTTTGCTACCCCCGTTAATTCACCCCACATCCACTTTTTTGAAATACCAACTTCTTTCCTGGAAGTCCTAGCAGTGTCCATGTGTTTTATACATCTCCCACCGCCCCCCCCCCCTTCCCATGCCTCCTCCCCCCAAGCCCTTACCCTCCCACAGATCTCCCGATGTCCCTGCTCTCAAATGTTGTACTTGTGGGCTTCCTTCTCTCTCCCCATCTTGTCACCCGCTCGCTTTATTATGTTTTTTTGTGTCAGTTTGTTTTTTTGTGATTAATGTTAGCTCTTACACGAGCCTCCATCTTGTATACAAAAAACAACAACAAAAAAAACCGTTACCATTCCTGCTGCTTCTGTACGGAGTGGGTGTACTAGTAGTTTAAATGTTGATAAAAGAGGAGAAACTTATTCCAACATCTTTGTTTGTTTTATTCACCACTTTTCTGTTGTGTAACCCAGCCAATCATTGCACAGAATAATGAACAACTGGTCTTGCGCGGGAAGGCTATAGTCTCGATCTGCATCGGCAGACAATCGCAGCACACTTACATTCTATCTGTTGGAGTATTGTACAAGGCCTAATCAACTGAAACTCTCATAAACAATGATGATCAATCTTCTTTTCCTGTCCTGTGTAGACTTCCTTTTTGCCACCATGCCTTGTTTGTGGGATTATTACAGTACCTACTAAAGCCTGGTGTTGGCTTAACGGTTAGGGTGCCGGCTTGGGATCCTAGGATCCTGGGTTTGAATCCCGGTCGATCGCTGAATTAACGCCAGGGGGGTTGACTCAGCCTGTCATCCTTCTGAGGTGGCAAGGTGGCCAGGGAGGTCGGCAAATTGAGTACCAGCTTGCTGGGATGAATGATCCCGGTGTGTACCCCGGTTTAGAATAGGTACACCGTATCCCTGCGCATCGTAAGAGACGACCAAGGGTTGGCGTCAGGAAGGGCATCCGGCCATAAAAACATTGCCTCAAACAGGGAACCGTGATTGTCATGGGGCCCGCAAGGCTAACCCCCGCTCTAGCGGGGAAAAATGGCCTCAAAACGATCATTCATATTCATATTCTACTAAAGATGTACTGCCAAGTTAAGGCCTCTTTTTCTGGCCTAACTCCCCCGCTACCCCACCCCCTGAAAAATTCCAAATTGATCCAATGACAAATAGCATACTTTACCTGCATGTGAGACAAAGTCTTAAATGGAAGTAGATTTGGATCCTTTTTCAAAGCTCAAATGAATTTCCTATCACTACAGGCATAGAATGATCTTATCAAGCTTTATAATTCAGGATTATGCCTGCGCTTCCTGTTCCCAGAACCTTGTGGCACTTGTACATGGAAAGACGATCGGTAAATACTGACAATCTCTGTGGATTCTCTTGATTTTTAACCTAATGACATATTCTGTATTTTCTGTCTCGCTCTCCTCCTTTACTTAGAAGCAAAGCAACAACAATGGAACACATCACTATTTAAATTATTTGCACTCGCAATCCTCCAAGATAACTGGGCAGAAGATTGCTCTTTGATTCCAATTGGCATTATAAAGATAAATTGGTTAATATAATCATTACACAGACATGTGATCTAACAAATGGCACCACCACAACCTTTGTGGTTTCTGATATTATTTGACAGAGCCATTCACTCCCTCTCGGCCCCAGTTCATGCCAAAGGACAATTAATATATATCCGATGCACTTTGAAATTGCCAATTAGATGTGCACATAAGGTATGTGGCGATTATAACTTCCTATCTCTCAAACGAAGTGATTTTTATGCAAAACTTTGCTAGTTACATGATCTCAATCTGGGAAAAATGTATGTCAATAAACTTAATCCAAATCGATATTTATTTTTGAGTCCTTTTTATTAAAACCTTTTATTCACACCTATTAACTGTGTGTTTTACATGAACCTAACTTGCTTCCTGTCTGTCAAAAGCATTTGTTTTGTTATTCCCTTGGAGGAAGTACGTACAGACAACGAATGAGGTGCGGAGAGATTTGTGGCCTGTTTATTGGCAGCAACTCAATAATGGCCGTTTTCACCTCGTGCTGCACATACGTGCATTCTACTCGACATGGGCAATATGCTGGACATCAGTAATCCATTCTGCTAGTGTGTTGGCCACAAACATATAGTGGTAGCCTAGCACCAAACTGGTAGGTAGTAGATATTTTTTCTGAAACGATGTCAAAGTGAAAGCATCGACACTCGTGATCAACAATGTCCAAAGCCACCATAACTCTCCAGTACAATTTAATGTGATTGGAAAGATAAGGTTGTACCGCAAAATGGGGGGAATAGGGACAGTAAGGTGAATAGGGACACAAACTGAAAAAAGTTCGGAAACTTTTTTCGCTCAAAATTGATAACCATACAGATTTGTTGATATTTGGGTTGAAAGTGTTCTCTTGTTTTTTTTAAAAAGCAACTTATAGTCCCTATTAACCCCATATATGGGTTAAATAGGAATAAATAGGATTTTTATGGCTGTCCCTATTCACCCCGTTTTACGGGTGAATAGGGACAGCCACTAATACAAAAAAAAAAAGAAAAAAAAGAAATAGGGACAGTTTGGAGAAACGTTTTATCCCATTTTTTTTCATTGGCACCATGGATTATATTATGGGTGCATATTATGTGCATCCATCTGAGCTATCAATTTAGCAATAAGTTGGAAACTCAGGATTGTTTCTTGATTGTTATTATTTTGTCTTAGTGACTGTCCCTATTCACCCGTAAAACGGGGTGAATAGGGACAGCCATAAAAATCCTATTTATTCCTATTTAACCCATATATGGGGTTAATAGGGACTATAAGTTGCTTTTAAAAAAAAACAAGAGAACACTTTCAACCCAAATATCAACAAATCAGTATGGTTATCAATTTTGAGTGAAAAAAGTTTCCGAACTTTTTTTCAGTTTGTGTCCCTATTCACCTTGCTGTCCCTATTCACCCCAGTTCACGGTATGTACGATCCAGGCATTATGGCCTCAATTCTTGCTACTTTGTAAACGCACTGTAGTGATTGTTGCTTTAATTTTTCAATTGCGCACTTTGGAATTTTTGAGTAAGAAAATAAAGAAGCAACTGTTGGATTACCCACCTTAGATGAAAGATGCTATGAAGTTATGACAGCTGGACAGTCACTTTGAATGCAGGGCACCTCCACTCATTTGTTCCTTTGTCCCCACCTGTGGAATAAACTTCCACATCCTCGTCGATCTCATTCTTTCTTGTAGATCTTCAAGACCGCTGTTCACAACCATCTCAGATCATCCCCAATCCAAAACCATGATGTTTTCTACCCTTGTTAACTCTCCACCCTGCTCCAAGCCCACCTCCTTCCAGATTTCCAGTTTTTTCTGAGAGTTTGTTTCTGTATCTATTTTGTCCATCCCATGCAAACTCTCCTGCCCCCCATTCCTCCCCAAACCCATTGTTTGTCCAAGTCTCCCTCTATCTTGGCCTTCAACTCTGCTGTTGGTGTCCCTCCCTCCCCCCCCCCAACCCCCTTCTGCTGTTCCATTTTGTTCTGTTACATCCTGATCTGTTCAGTGTATTAGTACTAGCTCTTCCATAAGCTTTGACTATGTACAGTACCCAAAAACAAAAGCTTGGCCAAATTATTTGGACTTCAGCATCAGTATTTTGAGGCCGAATGGTAGCCGTAGTTTGATTGAGACAGAAAGTAAGACCAGCAATCCTGACACGCGGAGTGTAAGATGGTTCCGGGCACCACTTTAACTCTCCTAAGTCGGTGATGGAAATGCCCCATTCTCCCATGACACTAATGCCAATTGCTTGATATTTTTTGTGAGAACTTCCCTTTCACATCACTCCATAAATATCCCCTCAACTTAAACACTTTGATGTAGTTATTTAGTAAATAATTAAGTAGTTAATTCTCAGTCCGTAGTTCAATTGAGTAATGTCCCCCCCACTTAGGCTGGTGCTCCCATTTCACATCTCTCTGTCCTGGATGCTGTGGATTCCAAATCTCTCAACATCATTGCCATCTCTCACTAAAAGCAGAAGTATAGGGTTTACTGCTCTCACATTACATACAGGTTGCTAATCTCTGTGTTCTACCTCCTCTCCTCAGGTATTGAATCGTATGCTTTTTCATCCCTCAGTCCTTTGTCCCTCAAAGTCATTTTTTGTTCTTCCAGCAACCTCGTCTTTGTGAAACTCCCAAAGTTCTAGGTTATTGCTAACTCCAGACTCATTTCTTCCTCTTTTCTCCATCTTCTGGAACCTCTTTCCTTAATCTGCTCAATCTCACTTGTCACTCCATGGCTTGTACATGCCAGGATACCCCCACCTTTTGGTCATCCCTCACCCTACCTGTGATGTTTTCTGTCCTCATAACCCCCCTCCCTCTTCCCTAGCTCTTCTTAGATATTTATGTGTTGCTGTTTCCTTTCCTCTTCTCTTTCTTCCTCCCATTCTTCCATCCTCTTGTTTTGTGCACATGTTGTTGTCCCACTACTCCTCTGTCAGTGTGTTGCTTTATTGCCACGGTCAGACTTTATATACCAAAAACCTCATTTTGGGCCTTGTTTACCTGGGTCACCGCTGGTCCTCAATGTCTTAACAACTCCCTTAACCCATGCAGATCAGAGACATTTGCTGTTTTGTTTTGTTTCCAGTGAGTTTGGGAATGGGTGAACTCATTCGCTCTCTGTGTTTGCTCTGGCTGATCCACATCAGTATTTTTATCCAAATTAATGAATTAAATTAAGCAATCCTATGATCCAAAGGTAGACTTGCCTGATCTATGCTGTACCAAATTTTGACTCCAAAGCATATCAAAGTCCCTGCAAATTTCCATCCATTGGAATAAGGTCAAAGTTGAACCTATTTTTCACGAGCGTAATTCCACACACGAAAAGGTGATTCCAGCATATGCCAAATTTTTACATTTTGTTTTTGAAAGATATTGCGTTTTCGAATAAAGATCATTTATTCACTGTATCTTATATTTTACATTTATAAATGCTGTGTCAGAGGGCTGATGTAAATACTTCCAAGTTTAACATGGGTTATTTACAAAAACAACGACTTGTAAACAAGCTCCACTGAAGCACAAGCATATTTCCATTTGACAAACAGTAACCCTCAAGGGGCATTGGTAACAAAATCGAGAGAACACATTTTCATCATGACTCCTTGTTTTTGTTTTCCGGCATACCATGTGCAGTTATTTCCTTTTTGTTGTGTTAAACATTTCCAGGCAATACAATGGATAAATGGAATGCTTATATCGGAAAGTAAATATGGCTAGCATATTTACAATTGAGGGAAGTAAGGAAGGTTCAAAAAAAGAATGAATATTTATAAGGTATTTGCCTTTATGTTCCTCTTCTCTCTCTCTCAGGTTCTTCCTAAACTACATCCTATCTGACGTTTTTATTTTGTTTTTAGAATAACTTTGGGTTTTGTCTTCCAAGGCAATGGACCAATTAACGCCAATTACGAAAAACTTTGGCTTTGATTGTGTCGAGTGTTATTCACGATGAGGGAACCCCAAAAAGTCTAATCATTTGTCGAATAATAGTAACGTTTAATGAAGACGTCAGAACACATGGTACTTCAGAACGCACGGTAATCAAACGTAATCAAGCATTACATTACGCAAATTACTAAATTGTGAGGGCCTTTCACTCGCTCACCGCAGGCAGGTTGGTGGTCTTTCTGTCTTCTACCGACTCCTCTCCGGCCTTGCTCCCCCAGCTTTGTCTGTGCTCTGCCCCACAAATATTCCTGCAGGTCGCACAAGATCTGCCAGCAACCCTCTTATGGTGAAACTGCCAAAATCAAGACTCTCTGCTCACCTTCACTCTTTCAATCCTCTTTTCTCCCGCCTCTGGAACAAACTCCCTCACTCTCTTCAATCCCACTCCTCCCTCCAGGTCTTTAAAACAGCTGTTCACCACCATCTCTTATCTTCCCCCATCCAAAATCTTGATCTTTTCTATGCCCGTTAAAACACCCCAAATCCGCCTCTTTCAATCTCCGACTTCATTCCTGAAATTCCTAGTAGTGTTCATTTGCTTTATACTCTGTACCCCTTCCCCACTCCCCCCAGCCCTCTCCCTTCCACAGATCTACCGACGTCCTTGTTCTCTACTGTTGTTGTGCTTGTGTGCTTCCCTCTCTCTCTCTCCCCCTCTTGTCTCCCGCTCCCTTCATTGTATGTTTTATGTGTCTGTGCATATTTCCATGTTTAATGTGTTAGCTCTTACACGAGCCTCAAAACTCTGTGTATATATAAAAAAGTGTTACGTAATTTTTGAATGCCCCTGTATTGGGGTGAAGCAAACTGTGACCGTGTGAGGAATCAGCTTGTTCTGATATAACTGTGGGGGGGAGGGGGGGGGGGTGATGTGATGTGGATAAGAGGTGTGCAGTTAATTTTTAATAGCGCATTCAATGTTTGTTACACAATTGTGCTGTTCAGCTTTTAAGAGTGCTTTAAATGCATGTTTCCCAATCGGCCTGTTTACTAGATTTTGTCGCTGCTTGTGACCACAGTGTGCTTGTTCTTGTTGTAACCTCACATGTCCTACGGTCCACATATTAAACCACAAGGATATCAAGTCCTCAACTTTTTGTGTCTGCGTTTCCCTTACTCAATCTTGATGAAGGTTGGCTTGATCTTTCACACATGACTCCCAAAGGGAAAATATTTATCTTTGTTCTTTGAGGAGAGAAAAAATAAATAAACATCACTTTTGTGACGCATTTTCTTTGTTCATGGATTTTCTGTTATAATTAGCCTATCTTGTGATGCCCATGTTATCTAATCCCTCAGCAACTTTTGTCCTGCTTTTAAACTCCTGCTGGAGTTTTTAGGTGTTTTTGAATTGTTTTTTTTGCCCAACAATGACAAAGTGTGCATGCAATAAATAGACTGGTTATTTTGTCATAATAAATGGTCACTTGAGTTGATGCCCTCCTCATAGCTGAAAATAATAAAGTCTCACACAGAATGCTTTTTATTTTTGGTTTCATGAAGAATATCTCTGAAAATTCATATACAGTACTTATATTATTGCAAAGTCACAGTTGTGTTTAGGAACAAATTCACAGTTGTGAACTTTTGAAGTTAACTGTGGGATTTGACCTGTGCGTTATATGGAGTCCAAATGGAAATTAACTCGTCGAGAAATCGTCCACATTATGTTGGTGCAAAATATCTTTTTCATTTTACTTTTTCAACAAGCAACAGGTTTATGTCTGGCCTTTGTGTGTTGTGTGTGTATGTCTTTGTGTGTTGTGTACGTGTGCACGCACGTGTGCGTTCACATGCATTAATTTTGATAACTTCTGCATTTCCACCTTCCTTTCCCCTCTGCCCAACCATGTATTTCTCCATCCTTCCCCAGCTCCACACACATTTCCCCATGCCTCCTTCCCCTGATCCTAATTCCTTTATCAGTTCCCCCACCTTCCCTCATTCCCGTTTGCCCTTCTTCCATACAGAATTAATAGGTGAACTTTGAGGAAGCTGGACACTTAATCTGATACTTGCTGTGTGTGTGTGTGTGTGTGTGTGTGTGTGTGTGTGTGTGTGTGTGTGTGTGTGTGTGTGTGTGTGTGTGTGTGTGTGTGTGTGTGTGTGTGTGTGTGTGTGTCGCAATTGTTGATTAAATGGAGTAACAAGTTAGCTAGCTTGTTTTGGTAATCTGCTCATCCTTGAGGTGCTTGCATCAGGCTTCATACCTGATATAGCCAAATTTAGTACTTGAATATAGCAGGAGTTTTGTTTATCAAATGCTCCAGGTGTGCTGCATGTCATAGTTGTAAAGAATGGTGATGTAAAATTGGCTGCCCTGTATGCATTTAGGTTGTGAATGTTAGTTCCCATTGAGAAAATGGCTTTTTGTTTCAACTGTGCATTCAGCACCAGTTGCAGGAAGTGAAAGTGCTTGGATGTGGATGTGGCACAGGCATCGTGGGACAAATTACCTTACCGGTAATCTGTTACTCAAACTCAAAACATTTTGAGCATTGGTTCATTTCACTTTTCTATTTAATACAGCAACCAAAGTCATGTCCTGATGGAATGCTGCAGAAGTGGTGTAGTTCCTCTTCAACTGTCTAGTCCTGGTTCTTCAGTCTTGCAGCAAACTTGCACTTACGGACTATAAACTGTCGCACTGGTGCTTTACGGTCAGGGTGTTGTATCACAAAGTGTGGCATCGCTCGGGTGCACTTTAAGCTGGGGACCCGCTAGCATTGGTTTGTAAGCATTAAATATCCCCACGGTCTTTGCCTACAGTAAAATATCCTACAGGCCACAATTTTGAGAGAGTAGGTGAGTTATTGCTGGCACACTGGCCGATACTAACTTGCAAGGGGGCACTGCATCAGCCCAATAGTCACACCTTGCATAAACGATGTTAACTGTGCACCGGACACATGAATGATTCTCAGCCCATTAATATCACACGATATGACATAATACAAAAGACACGTTTTCATGTTGTTTTTATAACCCGTGAGCTATAACTATTTTTTGTATCCATAAAAAACTTAAGAGTGATTAATATCCACTTGAGAATGAAAGCAGATAGGCGATTTTGCTTCATCTCCTCTAATCATCATTAATATTTGGCCACAACCAGTATTTCACTATCTGGTTGGATATTTTTGAGCATTTATTTGAACCATTGAGATTAATTATTGGTTTATCGACGTTCCAAACTCTGACATTTAGCTTTTCCATGTCCCTCACTCAGTCTTTGTATAAAAAAGTACCCAATGTTGATACCTTTTTGTTATCTTTTCCCATGTAGACTTTCAAGAAAGTATTTGGAACCTTGAAGAAAAAACATATGTGATCAAGCCAGAGCCACTCATGCCATCAGATAGCATTGAATTTGATGTTCCAGCCACAGCTTCAGCACTGCCTCTGAATCTCCCAGTTCTTCCACTGCCTGCAGTCTTAGCCCAGCCACCTCCTCTTGATACTGGGAGGTTAGCCACTTGTGGATCAAGCGGACACTCCCAGCTTCAGACCATGGTCTACCCAGCTCAGGTAGGCCATGCCGGCTTGTAAGGCTGTCCAAGATCACTGCACACATAGTATTGCTTTTTGTTATGGAATAGCGAACATTAAAATTGTGCTGAATGTGCTGGCAGGCTCCCATTGTTCCAGAAAAGAAAGAAACCCCACCAAAGGTGAAGATTGAGCCATTTGAAGAGTTCCTTAACACTGTTGCTCCACTTGGTCCAAGTAAGGCCTTTTCTGTTCATCACAAAGCCTGAGTCACCTTTTCCTGTTAATGTCAACATTCTGCTAAGTAAAGTTTACATATTTTTTATTTTTTGGTACCATAGTTTGATGCTGTACTTAGCCAATTGAGCATTATTTACGCTTCAATCTCTCTTATTACTGAGATATACAATTGTGCTAGATAAGCCTTTTTTCCAAATCCAAATTATTTCTTATTTAATTGATTGACATGTGTGGGAATATTACATTCCCAGACCAGGGATTGCACCCAGGTCCTCTGGTGAACCGTACCATCTGAGCTATCTGGACATCTGACCAAACATGAAATTTTCCCACACATATAATTGCCACTTTCTTTCTGTCAATGCTTCTGGGGCACTCGCTGCCAACCATAGGAGCACCAAAGGCATGCTCACAAGAGAGTCTGACTTTTAAGTGATTCTTCACCACTGACCAAAAATGATATGATGATATGGGAATTAACACCATTTTGTGTGATCCTGCAATTGTTGCCTGCAGTAGTCATTTGTTGATGGTGACGGGTGACCCTTCTGTATCTTCACACTATTCAGCCATAACAACTCTGGCTAAAATCGAAATTATGTTACAACTAGATTACTGGAGCAATGCGGCTGTCGCCAATATGCTTCCGCATAGTACTAAAACGGGTAGATGCCCTCGTTCACTGTCCTAAAAATAATCAAGTTTGATTTAAATCCCTTCAGCTGTTTTCAAGTATCACATTTTCACCAGCCATGACAGGTTTCACACCAATCTGTGAAGCGGTTTCAGAGAAGGGACTTTTTATAATATTGGCTTTCAAGCTAATATGGCTGCCATTCCACATAACATATGACGTTAAAAATGTACACTCTGCATATGTATGAGTAGGGGATCATGTTTGTGAAGTTTCGTGTTGATTGGATAAGGTTCGTTTTTTATCCAAGATGGCTGCCAAACCACATGACCTACGATGTCATCATTTTCAAACTATATGCAACAATGGTGTTGGATGACATTTGTAAAATTTCGCATTAATAGGGTAAGCGGTTTCAGAGATATAATTATTTAATATTTTCCTTCAATCCAATATGGCTGCCACACCATGTGACCAATTATGTTTTCGTGATCATCTTTTAATCGCCATGCCAAGTAAATGACACAGGAAAGTTTCGAGTCAATCGATTTGGTGGTTTGGAAGAAGATTTTTTAAAAAGGTTTTAGGTTAAATCCAACATAGCTGCCAAACAATGTGACCTATGATGTCATAAATGTAATATTTCAATACAAATGGGTTATAGATCATGTGCATGCAATTTCAGATTTTTAGGATAAGAAATTTGTAAAATATTTTTGGCTGGTATACCACTTCACCTATGATGTCATCATTATCACGCCTTTGTTCCCCATTGGGAATAATTGACAATGTGCCAAGTTTCAAATTTTTCCATTCAGTGGTTTCCGAGAAATACATTTTTAATTATTTGCGTTCAATCGTTTCGATTGAAGTTTCGTCTCAATTGGACATGTGGTTGCTGAGAAAAACGAAGTTTAGCCCGTACAGACAGGCAGGCAGACAGACAGATGGACGGACAACTCAAAAACATAATGCCTCTGGCCACCTTCGGGGGCGGAGGCATAAAAATATTAATTTGTCATAGCTGCCCATGTTGGAAATTATATACATTCATTTCTCATCCCTTTATTCGAGTGGCTTATTGGCAGCTTCATTATGTTTTTAATATATAATATATATTTAGTAGCTAATTATTTTTTATTAAAATAGGAATGCGAATAAGCAAGTGTCATGCTATGGTATAGCAGAATACAGCTGTCATTGAATTAAAAAAAAAAAAGAAAAGCTTGTCACATGACCATTGAGGAAATTAGTTGAATATATAATCTGTATTAATTGGTTCATTTTGTTCATATCTGCACACTGCTTCCTACTTTCTTTTGATTTTCATTCTCCAGCTCCAGACCCAGTGCAGCTGCCACCTACACCGCCAAGCAGTCATAGCAGTGACAGCGAAGGGTCTCTGAGCCCTCGCTCACTGCCCCCACCAAGCCCAGTGCACACACCGCCCACAAAAATGGTCACTTCCCGAGGCTTGCCATCGGTACTCTCATCCACACCACTTCTCACAGCATCCCATGTGAGTAGCAGGGATTTATTTGTTCCTTTTGGAGTTATGGTGGATAACATAAAACTCCTAATGCATCTACACAAGCACACTTTCAGGATAATAATTGCATTGTCCAAGACTTGATTTTGTGCTGAGAAAATATTTTAATCATGTTATTCATATTTATGCTGAGATGTCATCATGATCGGTCAGTAGGTAGATTGCTTGCCACATAATGATCTGTTCTTGGTACTATTCCTGATGGAATAGGATATTGCAATAAAGTCACACTCGTACTAGCTTACCAGTAAGTGTGTTACCTTGGAGTATGACAGTTTAGAGGTGACGTAAGTTATCTGCTCAAACTCTGTTATTTTAAAGACTGATATATTTAAAAACTAGAACGGCACTCGGTAGAGCGCACACCTCCACCAGACTGCACAGTTTATGGTTTGTATCTCACTGATAGGCCGGATCTGGATTCGGACCTGAATCAAAATCTAATCGGCTTGTTCTTGTCACCTAATCAACTCGTCCACCAAGTTTAGTCATAACTCGTCCATTACTTATTAAAATATCATGTTATATATTGCTTTGGCCCTATCTTTCAATGGTGAAGAATCACGTAAAAATTAAATAATTCTCGTATCCGAATCCATATTCAGATATTCATCAGAATCGAATCGATTCGTCCGTGTCACACACCCAACCGGTCCACCACGTTTCGTCCAAATCCGTCCACAACTCTTTGAGATATCCTGCGATATATCATTTTGGCCCTATCTCCCAATGGTGAAGAATCACTTAAAAAATTATCCCAGCCAGATCTGGATCCGGATATTCACGAATATCGAATCATTTCGTCTTTGCCGCAGACACTACATCTCTGCCAAATTTTGTCCGAATCCATCCACAACTATTTGAGATATCTTGTTCACAGACAAACAGAAAAACAAACAAACAAACAGACAGACAGGGGTGAAAACATAACCTCTATCCACTTTCAGTGGCGGAGGTAAAAAAAAAAAAATTAAAAAAAACTCTGGTCCATTGTGTACTTGTGCCATGGTCATACATCAGTGTTTATTTTCATAATAGTCACACCCAAAACGCTAGGCACAATTTGGATCAGTTAAAGCAAACAAAAGAAACGTCTGATTCAAAACAGACAATCAAATTTCACAGTGAGACTTGTTTTTGACGAGGCATCATGAACAAGGGCTGTGGACAGCACCAATCTCCAGACTATGAATAATGACAATTAAAAAAACATTGATGCCATTCAATTAAAGATCGAGGTAGCTACTTGTGAAAAAAACCACAAACAAGCTTTTTATTTTGCAAAACCTTATTGGTAATCTTTTAAAATGTGATTTCATGTCATGTTGTGATATAGTTTGGTCTTGATATCCAACTAATTTCTCATTGCAAGTCATTATTCCTGTCATCATAATAAATATCTCAACCATGCAGTAAAATTGAAGAGTGGTTGGAATAGGAGACTCTCGATAGATGTATGTGTCGTTTTATGTTATACAAAAGGCTTTTTTGGCCTTTTTTAAGCCTCCCCCACATTAATCACCAGGGTCATGAATGTTTACTATGAGCACAGTTGCTCTTTGACTCACACTTTGCAAGGTAGTGTTGATTAAACAACAGCTGTTTTTTAACCTTGGAATGAGTTTTCTGATAACAAGATGGCTTTTTAAAATGTGAATCCGTAGCTGTTTATACAGATGTTGTGAAAATTATGTGTCTTTGTGTGTTGCTCGAGTTAAGCGAAATGATAGAGACTAACTTTCACATCTTCTATTACTAATTGAGCTTTTTAACTATTGGTTTCTAAACTATGGTGTTGTCATTAATTCTGAAGTCTTAGTAATTACAGAAATTCCTTAAGTAGGAATTGCAGGAGGTATGTTAAGACCTGTTTGTGTTCACCTTAAATTGTTCGGACATTTTAAAGAGTTTTGGAGTAAGAGTGGGCCTTTGGGTTAAGTACTTTGCTTAAATACATATTACCCTGATTAAACAGCAACACAGTCGTGGATTATTCCTGAAGATCAAGATTATGTCCGAAATCCACAACCATATTTAAATCCACATTAGCGACAAGATGGCAGGTAAGTTCTCTGCTGGAGCTATGAGCAGACAGGCCGCCTTTGTTTTCGTCTTGCCTTCTGTAAATCGATTTATCGATGGCTTTGTATGCTTTTGACTTCAGAAATTATTAACCAGATAATTAAGCAGCTCTTTGGGATTTACAAAATTAGTTGAATAATTCTCTTGATTATTTTTTTATTTTTTATTAATCTTCCCCTTGGCGGCCACAGAACATACACATAATGAACCGATTCAGAAAAATACGACCTTGATGCCATGGAACCAACATGTCTGCGATGCAGAAAATATGTATTTTATTAGTCAAACAAAGGTTGACCACTATTACCGTAGTTAAAAATTTTTGTAAAGTCTTCCGATTAATTATTTTAGCACAAGCCGTCAAATAATGAAAAAGGCTGGCTCCATGACAATCACTATTGTTTCTTACACGTGATAGGCTGTTCATGATTGAATGATGTTCTCGAGGATCATTCCTGTCCTTGTCCTTATGCCTGTATCTCAGTTGGACACACTTTGCTCACATTCTGTCCAATGTCCATATTGGCAGCAGAAACTACAGGGCTCCTCAGGCCCTCTGATGCTGACTGAGGAGGAGAAGAGAACCCTCATCACCGAGGGCTATCCTGTTCCCAACAAGCTGCCCCTCACTAAGGCTGAAGAAAAAGCACTGAAAAAGGTCCGGAGGAAAATCAAGAACAAGGTCAGAATCTTTACCAAAAGTCTTGCTGAGATTCCAATTTTTTTTCCTTTAGTTTGTGTTAGAGTTCCTATTTATATTTCTCTCTATCTGCTGAAATATTAGCTTTGTGTTTTTTATTTCAGCACAAACTGGTGACCTGCACCATATCTACTCAAATTTGGCAACTATTTATGCATTTTTGCTTTAAAATTAGTTGAATGTGTCAAGATTTAAATATTTATTTATATTAATATTAATATTTATTTTGATTTTCTGCTGATACAGCTGCAACTATTCATTTATTTATTTGAATATTCAATAAAAAAAATCTTTCATATAGCGTGATTAGTCCAGTAGAAATTGACATTGACCAGGACATTTTAGATAACAACCATATTTTTGTTTTAAACACCTTATTAGGAGTCAAAATGGCCACACAAGAAATTCACACAAATTCACAAATGGGGAAATACGTTTTTGGGGGGAAATTCAAAATGGCCGCCAATGGGGCGTCATAATGTATACTTTCTGGTAAGTATACAATTTATATCCACTAATTTATGAATGAAATTAGAGGCAAATACAAACAGACCCTATATTGTGTTGTTGTACCAAGTTTATATCTAATATATGCTTGATTCAGAAAGTTGTACTGAATTTAGCAACAAGTACGTGCTGTCAAATCTTCACATATACATGTATGAATTTCTCATAATGGTGTAAACTTAAGTCATATATATGGATCATTAAAGTTGCATCTTCTAGATATACACATCCCGAGTTATTCTGTATAGCACACCCTGAATTATAGATAGTTATTAGCTGACAGCGTTGATAACATATTTCATAATAAAAACGAACTGATGCATAACCCCTCTAAATAATGTATTATGGCCAGAAGCATGAGTTTACACAATCTTGTGCATGTGCCCCGTGATTTCAATACTTTCACATTGTTCATATTATTGACATATTAAAATGTTATGCTTCACCTATTTATATGCTGTCAACTGTGCGTGAACTGTTTTCACATTGTGCACCACACTTGCAATGGATACTACAAGCAATGCCTTTCTTGGCACAGCTAAATGATGTACATAAGCGTTGTTTGCTCCTACAAAAGCATCTTATATCAATTAGCAGTTCTGAAGGCGCTGGTGCCTTGTCGGTGATAATGGGTAGAACTAAGCCAGCCTCTACGTTGTATCCATATTCCTCCATAGTTAGCACAGTTTTTAGTTGACGCCATGTACTGACTTGGTGATGTACTCGAAGGCTATGAAAATAAATAGCTCTTCCTGTAGGTGGCATACGCTCAAGAGGCACGTACTTTGGAGATATCACATTTAGATAATGCAGTTCATCCAACCTACGTCTTCCTGCTCCACCACTGTACAAGGACAGTACAAATTTTTCTCCAACATCTTGTATTGCATTCTTTGATGCTGTAATATCTCCAAAGATCAGTGCATCTGCTCTCCATTTCTGTGATGACTCTAGCAGTTTCAGTGGTTTTATTTTCCCTACGCCATACAATGCTGATGTGGTATCACATCCTGACATAGCATGGGCAAATGGTAGACACATACACAACTCCCTCCCTAACACTTCTTTGCAACTTTGATATAAATGGTTTGATTTCTTGTCTGTAGGAATATATCAGCAGTACTGCTCGAATGGTGGAGTAACAAAATCAAAATATCCGTGTCATCAGCAATGACAATTACAACTCTTGGAGTTTGTGACAATTGCAGTTCCTTGCTCGGGATCACTACATCTGCTTCACCTTCTTCACCAGCATGTTCTACTTCAATCCCAATTTCTGTTAGATGATTTGCTAGCAATTTGATCAAATTCTGTTTATTCCGATTGTTTGAGAGAAAGGCCGTCTGGTTTCCTGGAACAGGTGTCTTGTCTTCGACAACAATGTCAGGACATGTTTGTTGAAGGCGACGGCGCTTCTGCTCGGGATCCTTGGTTGTTACCGTACCATAACTATCAAAAATCACCCACAATGGAACTCCAGGCAGTCTGTGATGTACAACAGCAGCCACAAAAGAGTCACATACTGATTTCATTGTCCCAACCTTTGGCCAAGGAATCCGATGTAGCAGTGTGCAGCCATCAAACACTCTAATTGCAGAGTCTTCAGCTTTTGGTTGAACAATATCACTGCTCATTTGAACTATATATTTTGCCAGTTGTGATTTTTGACACTTTCGCATGCTGCCATCATCTTGGAAAAGTGCTGGAGATACGGTTGCAAGTTCATATGCAAATATACTTTGGTCTGGAGGTCCACTCGTGTAAGCAGTGGAAAGCAGTGGTAGAGCTCTTCAGAAGGCATGTGAATTTCTTAATCGCAAACTGTGAGAGCCTTTCACATTGCAGCAAATGTAGTCGCTTGTTCTGACCTCTTCATAACAACAGCGCAAAACTTTTTATCATCTAACTTTCCCGTTATTTTCTGGCCAATGCTTATAGCAGCATCAACATTAACACGGTGATCTGCTATCAGTCCTGTGGCAATGTTTCTTAGTTCTTGATCTTCTTGCGCAATGAAGGGGTTATGGCCCTTGAGAAAGGTTGTGAACTTGTTCAAGTCTTCCAAGTCCCGCCTGATGTTTCCTGCACGAACCTCTTTGTGTTGTTCTGACCATGTTCCAGTGTAAGTGTCAGTCATGGATCGTAGTGCATCAGTGTATGGTGCTACTATATGTGCAGTAAGAAGCCATTTTGTTCTGGCCGAGTCCTTGTGCGTGATGTTAATGAGACCACCTTGCGTCTTTCCTGCTCTCATTAAGCATTGCTCAATGGTCATATCAGACCATGTTCCACTCCACCATAGTTTCTTATTACTTCGCACAGTGAACAGTCCTCTGTGCATTGGTTCCTCAAGACAGGGACACAGTTCCTGAGAATCTTGGAGATAAAGCCAGCAACATTTTGTATAGTTATTGTGTCCATCAGCTGCAAAGAATGGCAACATCTGCTGAGTCGCCTTCAGATGAAGTTCCCAGTTACCAGTTCTTTCAGCCCTGATGAAATGTCGCACAATTGACACAAAGTCCATATACATAACCCACAGTTTTCCTGTCTTGGATTCTTTCTGATTGTTTTTAAAGTCACAAATATGTTTGTGTAATTTGTCCAAGTGGTCATTAGTAGGCACCTCATCTAATAAAATGCCTTGTGCAATGGTATTCGTGTACATAGTCTTTAACCCTGACCACATATCATCAGTGTCCATGTGTTTTGGGATTGCACTAATATTTGACAAAGAGTCCCTGTTAAATGTAACGGATGGTTCACTGGCATCTTCAGTATTGTTTTCATCAGCATCAATATCGATATCGATAGGCTCGTCTTGCAGTTCCACAGGAAACTGATTGTCAAGCGTTCCTCTGCAAATGTCATCCTGGTCATCCAGATAAGCTGTGTCATCCAGTGACTGGATTAACAAGAGATGCAGTGCACCATCTGTTAATAGACATGCCCTCAATGTTTTTGTGTAAGCTTTACCTTCCATCACATTTGGCAGAGAGTTTCTTGCATAAACAGTGGCCCATAAATCTTCCAGTCCACTTCCTTCCATCAGTTTGCAGCCAGCACCAAGGAATGACATAAGTTGATGGAATCCACCTAGACGCAGATACATCTTCTCAAACTCTATACGATTGTCCTGCTTTATTTTGTAGCTTTTTAGGTAGAGTGGCTGATCAAATGTTAGTATTGCACAACATAGTCCTGCTTTCTCTGCCTGGGACTGCACAAAAACCATGGTGCTGTAAACTGCTTCGTTTGTTTGTGGATTGAGAGGGATCATGGGGTTGTATAATACTGTTGTGCAGTGGCAGCTGCCTTTCGTAATATTAGACATAAAGCCTTGCCAGTTTGGTGAATGTATTGTAAGAAGACTGGAATACGCCCATAATGTGTCCAACTGTTCATATTGAAAGACTGATATATTTACTGGTTTGACAGGCTTGATTCTCACCTCTTCCATAAGCGACTTGACAGGTGCCTTATATGGATGTATTATTGCCCCAAAGTCCCCAGCTTGTATAATTTCTTGAGCAGACACATTTTCTCTGTGTATAACCTCTTCCAGACCTGCTGTATCTGCTGTCATTGTTTGGCAGGCAATAACACCCATGACATGAGTTGTATTATGTCTAGTAATGGTATCTTCGTTGTAGTCAAAATTGTCTGCTACCCACTGGCAAAACCCTCCACCTTTGTCTTTCTCTATAAGACAAGCAGGAAGCTTATGGACAGATTGTTTTACAGCTGCTGATCTTTCAAATGCCATGACTTGTTCATAGGAAACACTGAGTCCCAATGAAGAAAGCACATCAAGAAGTACCCTTGATCTGGTAGACTGATGGATAAACAGTCCAATGGATAACAGTAGAGGAGATATGAAAGATTGCTTTCCAGCTGCTTGCATTATTAGATGGCAAATAGAGACCTGCAAAAGTTTCTTTTTCAGCTTTGCTGATTCAGTGTGGGACTCTGTGAACATAGATGCAATGAGATGTTTCAGTGTCTCTGGGATACTAGCTTCTAGTTTTGCACTAGTTTTGCACTGCTTCTAGTTTTGCGTGCGTACGCAAGTTAAAATGCAATAATTTGGCCGTTGTTTTACCTAAACAGCAGATATGTTGGTGTATGATTACATAATGGCTGAGTCATCTACTGTGATTTCCTGTCACATTTATGTACACTTGAGCTATGATGGCCTCTAAGTGGTAGTGATAAAAAAACTATTTAAAATTAATAAAATGATTATTAAATTAAACATTGTTGGGTTAAATAATAATACTGGTATATTTTGGAATAAAACATTGTACAATGTGTTCATATGATCATTTCATTCAAGTGTTTACACTTATTTATACAAACATACACGAGAATATTTAGATAAAATTTTGCATATTTTGGACAAAATAATTATATTTTTCAAAGAAATCTGTTTTTATAATGAGTAAAATTTATTTATTTTATTATTTTATATTTATCAGAAAGTATTCACAACATTTTATGTCATATAAAAGCGTATTTGCAAATCATTATCATCTAAACCTGGGAAATTTATTATTTACAGTTTTCTGATAGGTCATATACTTTGACCTAATAAAAAACAGGTTTCCCCATTTGTGAATTTATGTGAATTTTGTCTGCAGATACATGACAGTCATATAAAGCATTTAGCACCAAAAAACGGTTGTTATCTAAAATGTCTGGGTTCGGCTATTTTCATGTCAATTTCTACTGGACTATGATGGCTTGTTGAAAAGTAATGCTTCTTTTTCTCCAAAACAGGTCAAGATATTTGAATTAAACAAAGACAGATACCAACATCAATCTTTATTCTGCTAGTCTGTATTTATTTCTCAAAAGGAATCAGCACTGCTGTGCAACACATTTCTGCCATGGTTGAATTCATTTTGTGATGCTGTCGCAATAGAACGGTGTGTCATGTTGATTTAACCAGCACTTCACAGTCAGCAGCCTTGACATCATCGTCAGAGGAAAAATGTTCTCCACGAAGGTGTTCCTTAGGTTCGTGGAAGAGATGAAAATCTGACGGAGCAAAGTCAGGCCACTGATCCTTTGAGGCGGTACTCCATTGACCGTCCTTTACTCTCAGGATGTTAATAGTGCACCAAACTCATCTCCAGTCAGTCATCCCAACTCTCATCTCCAGGGCTTTACAGCACTGACAGTCATGCTGCGCTCTGCCATTTTGACTGATGCACCACTGAGACATTTTGTGTTAGAATCACGATTTTTTATTTCACCCAGTGGTGGAAAGAACTATTGTGCAGACTGCACTTTGTTTCATTCGAATATCTTTACCTGTTTTGGAGAAAAAAATAGGAGGCATTACTTTTCAACACGTGCTGTATATTATATATTATATATTTTTGCTTGTGCGTATGTGCAGGATTACTAAATAACAAAAAAAAAAAAAAAAAAAAAACAAAAAAAAAAAAAAAAAAAAAAAAAAAAAAAAAAAAAAAAACTTTCCTCTTTTTGATTAACGCTCTTTGGCAGGCCTGCGGTCCAGTATACTAATCATTTGATTGATTCTGTGTTCAAACCTTTCCTATGATGTTTCAGATATCTGCACAAGAGAGCCGAAGAAAAAAGAAAGAATATGTTGATGGGCTGGAGAAAAAGTATAACAGTTTGTACCCTTCTTTCAGATGTGTATTTTTTTTGTTTACTCTAAATTAATGTTTGTGATATGTAATTCTGTGTTGTTAAATATCAACAAATTACTTGGCTGCGCTACTTGAACAGCCTGATTGTAAGGAAGAGTTTGATCGTTATTGGAGCAGTTTGAATTGTTTAAAGTGCTTTTTTTGTCTCCAAAAATGTCTTGAAATCACCCTGATATCAGCTGATGGGAAAGTGGGATTTCTTTTCCAGGGTCGATAACTGTGCATCAGAAAATGTTGATCTTAAGAAAAAGGTGGACACACTAGAATCTTCAAACAGGTGAAACATTTTTAAAATTTATACAAAAAAGCAATATGGGCTAATTTATTTGGATATTTTTTATTTTCCATGGAATAAATTACTCATTTAAAAAAAAATTATGCAATGGTGGTACAGAATTCATTGGAAAACGTGTTTCCATCAGTGGTACAAAGTTTTGTTCACATATCTTATTACGTGGCCATTGAGAACACAATGAGTGTATAGTAAGGTAATTATTGCAAGCTTTTACTGGCTCTCTAAACTAGAGTAGCTGTCCATACATAATCTATGTTAAAATTGAATTTTCAACCCTTCCTCTTTTTTCCCCAACATTCCCAACCATACATCCTACTCCCCTATCTCCCCCTCAAATTCGATCAATTTTAGTTGTTTTTCGTTTTTGACACATGTCCCTCTGCCCAACCAGAAAGTTGTTCGAATCAGATATTATTCTTTTGCGAACACAAAGCCACCCTGTATAATATCTAATCGAATTTGGCTACTCTGCCTGAAAGCAGACTTGGTGCTGCCAAAGCAGCCTCACAGCGTGGATTACACTTGGTGGTTTGCCGTTGCCATCCCAATGGTAGTCAGGGCAGCAATTAGGAATTTGGCCAGGGTGCCTGCGATGGCTCGCCTACTCTTTTGCAAAGGACACCGCACTTCTTCAACATCCACAATTATCCCCACCTTGTGTGGTTGACCGGCATACATTTTTGGCTGACGTCTTTCATCAACTGGCTGGCCTTGCCTGACATTCGACTGAAGATGACAGGAAATTGGAATTTATCCAGGGTGTTAGAGATAATTTCTCCACACTTTGCAAAGAAGAAGAAGAAGAGGAACCACTCCTTTCACATCTACAGACACATAGCGCTACTGAGTTCGTTTTTCTTTAGGCAGGGGGTACATTCCTGGAAGGGACTCCATTCCGACATAGGATACTCAAATGGATCATTATTCTCAGTAAGCTGGTACTCATTTTGCCGATCTCGGAAGGATAACAGGCTGAGTCCACCTACCTGGTATTATTTTAATGGCACGAAGAGGGCTCAAACTGAGGACCCTAAGATCTTAAAGCCTGCCACCTTAACTGTTAAGCCAACACCAGGCTTCTTGTAAAGGATGCTGTGGGATCTTTATCATCAACCAACTAATATAGCAGATGGAACATCTAGTTTCACATCCTTTCCATGATAAGGTACACACAACGCAGAAGAAGAGAATGCGTGTTTGATCATCCATCGTCATCATCGGTTGTTCTAATTTCTCACTGGTACTTTCCAAGGAGAATAGTTGACTAATTATGTTGAATGCAGTCTTTATTAAATAAATAATTATATCTATCTATGTATGTATGTATGTATGTATGTATATTTGAGTTAACACAGCATTCTGGTACATGCATGCAGATCCCTGATACAGCAGCTTCAGCGGTTACAAGCCATGGTGGCATCCAAGATCCCCGTTCCATGCAAGGCTGCGGCAACGCAGACGAGCACCTGCCTGCTGGTAAGAATTGGAGATCCTTGTGGTGGACAGGTTCCAGTCATGCTTGTTAGCTAGTTTGTATTATTTTATCTTTTATCTGTTCAAATGGGGAAAGGAAATGTTCATGTAGGAAGTAAATCAATTCTCATGTTATTTTACTTGCAATTCAGAAAATAAAGCCATGTGAATGTTCAATCGACTGTGATCCATATCTGCACCAAGCCAAACACCCGTTGAATACCCACTCTCCCCTCACCTCCATGCATACATAATATGTTGATGACCTCAAACACATTTCACTGTTGGATAAGAAACTTTTCCAGGCCCCAATTGCTTGAATGACAGTAATCATAATACATTTAATCTATGTAGGGAACAACATTTTGGTAAATTTGCTATTAAAAATGCACATCGTTTTTCTTTCATATCGGCTTAATTACAAATGTATTCCTCACTTATTATTGCATAGACTTACCAGATATACTGTACACTAGCCGTGCGCACCCGTCGTTTCACTGACTGATTCAATGAAAAGACAGCATGTTGACACAAACATATTGTACATCTATCTTTGAGTCTCGTTGAGGATGTAAAATGATTTGAAACACATGAAAACAGGATCTTTTATAGCACGTACTGTAGTTGTGGTTGTTGTTGCTTCTATCATTCTGGCTGTGGTTGTTTGTGGGCTCCTTCCTTGTACTATTGTATATTTTTATTGCTTCAAGAAGTATTATATATAATTTTGTGTGCCTCTTTTGAGTCCATCAGCCTTTATCATAAAGGGCTCCTGATGTTGTACCATTGGAATCCCTACAATTGCTCCAGATCCTGCTTCTTCTCTGAACCTGGAAAGATGCGCTTTTGAAACGGGCATTTTTTATGATTAAACAAACACTAATTTTTTTCCAAGTAAATCCAGTACAGTATTAGCTTTCCGACAGGAGCGTTTTTAAAATTATTCTATGATAGCAGGAACCCTTTAAAATATAGTGTGATGGATACACGGATGGACGCTGCTCCTTTCAGTAATAGATTATTAATTCAGTAGTACCTTACAGCCATTGTCCTTGCTTATCTGTCTGTGAGATATTCCTCATGTCCTTGCTGAACTGTCACAAACACAATCACAGGCAGGGTGATTCATCCACGTGCTGCCATCCTTTAGAAGCTTAGATGGACGTTAAACTGGGTGCCCTGTCTGCCTGCATTATTTGGTAGATGTTAAAGATCACATGGTGTTCTTTTGCAAAAAGTGGCCAAGCTATACCCAGCACCCTACCCAATATCCAAATTCCTGCTATAGCCTACAGGGGGCGCTGCATCAGTGGCACTGCCATTTCCATACAAGAACTGATGCTAACCCACAGCCACGTCCCACATTCGAACGACGATGAGTTGAGAGCAATGAGATGGAAGGTTATCTCATTAAGAAATAACCTGTAAATTAATGATTCTTTAAAAAGTTATTGATGAAGAAATATCCAACTAATTTGCTTTCTACCAGTGTTGGAACATGCACTCCTCTTCTGTAAGAGTGAATGTTTTATCACACAGGTAAAAACTAAAATACCGGTGGCTCTTTATTGGTTGCCATTGCATTGTTGTGAAATAAAAACAGACATTTACTCATGGCTGAAATTGCAATTTCTTCCCAATTTGTTGAACTGTGTTTAATCACCTGTAGGCATAACTCCAGTCGCAGGCCACGTGACTTTCTGAAGGTCCACTCGGTTCTCTCCTTGTCATTGCCGCTTTCTCAAACTCCTTCAAGAAGGCGGCATTGTAAAGGATTTACAGTTGTGGCCAAACATATTGGCACCCTTGCACCTTTTTCAAATAACTCACAATTTTCTCGAAAAATAAGTTGAAATTGACAAAAGTATTTGGTCTCCCAAATTCTTTATTTCAGTGTTAATATTACAGAACCTTTGTTTTTGATTCAGAGCTTAATATATCCTTTTAAATCAGAAAATAAAAAGAAATCGCACTGACAAAATTATTGATACCCCAGACTTAATATTTGGTATCACAGCCTATGGACAAAATAACTGCAGTCAAGCACTTCCTATAGCCATGAATGAGCTTCCTACACCTCTCTACTGGCAGTTTGGCAACACTCTTCTTGTGAAAACTGCTCCAGTTCTCCCATATTTGAAGGGTGCCTTCTCCTAACTGCTGTTTTCAGATCTCCCCACAAGTGTTCAATGGGATTTAGATCTGGACTCATTGCTGGCCACTTCAGAACAGTCCAGCATTTTGCCTTGAACCGTTCCTGGGTGCTTTTTTGTAGTGTGTTTGGGGATCTGGACTCATTGCTAGCCACTTCAGAACAGTCCAGCATTTTGCCTTGAACCGTTCCTGGGTGCTTTTTGAAGTGTGTTTGGGGTCATTGTCCTGCTGCAAGACCCATGACCTTCGACGGAGACCCAGCTTTCTGATACTGGGTTGAATATTGCGCTCCCAAATGCCTTGGTAATCTCCTGATTTATTGAAGCCATGCACACATTCAAGGCACCCAGTGCCAGAGGCAGCACAGCAACCCCAAAACACCACTGAACCTCCTCCATGTTTGACTGTAGGGTGTAGGGAAGGTGTTCTTTTATTTGAAGGTTTCATTTTGTTTTCTGTAAACATGTAGATGATGTGCTTTACCATAAATCTCTAATTTGGTCTCATCTGTCCACAGGACATTCTCCCAGAAGGATTTGGGCTTGTTCAGGTGTGTTTTGGCAAACTCCAGTCGGGTTTTCTTATGTCTCTCTCTCAGCAGTGGGGTCCTCTTGGGTCTCCCACCATAGAACCCCCTTTCATAGAGTTGGTGACGGATGGTGCGAGTTGAAACTGTCGTACCTTGTGTCTGAAGGTCAGCTTGAATCTGTTTGGCAGTTGATCGAGGTGCTTTCTCCACCATTCAAACAATCCTTCGCTGCAATCTTCGATCAAGTTTTCTCTTGCGGCCACGTCCAGGGATGTCAGCTCCAGTGCCATGGGCCTTAAACTTCCTGATAACATTGCGTACAGTGGATATAGGAACATCAAGGTCTCTGGAGATGGACTTGTAGCCTTGAGATTGTCCATGCTTGGCTACAATCTTCTGTCTCACCTCAGACAATTCTCTGATTTTCTTTCTTTTCGCCATGCTCATTGTATGCCCATCATGCCCATGCACACAAAGTGACAAAAAAACAGCAGAATGACTCCTTTTCTCTCTTCAAACTGGTTGAATGAGTGATTTTTATATTGCAGGCACCTGCAACTCGCCATAGGTGATTTCAATTCCAAAGTAAAGGAGAATCACCTGCTTGAAATCTAATTATGACCTCTGTGTGGAATAAGCCAAGATTTAGTAATTCTTTCAGCTTTTTTGTTTTGTTCCACTGCAAACCAAAGAAATACAGATGTGGATACCAAAATATTTTTTAATTTCAACAATTTTCTGGAGGAAATGGTGCATTATTTGAAAAAAGTGCAAGGGTGCCAATATTTTTGGCCACGACAGTTCTTGGAGAATAAGAGTCAAGGAGTTTGGCAAAGAATGGGGACGAGGGGAAATAATTGTGCTTAGAGGGCCTTAGATCAACGATTCTGTAATTTTTGTGTTTACATTATGCATTGATGGTCTCAAATGATGGAGCTTCGGCCCAGTTGAATGCTCAATGAATATCTTGTTCAATATTTCTTGTGCTCCGACTCGACTCCTCATGGTCCTTTATCTACATTTGCCACCATAATGGTGAATTTGAAATTATTCTTTGAAGAAACGTAATGTAGACTTCACTAATTTACCACTATTAGCTGTGCGAAGCATGCCACATTGCATTACCAAATTGTGAATTCACAAATGCAAAGCATGGCAGCCTTCATCGAAATCACTAGGAAATTAATTGTTGCATTTTCCTTTTGTCAGTGAGAAGAAAATTGAAGGTTAGCGGGTATTAGTCTCCACTCTACAGTATACTATTGATGAGAGCAGCAGCACCTGCTGATTATGTGTGGAAATTGATGGAAATACAATTTGATGTACTGTTTTGCTCCAGAATAAAAATGCTTTCAAATGAAGAGCTAAATTACAATGGGTGACAGGTTATCAAACCGATAGATGTGACTGGAACAGGCAGACAAAAACTCATGCATGCAAGACAGTATGTGATGGTGAGTGGTAGGGAGGGAAAGGGCTCGGGGTTCAGTAAGTGCGGAGAAGTTCTGAAGTGGGTACGGGAGAAACCACAAGGTGACAAATGGGCAGCAATCTTGAATAGGATGGGACGACAAACGCAAGGGTGAGAGAGCCTAGGTAACAATGTCTGCAAATTGACAGATAGACAGTTTGGAATAAAGGACATTTGGACCATCTTATTCATGCTCACCCCATACCAGAGTTCAAAAATGTTAATTTTTTGGGGAGGACTCTTTTGAAGTCTTTTCCAAAAAAATCCCCCTGAATTTGTCTGTGGGGGAAGACTACTTTTTCTTCACCTTTCTATTGTTTTCTACACTGTTCAACACACAATGCCACACTCTAGCTCGTTTGCACACATCTAATCACAATATATGATGATCAATGGTTCAGTAACAGCTTTACCACACTATGGGATTAAATAGTGATGTGGTCTATTAATCAATGCCAATGTTTTACCCTCACACTCATCCTCCATCCCTCCCTACCCCATCCCCCTTTTCCCCCGCCATCCTTTATTTTCTCTATATAGGCAGTGGTGCTGTGTTTCGCCCTCTGTTTTGGGACTCTTGTTCCCTATGGCCTTGGAACTCTCAGTTCAAGAGCTGTGGTGGCACAGACTGGGCAGCCCGTGGCACTCTCAGCACGGGATGCGTACGCAGTGCCAAGGAGTAAGTTGTGTACTTGTTAAAGCCTTTCCTTTTTATTACACACTTCTATTTAACTTCATCTGAACTTTGTTTGTTTGTCCCGTTTCAAATATTGGAGCCGTTCGTTTTCTAGGTTACATACGTCCTAGAGTACTGAAATTTGGCACACGGTCCTCTTTTCTGGTACATTTTCATCTATCAAAATTTAATAATAATTAAAAAAATTGGTTTAAAACTTTTTTTTTAAAGTGTGCAGCCCTAAAACATGTTTTTTTCGTTTACTTGTTCAAATTAGAGAGTTACAACTGTTACAAAACAATTGTTCGGATAGTTGAGAAGATGCAGCTCAGTCTTGAATTTGGTTATACTATGGCTTGGGCAATTGGCAAGCAAAACCAACATATCGATCATTTTGTACGATACTGTATGTAGTCACAGAAAACACTGACTAAATGTGTGTGGGTTGACTGAAGGAGAGGTCCATTTGCATTCTAGACCTGGGGTAGGGGACATTTCTCAGTAAGGAAGAACCAAATAATACCTCAGAGACCCATTGTGATTAGGCTTACCGGAAGTTGTTTTATCCTTCCATTCTTAAAAACTAGTTTAAAAGAGGAAAAGGTTTGTGGCCGGGGAGAGAGGATGGAGGTATAGGGAAGAGGAAGGAAGAATCTGAGTTTTGGGCTTAATGCATTGCTGTTTAAACTTGCAATCCAATCCATACTTATACTCTTTCCAGAGCATGAAGTGAAGAAGTGCTGCTGAAGCAGTCTCATTGAAAGAGTACACTGGGTTGTTTACCATTGCTTTTTTTTTCAATGGTGGTCAGTGCATGAATTTGGACTATGCCTTATGCCAGCACACAATGGCCTACTCTTGTCAAAGACACCATGGCATATTTGTTTTAGCATCGACCACCATTTTGTACCATGATTGCAAATGCTGGCAGACTTGATACCAAGCTTATATGTCCCTCCGAAGAATGATACACCAATTGCCAAGCAATGACCAACAATATAACAAGCTATCTAGTCTGAGGTATTTTTTTTTTGTATTTTTTTTCTGCATACAAAGTCGAGGCTCATGTAAGAGCTAACACTTTAAACGCAAAAATCATAAATGGACACATAAAACGTATAATAAAGGGAGTGGGAGACGAGAGAGGGAGAGGGAGGAAAGCACACAAGCACAACAACGGTAGAGAACAGGGACATCAGGAGATCTGTGGAAGGGGGAGGGCTGGGAGGAGAGAGGGGTACACTGTATAAATTACTTTATGGCCACTACTAGGGCTTTCAGGAATGAAGTCGGAGATTGAAAGAGGTGGATTTGGGGTGATTTAACGGGGGTAGAAAAGATCAAGATTTTGGATGGGGGAAGATAAGAGATGGTGGTGAACAGCTGATTTAAAGACCTGGAAGGAGGAGTGGGATTGAAGAGAGTTGAGGGAGTTTGTTCCAGAGGTGGGAGAAAAGAGGAATGAAAGAGTGAAGGTGAGCAGAGAGTCTTGATTTTGGCAGTTTCACCAGAAGAGGGTTTCTGGCAGATCTTGTGCGACCTGGAGGAATATTAGGGGGCCAGAGCACAGAGAGAGCTGGGGGAGCAAGCCTGGAGAGGAGTCGGTGGAAGACAGAAAGACCTCCAACCTGCCTGTGGTGAGAGAGTGAAAAGACTTGCCAAGTTTATTTGTGTATCCAGGAGCACAAGTGCCAAAACAACAATAGAAAAACGAAGAAGGCTTTCCGAAGCTCATTCATCAATTGTCGCTCATTGGACCTTCATAATGTGGCGTGTCTTGGTCTTCACTGTTGGCATGATGCTAAGTCATACACATTTTCAATTTACTGCTTCTCTACACTCCCTCTACCTCCTCCATGCCTACATTTACAACGTGACTTGAAGGTGAATGGAAACCCATTATACAAAGAGCAATCAATACGTGTGCAAAATGGGAAATTATTTGATCAAAGGCTGGCCATTAGTGGGATTACCTTCGTGTCATTTTGCAAATGTCGAGACAATTTCTTCTTCTTTTATTTTGTAATTGGAACTATTTAATTTGCTCGAGCAATTCAACATTGAATCGCGGACAGTGGTCCAGAGGGTACAGGCTCTTTTTACAACAACACAACAACATGCATTTTAAGGCCATTTTCCCTGCTAGAGCGGGGGTTAGCCTCGCGGTCCCCATGACAATCTTCTCCATTTTGCCCTATTTTCTGCATCTCTCCTTGTTAACCCCCTTGCCCGCATTTCTTCTTCCACCATCTTTAGCCAAGCCTTTCTCGGTCTTCCCCGTCCTCTACTTCCTTCTGCATTCATTTCCATCACTCTTCTCACCCAGTCACTTTCATCCTTCCTCAACACATGACCAAACCATCTCAACCTGTTCCTCTTCACAGCATCAATCACAGGCTCTATTCCCATCATCTTTCGCAATTCATCATTTGCCTTTTTGGTTATTATCTCCATATGCGGGTTTCCAAATGCGGGATTGCATTAGCGTAGTTTTTCAAATGTCGAGACAATTTCTTCTTCTTTTATTTTGTAATTAGAACGATTTAAATTGCTCGAGCAATTCAACATTGGATCGCAGACAGTGGTCCAGAGGGTACAGGCTCTTTTTAGTAGCACAATAAAATGGAGAGGAAGATAGGACCGCAGTTTCTAAAAATGAATCCCCCAATTCTGCAACTGAGGGAAAGTAATGCAGCACATTCCACTCTAATTCCCCCATTGGATTATTCTAAAATTTCAACACCCTCTCATGCACTCCTTACCAACCCGTGCCTCTCTATAATGTCTTTTCATAAAGTTAAAAAACTACTTCTCTCCTTGGACACAAACAAGCCAAATAGACTTGATGGCATTCCTCCTCATATATTGAAGGTCTGTGCTTCAGAACCTGCACCTGAGCTTACTCGTTTATTTCACTTCTGTTTAAAAACCAAAAACTTTTCCTCTTTCCTGGAAACATGCATTAATGCAACTTATTCCAAAGAAGGGTGATCGTTCAAAACCTTCCAACTACTGTCCTTGTGCTCTGACTTCTACCATTTCCAAAGTCTTTTAATGTCTTCTCAATTCTCGTATCCTCAAGTATCTTGAATGTCGGTCTTCTCTCTGACCATCAATATGTTTTTCTAAGGCAACATCTATCGGTGATATCCTTTCTTGTATTACGAATGTCTGTGCTTCTTCTCTGAGAGATTGACTGTTGTTCACTGACGTTCCTCTTCCAAGTTGACAGAGCTTGAGTAAATCTGCAAGGAAGGAGAGAAACTCCCCAAATCCAGATGTGCAAAGCTGATAGAGACATACCCAAGAATACTCAAAGTTACATTCACCACCAAAGGCGCTTTTATGAAGTACTATAGACAGGGCAAACCCAAGGAAAAACTAACATTTTTTTCCAGTCAAGGTTTTCTCAGTGGATTCATCATCCTGAACCCATACCATTTCATATTAGCTTGGGGGCCACCCAGAATTTTGCCTCAAATTCAAGATGGCAGCCAAAATCCAAAATGACCTCCAAAATTACCTTTAGGAGATTTATACTGCCTCGTAGTGTTTCCTGTCAAGGTTTTTTCAGTGGTTCTGTCATCCTGAACATATATCCTTTGAGATTAGCTTTGGAGCCACCCAGGATTTGGCCTAAAATCCAATATGGCCACCAAAAATCAAAATGGCTGCCAAAATTAAATTAATTAGGTTTATACTGCCTTATAGTTTTCCCTGCCAAAATTTTCTCAGCAGTTCCGGCATACTGGACCTATAGCCTTTAAAACTAGCTTGAGGGCCACCTAGGATTTGACCTCAAATCCAAGATGGCCACCAAAATGGCCGTCAAAATCATCTTAATTATATTCAAACTACCTCTTAGGTTTTCCTGTCAAAGTTTTCTCAGTGGTTCCACCATTCCAAACCTATGTCCTTTGTTATTAGCTTGGAGGGCACCCAGGATTTGGCCTCAAATGCAAGATGGCCATGAAAACCCAAAATGGCCACAAAAAATTACCTCAAAATTGAATTAATAAGGGTTCTCTTTCCTGTTAAACTCACATTTTGTACTTAATATGAGGTTTATAATGGTACCGGAAATTGATTTTGGGGTCTAGAATACTCAACCAAGCTTTATTATCATGTAAATATCACATTCTCACTCAAAACAGGCCACAAAATGTAAATTGAGATAATATGAACCGCATTTTCTGGTCATCCTACAGTTCAATTCACCAACAAAATGGGCGACACAAACACATAATTAAGATAGAACTGCAAGTCCAGAGTTAATGTTCATTCGCTATTATCCAAGTCACTGTCCGTCTGTGAGTCAGATGAGTGGACTGCTCTAATACTGCCAGAAGAGGTAGCCGACTGCTCTTCAATGCTGTCGCTGTCACTTCCAGTACTCTCGTCCCCTCTTGTGCTGTCGTCTCCTTTGTCCTCACTATGGCTGGGTCTCGTTCTTCTCTTCTTCTTTGGGGGCTGGGCCGTGTCTCTTGTATCTTCTGTGTCTGCATCATAATTAATGTCACCTGTATGATCGGAAATGATTTTATTGCTTTGTCAAATTGATTTCGATAATATAAGGCTGTGAATTGTATTACTAAATGACAAACAACAAGTCTGAAACAGCAAACAGAAACCTTGTGTAGCTTTACTATAAATAAATGTATATTTACCTGGTATTAACCTTGTTCTGCTGCTCGTCACCGAAAGGCTTGGTGGGAATTGGGGGCAGGTGAACCATATTGGCCGAATACCATCTTATGTTTCTTCCCAACCTCTGTGTTTGATGGTAGGATACTCAATATCTTGTTTCAGACATTGATACCAGATGAAAACTTGTAAATCGCTCCTCTTGAGGTGTTCATTGGTGCTACTCTCATCTGGCAAGATACTTGAAATGGATTTCACTTTCTGCTTGTCATACATTCTGATCCTTGTTCTCACAAACTCTTCATGTTAACTTCCAGCATACATGCAGGTTCTAAAGAAGGTCTTGGCATCGGCGATGTCTTCAACTGAAGTGCGCGATGTGCCAAGTTGCGAGAGGAGTTGGAACTTTCCCAGTTTCTTTGTCTTCTTCAGTGGTTTTACTTTACCAACACCAAATGGAAAAGAGGTTGTATCACACCCTGTAATGCTGTGATAGGCAGGAAGTGCTTGACACATCTCGTCACCAAATCAGTCAGTTAGAGCTTTGACGCTAACATACCTCTCATGGTCAATCTTCATCATCCAGTCTTGTAATGGTTTAATGACAGAATAAGCATAGGTCAGGAGAACCAAGACATCTGTATCTGTCGCCCTGACAATTACGGGATCTGTTGACTTGGATGCATGGAGGATGAGTCTGGTGTCAGCTTCGTGGTGGTTGCAGGAGTCAAGCATCTCGATTTCGAGTTGCATTATTAACCAGGTATTATCTTCCTCTGTCACAGTTAGTGGAACTTTCAGCTTGGATCTCACAGCATCGGTCTTGTAGTAATCGACTAGAAATCTAATCAGTTCTGTCTTATTTTCTGAGTCTCGCAGAAACGAGTCCCAATCTTTCCCTTTAGGCATGTCCTGTTCAGAGCTTGTGATGTGAGTTCTTCTTCCAGGTGTGCCACGGCGACGTTGAGTGAGCTCCTTCGTTGTGGCTGTACTGTATGAATCAAATATGATTCCCAGTTGCTGCGGTTTGGAGTCACTTGCTGGCAAGCAAAATTTTAACAGGGCTGCTGCATATTTTCCCCAAGTTTGCTGAGCAGGAACAGATTTCACAGCAGCCATTCCATCTATAAGCCAATTTCCTTCATGTGGTGGGTTCTCACGGACTGATTCAGACTCTTCTATGAGGTAGTTCCTCAATGCTGCTTTTGAACCTTGTCTCAAATCTCTCTCTGGTGTGGCTAGAGCTGGTGGGACAGTCGTCAAGGGATATGAATGTGCCTCTGCTGGAGATCTTGCTTTGCCTACCAGTAAACCGAAGGCCTGTCTGTCTTCTTTCAGGATATTAACAACTTTTGGGTCTTCCTTGGCCTTCTCCATCCCGGTTTTGATCTTGAGCTTGGTAATCTTGTCGAAGAAATTGACTCGTTCTTCCCCACTGGCTTTGAGTCTAAAGTCAACAAATTCTTTATATTTCTGTTCTCCAGCTTCTGCAGATGACATCAATCCTCTTACAACATCACAATCGATTTCCACACCAGTCTTCATATGACGAGCGGGACAATTCAGGAATGGGTCAAAGTATTTGTCAAGCTGAAGTACTAGATTATGAACCATATTTTCATGGTGTATTCGGGCCGCTATTGTGGTCTCCTTGTGGGCTGAGGAGGTGATGATATTTAGCCTTTCCTTCAGTGTAGCTCTGATCTTAGCCATGATATGACTGGTCTTGACGAATGTGTCTGTTGTGCTCTCATTGGTACTGTATCCACCTTGCATTGGACCACCTCTGACCTTCACGTCTCGGTTGATTGTGGTCTCAGTTATCAAATCCCCATGGATTGTAGAGAAGGGCTCACCAGACAATGACCCGCCGAACCCATTTTGGGCCAGATCATCCCATGCTTCTTTGTTATTAGTCCCCTACCGGTGTACACCGGAGGGGACTATAGGTTTGCACGCCGTCCCTCCGTCCCTCTGTCAGTCTGTCATTCTGTCATTCTCAGTCAGTCTGTCAGTCTGTCAGTCACGCAAAGAACAGTTTTCCGGACGTTTTTTCTAAACGCTTAACGCTAATGATTTCAAACTTGGCACATGGCTTCCTCATGATAAGTTACAGATCAAGTTCAAACTTCACGACGTTTCGATCATTTTTGACAAAGTTATGGCACTTTGAACTTTGGGAATTCTGATAATTCTGATGATCCTTAACTCAGTGCCATTTTAAGTTTTAATTTCCTTTAAAAAAGATTTTCTCTGCAATAATTGGACTAAACAAACAAAAAAAACACCTTTAGAGGCCATTTTTCCCCGCAAGCGGGGGTTGGCCTTTTTCGGGAACTGTGGTTGTTGTTGTTTTTCGGTCCCCTTTTTGAAGCAATGTTTTACGGCCGGATGCCCTTCCTGACGCCAACCCTTTTTGCCGCCTTTAACGACAAGCAGGGAATTACCAGTGAACTGGTACTCAATTAGCCGACCTCGGAAGGATGACAGGCTGAGTCAACCCCCCTGGCGTTAATTCAGCAATTGACCGGGATTCGAACCCAGGATCCTAGGATCCTAAGCCGGCACCCTAGCCGCTAGCCCAACACCAGGGACTTAACGATAATTGGACTGATTGAGATAAAATTTTCACCGTAGGGGGGACTCGGTCGGTGGAATATTTTAATGGTAATTATGACGTCACAGGTCACGTGGTTCGGCCGCCATATTGTTTTCCGTGAAAACACGAAAACCCCTTTTTCTCTGTAACGGCTGAACAGATCGAGGCCAAACTTTGCAGGCCGAATCGCATACCCATGACGAACAAAAAGGTCAGCGAGCATGACGTCATGCATCACATGGTTTCAGAGTTATGATGTTTTTAAGCATGAACCTTTAAAACTGAGCTCCTCCGTCATTTTTGATCCAATCGAGGGGAAACTTCACAGATCTGTTCAGCATGTCGGTCTACTAAAATGTCCTTTTGGAATTTGCGATAGGGCACGTGGTTTGGCAGGTATCGTTAATTAAACGAACATGTTTTAAAAATGGATATCTCTTGTTTATTCCAGAGTTCTCCCCAAGCCGCAACGCGCGCCCTCAGCCTCGTCTCACGAACGTCAAAAGCGCGACACAGCACGCGCTTTCGTGAGGGGTGGAGCCAAGCCGAGCAACATATATATATATATATATATATATATATACACACACATCGATCATTGAAGGTTGACCCGGAAAATATAATAAATTACTGATATTTAGCGACTCGAAAGGTTCTTTATCAACAACTTATTTTCTCGTGCTTCTCCTGACCTGTCTGCAAGGTGTATAAATTGAAGTCCCGAGTGCGAATCACAGGTGAGCCCGTCCTGAGGTAATTAGCGATTGGGAACGATTCAGAACCTGTGGATAAATAACCCTTGGTAATTTCCCCAACAGTTTTCCGGACGACAGACTGCCGGTAGGGGACATGTATTGCAGTGCAAGACTCAGAATGCTTGTTCATCTTGACATCTTGGAGTTTGACATGCTTGAATGTAATAGTAAGGGCATTTTATGAGATATTTCACAAATCTGTTAACTAAATTGTTACCAAAAAATTTCTTCACCAATATGTTTGTAAAGGTGTGTAATAACATGTGTTAAAATGTTGAAGTTCAACTCCCGTGGGAAACCCAGAAAAGAAGCTGTTGAATTCGGGTACCGAAAAATTATTTTCGAGAATTTTTTTTTTTTTTATCGGCCCTTAAGTAACTTATGAGGGGTCAAATAAGGGTTTTTCATGATTCTGAGTTGATTGTTAACATTTATATTTCACCACAGACACTCCTTTGTGGAAAAATAATTTCTAATTATATATTAGTGTGCTCTGCTATTTATTACACTAAAAGTGTGCTCTGCTTTGCATCATTAGCATGGATTCTCTTCATCCAGCCATTCCAGTTGGAGTGTGGGAACTCAGGATCGTTGGCTTTGATCACCCACCCCGCTGCCCAGAATGTGTCACCTGGAGTGAGGAGTGGCTGATCATGAGCCAGGGAGGAGGAAAGCTCAGCGAGGGGGAGAAACATGATCGCGTTCATTCCTATCTGTTTCCTGTTCGTAAATGGAATAATCTTTACTTCAGTTCCTCTCAGGATCTTAGCTTTGTCGAGTGCCTTCAACTTCACCCGGGGGAAAGCTGCTGTTGTCTGTGGATCTGGCAAAGGTGGTGCCGGAGAGGTGACTTCGATCCAACCCATTGAGTGAAAGGGAGTGTTTCCGTGAATAGAGACAATGTTTAAATCTATATTGTCTCCAACAAACTGAGTGACTGCATTGTTTGTTTCCCCAACCTCCATAAAGACCACCTGATCATTACTTGACAATTCACTTTCACTGGCTGGCACTTTGGCTGTCATCACTGATTGAACCTCAAGCGCAGCATCAACCGCAACCTCATCATTGATCTGTTCATCGGTTTCCTCCACAATGGTGTCAAGAGTGCCAGAAGTATCTGGAACATCATCTCCACTCCTACTATTAAGGAAGCAGTATTTGTAGTTTTGTGTCTCCGTGTAAGACTCAGTGTATCCCAGCCGGTGGAACTTGTTGAGCATCCATTTTGACCCAAATCTATGATCAAGTTGTATGACAAGCCCCATTTGGTGTGGCAATACTCCAGACCGAGGTCGACAGGCCTTAATAAAATTCTGCCCCCAAACGGCAACTCTTTCGTCTGTCTTGACAATCGGTCTCAAGAACATCTGAAGGCTTGCAGGAACAAGTGTCAGCTGACTATCGATGTCAGTCATACTGTGTGTGGTGGGGTATGACTTTGGACCTAAATCAATCAAGGCAATATCATTGGATATGAACTTGAGTGCCGTCTTTATGATCTGAGTCTTCTCATCTCCATGGTCAAGATTAGCATGATGCGCTCGCAGAATATTGTCGGTGCCATCTTTGAGACAGAGTACATCTGCCCTTCTTTCCTGTTTTGTGAAATACATGGTGTCTTCGTATTTCTCTAGAAGTTTTATCTTCAGCCAATGCTTTGAATAAGAAAGGCTCTTCTCTGGTGACTGATCAAACTCCTGCAGCTTTTCATGCACTTGGTCCATGTTCATTACCCCATGCTCTAATTCTGAGTCTAACCATTCGCAGAATTCAATAAAAACTGCCTCTCGCTCCTCATCAATATTCCTCTGTCCTCTCTTCCTTTTTCCTTCCTCATCAGTCTTGGACAAACTGTCACCTCTTGCAAACATAAGTTTGCATCGCAAATGGTAGTGTTTCTTCTGCTACCAAGTCGTTGATCCCTTCCAGGCGTCCAGTGACTTCAGTGCCCCAGTCATCCCCGCGACTCCGTGCTGTCTTCAGCAAGCTTGCCTTCAGTGTATCTGCAGTCAAATTATCTGGCACTCTGTATTTCTTTCTAGCTTGTGCTGGATTATTTTTGTAGAGCTGGGCTGGTTGGTTGCAAAGAATGCATACATCCTTATACAGGAGGTCAACTGACTGTGATCTTCTAGAACTGCAGCCAGTTGATGAACTGAACTCACAAGTAGTGCGTCTTCTCTTCAACTTTGATGACTCTTTCTCTGCCTTTGATGCTTGAGCTGACTTCTTGGTGGTTGCAACAAAGTTGTTGTACAGATCATTTTTACACTTCTGGTGGTACCTCAGTTTTCCTTCCTTTTGAGCCTCCTTCATACGTTCCACAACAGTAACATTTTCGACAGTTTCTGCTTGTTTCAATAAAGTTGAGTATCCCTTTGGAGTTGCCTGTATGAGCCTTTCAGCTGGTGTATCCGAGCGTGCACAGATGAAGCAATTGAGCACAGGTGGAGTAACGTCTTCATCCATATTGCTAGACTCCATGTCCTGCAAAGTAGAAAATGAGATATATTTAGAAATTATTTTTCCACAAAGGAGTGTCTGTGGTGAAATATAAATGTTAACAATCAACTCAGAATCATGAAAAACCCTTATTTGACCCCTCATAAGTTACTTAAGGGCCGATTAAAAAAAAAAAAAATTCTCGAAAATAATTTTTTGGTACCTGAATTCAACAGCTTTTTTTCTGGGTTTCCCACGGGAGTTGAACTTCAACATTTTAAAACATGTTATTACACACCTTTACAAACATATTGGTGAAGAAATTTTTTGGTAACAATTTAGTTAACAGATTTTCATATGTTTCCCTTACTTACTATAAGGTATCTAGCGTAGTTGATATGCCCAAAGGCAAAGCATTTTCGAAGTAAGGCGCGTTCTGCTGCGAGATGTCTTTGGATGCATTTTTCTCTGACTGCACTTATTAGACTCACCATCGCTGAATAGTCTATGAGGTATTCCACAATCATCTTTGCCTGTGTCCCTTCTGCTGATGTCAATGAAGAACAGATGCCTTTGAACTCCGGCAGTCGCAATAGTGATTCAAGATTTCCTGGACAAGGGTGTAGTCTGAGGCTAGCAATTGCTTCTTTCATATGCAGGTCCAAATTGGTACTGATATGGCGTGCCCTCATACAGTGCCTAAATAGAGCCTCAAACGACTGTTTGTGCAGACGGACACTTCTGTAGTAATGGCGGCCCTCAATCGCTTGAGCCACCGAACCATCGGCTATTGCTCCAGCATCCACCCACCAATCATTGAAACCCAGACAGCCATACTTTTTGAACAGAATCTTGAGGTTCATTTGAGGCCAAATCCTGGGTGCCCTCCAAGCTAATAACAAAGGACATAGGTTTGGAATGGCGGAACCACTGAGAAAACTTTGACAGGAAAACCTAAGAGGTAGTTTGAATATAATCAAGATGATTTTGATGGCCATTTTGGCGGCCATATTGGATTTTAGGCCAAATCCTGGGTGGCTCCCAAACGAATCTCAAAGGATATATGTTCAGGATGACAGAACCACTGAAAAAACCTTGACAGGAAACACTACGAGGCAGTATAAATCTCCTAAAGGTAATTTTGGAGGCCATTTGGGATTTTGGCCGCCATCTTGAATTTGAGGCAAAATTCTGGGTGGCCCCCAAGCTAATATAAAATGGTATGGGTTCAGGATTATTAATCCACTGAGAAAACCTTGACTGGAAAAAATGTTAGTTTTTCCTTGGGATGCTCTGTCTACTAGTACACCCACTTACTACAGGAGTGGCAGGGGGAGTCATGTTATTATACTTTTTATTATTGCCAATTATTATTAGTTTTACAATATGTTAGATCAGGTCATTGAAAGTATCAGAACATGCATATTATAACATGTTAGATCAGGACATTGAAAGGATCAGAACGTGCATGATATTATAACATGTTAGATCAGGTTATTGAAAGGATAAAACCACGCATGACATTATAACATGTTGGATCAGGTCATTTAAAGGATCAGAACATGCATGACATTATAACACGTTCGATCAGGTTATTGAAAGGATAAAACCATGCATGACATCATAACATGTTAGATCAGGTTATTTAAAGGATCAGAAAATGCATGACATTATAACATGTTATATCAGGTCACTTAAAGCATCAGAGCATGCATGACATTATAACATGTTATATCAGGTCGTCATTTAAAGGATCAGAACATGCATGACATTATAACATGTTAGATTAGGTCATTGGAAGGATCAGAACATGCATGACATTATAGCCTGTTAGATCAGGTCATTGAAAGGATCAGACCATGCATGACATTATAACATGTTGGTTCAGGTCATTGAAAGGATCAGATCATGCATGACATTATAACATGTTAGATCAGGTCATTGAAAGGATCAGACCATGCATGACATTATAACATGTTAGGTCAGGTCATTGAAAGGATCAGATCATGCATTATATTATTATGCATACATACATGATGGTTAGCAGCTCAAGGACTGCACCGTTCAGAATTACATGAATATAGGCAGAAAAGACATTCTTAAAAATATCCCCAATAAAACTTCAATTGAAGTATGAAACCCAAGGATAAAACCATCTGCAAAACGCAAGATTAACAATGACCGATTGGCTTTAGTTTTGCAAAACTAAAAAAGTCAGCGAAAGCTTTAACTACTTAAAGTGAGCCCTTCAAAATCGAACTTTCAAAAACAAATGAACAAAAACTAAGTTAGGCTAAATAGACTCCGTTTTTCATGCCGACTCAACACAAATCGTACCTTTAAGTATATACCCGACTCAACACAAATCTAGTCAATGAGAGGGTCCCCCAGGAGTGCTCGATACATTTGAAGTAGTAACGAGAGAGTGCCCCAGGGGTGCTCGATACATTTTAAGTAGTAACGAGAGAGTGCCCCAGGCCCAGGGGTGCTTGATACATTTTAAGTAGTAACAGAGGGTGCCCCAGGGGTGCTCGATACATTTTAAGTAGTAACGAGAGAGTGCCCCAGGGGTGTTCGATACATTTTAAGTAGTAACGAGAGAGTGCCCCAGGGGTGCTCGATACATTTTAAGTAGTAACGAGAGAGTGCCCCAGGGGTGCTCGATACATTTTAAGTAGTAACGAGAGGGTGCCCCAGGGGTGCTCAATACACTTTAAGTAGTAACGAGAGGTTGCCCCAGGGGTGCTCGATACATTTTAAGTAGTAACGAGAGGGTGCCCCATGGGTGCTCGATACATTTGAAGTAGTAACGAGAGAGTGCCCCAGGGGTGCTCGATACATTTTAAGTTGTAACGAGAGAGTGCTCCAGGGGTGCTTGATACACCTTAAGTAGTAACGAGAGGGTGCCACAGGGGGGCTCAATACACTTTAAGTAGTAATGAGAGGGTGCCACAGGGGGGCTCAATACACTAAGTAGTAACAGAGGGTGCCCCAGGGGTGCTCAATACACTTTAAGTAGTAATGAGAGGGTGCCACAGGGGTGCTCAATACACTTTAAGTAGTAATGAGAGGGTGCCCCAGAGGTACTCGATGCACTTTAAGTAGTAACGAGAGGGTGCCCCAGGGGTGCTCAATACACTTTAAGTCGTTAACTCTCAACCGTGCCAGTGCTCGTTGGGCATCTTCCTTCGTTGAACTGTTTAATCAAGCACATTTCACATACAACCATTGTCATCACTCAGTCTCATAAATATTGACAGTAACACTTTGCAAATCAAGAATCTTTCTTTGAAGCATTTGCTGTAGCTTGTCTGTCAATGGAGAAGTTATGCTTGTATTGTTGGAAAAAGCACGAATTTGTGATTTTACATAGTCCCACCAGAAGCATTCATCTGTGAAGTCATTCTGTGATTCTAAAATTAAAGCCAGAATTATTTAAAAGATGTTTCAAAAAGTAAATAATTTAAAATTGAGACATTTGAAGACCTAACAGTAGCTCGTCTTGGGGAAGCAGAAAGAGAAAAGCGCAGTTTATTTAAAGAGTGACTCAACAATCCATCTGGGTTTTCTGGAGAGAGAGAGAGAGAGAGAGAGAGAGAGAGATTAATGTAAAATGTATTAAGCTGTGCAAGTGATAAATCATTTGACACACACAGCACTGTTTCGAAATCAGTGACTAAAAGGCTAATGCCTAAGTGATAAAATAAAATTCTGTTTTTAATGGCCACAATTATTCCCACCATCTCGTGGCTGACCCCGCTTGAGCTTTTTCACAAACTGGCTGACCGGGCCTGAGGTTCGACTAAGTAGATTAGAGCAGGAAGTCAGAATTTGGAATTTTGTACGGATTCCAAGAAGCTTGCCTACTCTTTGTGAAGGACACCATGGGACATTTAATGGCCACCGACTAATACCAGCAAATGAGACATCCGGTTTAATGTCCATCTGAGGGACGGTGCATATAAATTGATGTCTCTCCTGATATGTGAAACACCAGGATGATAGTTTGTAGTTGTCAATATTCAAACCCAGACTAAACAGCTCTGAGGTGAGTGTGCATAATTCTGGGCTCTTCTGCTTATGTTGTCAGATATTGTATCACATAAAATGATAAACCAGAAATATATGCTAAATGTTTGCAACTAAACAAAACAGCAGCTTCCTGTCTTAGTGATTAGACTTCTAGAAGCTTCTTGCATTTATGTCCAGTTTGTATTTATTTTGCAAAGATGATAATGGCAATTTCTGAAATTCTTATTTAGCCTTGCCTGTTTCCAAAGGGATTGGAGGTGTGTGTGTGTGTGTGTGTGTGTGTGTGTGTGTGTGTGTGTGTGTGTGTGTGTGTGTGTGTGTGTGTGTGTGTGTGTGTGTGTGTGTGTGTGTGTGTGTGTGTGTGTGTGTGTGTGTGCGTGTGTGTGTGTGTCCACACGCAGACCAACTTTAATAATGCACCCTGGGTAATTTTGCAATATTCTATTCCAAACAGCCTTAATCACTCTGTTTTTTTTCCTTTCTTTTTTTTATTATTATTATTTTTTGTATACAAGATTGAGGCTCGTGTAAGAGCAAACATTGATCACAAAAAGACAAAGTGACACATAAAACATATGATAAAGGGAGCGGGAGAACAAGATTGAGAGCAGGGACATCGGGAGATCTGTGGGAGGGAGAGGGCTTGGGGCGAGGAGGCATTGGAAGGGGGGGGGGGATTGATGTAAAAAAAAAAAAAAAACCACATGGACATTGATAGGACTTCCAGGAAAGGGGTCGGTATTTAAAAAAGTGGATCTGGGGTGAATTTACGGGGGTAGAAAAGATCAAGGTTTTGGATGGGGGGAGATGAGAGATGGTGGTGCACAGCTGTTTTAAAGACCTGGAGGGAGGAGTGGGATTGAAGATTTAGTAATACAATGCCAATTAAAGACGAGATAGTGCCATTTGAATTGAAATTTGCCAGGACGCATCTCTGTCTTCTCGGGACTGAGGCAGGTCTGGGGCAATTATAGTTTCCCGCCTTCCCCCCTGACTTTTCCGATTAAAAAAAAAAAAATTTTTTTTGCTAAAAACTGAAGTCTGTCTGACCTGTCTTTAGTAATCCATGCTTGTGTCTTTTGCAATCACTCCAGTGAAAAACAACTCACGTGTAGTTGAATGTCTGTCACACGTCTGTAACATTTGCATGTCTGGGTAGTGCAGACAAATCCATAGCAAAAGTGTTGCCTCATTTAGCTCGTATACAATAAGAACCACAGACATTTCTAATTCGGCCTGGCAAACGAAAAGCCGTTCATTCATCTCGCTCTTGTAGCCGTGAGTCCGTGCTGTCTATATCTTCCACCATGAATCACTGCACTCTGCGCATGGCACTAGAATGTTCCATTGCAAGAGGCGATCCATGTTAACAATTGGTCACTCATTCACTTCAAGCATTCAACCTGGAAATGACCCTCTCACACACACCTTTAAAGCCACAAATTAAAGTTATATACCAGGTGACTGAAATTAACGGTGAAGTTGTGCAATCCACAAGAAGGAAATGCCTAATTGACTCCAATCAGTTTTTAAACTCATTAAAATATAATTCGCCTGATGCATCCACTGGTGAGTTTTTTTTTAAAGGAAATCACAGAGAGAAGAAAAAGAAAACCAAGTTATTGGTGTAATGGAAAACATTTTTTTAGGATAGTTCGGTATTAAAATTGATTTAATGCAAAAATAAACAATGAACCAATATACTGTATATTCTGGCAACACTGCAGTTCTAAGTTGTTGTTTTTTCTAGTTTTTTGAACAATGAAATTTATTGTCGAATTTAACCACAAATGAAGAATGCACGGATTATGCACAGTATCTGCCCGCACAGCACATTGTGTTTTCTCAGGCCTTGCGGCACACCTCAGACCACAGGCTCAACGAGAGTACCCAAGCAGCTTTAGTATCATTTCGACCTGGGGAATCAAGGCCGTGGTCTGAGATGTGCTGCAAGGCTGTCGAGGATGTTTTTGTCCCCCGTCGCACCGCGGAGCGAAAGGGGGACTATGGTTTTCCCCTCCCTCCGTGCGTGCGTGCGTGCATGCGTAAACGAAGGACCGCATTCGAATTTGGTGTGTGGGTGCAACCCACGTCAAAATCCAAGATGGCCGCCGCCATGTATGTCTGATGCCATGTATGTCTGAACCTTGTGAGCTGAATATCTTGAAAAATAAGCGAAGTACCAACTTCTAATCTGGTGTGTGGTTGTATCTAGGCACAAGGAAGAACGCTATTGAAAATTGGGTCGCCACGTCAAAATCCAAGATGGCCGCCACCATATATATGTCTGAAACTTGTGAGCGAAATATCTTGAAAAATAAGCAAAGTACCAACTTCTAATCTGGTGTTTGGGTGTATCGAGGCATAAGGAAGAACGCTATTGAAAATTGGGTCGCCACGTCAAAATCCAAGATGGCCGCCTTGCGTCTTCCACTTTGTCAACTCGCATCACTTCACCGACGGGGGACCTAGGCGTAACGCTTGTTTTGTTTGTTTTGTCATTAATGTTAGCTCTTACACGAGCCTCAATCTTGTATGCAAAAAAAATTAAAAATATAAATAAATAAATATAAAAAGTCCATGGGCTTGGCTAGCATTCCGCACGGCCTTATCCACAGTTCAACAACTTTTCCTAATATCACCACAAATTTATCTTGTACCTTGAATGTGGATAATATCAAACTTCGCCATTTCCTGAGGGTGTTTGTAGGTATCCCATTATATCCTTCATTATCTCCATTTTTTATTTATTTTTATTTTTATTATTATACAGAGTCGAGGCTAAAACAGGTATCCACTATTCACCAAAAAATTGCAAAATACTCATGTGATGTGAACAGGTGTCGATGCATAAAAAATTGCAAAATACTTGTGAACAGGTATCGATGCACAAAAATTTGCAAAATACTTTCATGTGATATTGTGCAAGCCAGCATTATTACATAACTATACGGTCAAGATAAGGATTTTAATTCATTAGCATACATTGTTGTTGTTGTTCTTTATCGGCCACTATTATCCCACCTTGTGGGGTCGGCTGAGGGGAGGTTGTCCCAATTCTTTCACAAATCGGCCTTGCCAGGCCTGACATTCACCTAGTTAGGGCAGGAATTTGGAATTTGCCCATGGTGCCGGCGATACTTGCATACCCTTTGCGAAGGACACCGTGGGATCTTTAACGTCCACCAACCCCTGCTGGCAGACGGGACTCCCAGTTTAATGTCCATCTGAGGGACGGCACCCACATTGATGAATCACCTTGCCTGTGAAACACCAGCATAACAGTTTATAGCTGGGTCTGGATTCGAACTCAGGCTAGACAGCTTAGAGGCAAGTGTGGCCTACAGTTCTTTTGAAATCCAAAACTCTATTTGATGCATTCATGCTTGCCCTTTCGTTCAGTGCATGGTGGAGTTCATTATCAATTGACTTTGATCATGCTGCTTGCAGAATCATTTTTAAGTCATACCTTCACTTTCAGGATAAAATGTTATTTCACAAAGTTAGTTGTTCAAGTACATTGACGAGCAAATCACCTGCATTCATCAGCTGCTCCTGGACAATTGTTTCATGAATGGTGAACAGATTACGCATTTGTCACTTAAAATTGACATCATTTTCCCAAGTTTGATTTTCAAAACCCATGGCAATCGTTCATTCGCAATCTGCCATGGTGTTAACATCCTTCTAAAAAAAATAGGATAAACCTGAGCTAATTATGTTAAAATCGCAGTGAATTGAAAACGGCCAAGGACATTCTCAAAACTGCCGGTGAATAACAAAGATTTGAAATTTGTACAAAGCGAATGTTTTTGATTGGCCTTTTCATCCCCTCTTGTAATATTTATAACAGATTTTGTTCATTGGAAAGGGATAATATGGTAATGAAGTGCGGTGCTACGCACACAACTTGCTTGCCAAAGAGGTAGGCCACAACGCGTTGGATAACCAAAAGAGTCTTTATTAGGAAAGCTCAAACTGTAGCACTGGGCGGGCTCGAACTTGGAGCCCGCATATATGTGCCGGGGCCACGCCTAGTACCCGGGCATGGCCGATCGGTCGATAGGCGGGGAATGCCTTCCAGGTCCCCGCCTGGACGTTCGCGCCACCTGCTGGTGCGTTGAATTCGTGTCCTCTTGCTTGTGTCCGCCACACGCGCCCCCCCCCCCCAGAATTCCCACGCACCTGAAGGGTGAGTTTGCGGGGAAGCCGGATGACCCGGCCGAAACGCCCCCTGGCGATGGGTGCCGGTCTGGGGGGGTGGCGGGACGGCGGGGCCGAGGGTCCGACCGCCGGGGGGCGGCCTTGACGCGGAGGAAGAGCTGCTGGCGGGGGTGCCGGGGATCCGACCGCCGGGGGGCGGCCTCGATGCGGAGGCAGAGCCGCTGGCGGGGGGTGGTCCGGATCGAGGTGGGCCGGCTTGAGGCGGTTCACGGAAATGCGATCCGGGGCACCGCCGATGTCGACCGTGAAAAATTTGTCCCCGGTCTCCAACACGCGGAAGGGCCCGTCGTACGGGGGCCGTAGCGGTGCCCGGTGGGCGTCGTGCCGGATGAACACGTACTTGGCCGTGCGAAGCTCTGGGGCGACGTGGGAAGGCGGGCAACCGTGGTGTGCCGTTGGCACCGGGGCGAACCTCAGGGCGGTCTCCTGAAGGGCGGAGCGCTGTTGTGCCGCAGACCAAGGAGCCGTGGAGTAAGGGATAAATTCACCCGGTACCCGCAGTGGTTGCCCGAAGACCAGCTCCGCCGAGGACGCGCGCAGGTCGTCCTTGGGCACCGTCCTGAGGCCCAGCAGGACCCAGGGGAGTTTGTCGACCCAGCCGCCGTCGCAGAGGCTGGCCCGGAGCACGGCCTTCATGGAGCGATGAAAGCGCTCGCACAGGCCATTGGCCTGGGGGTGGTAGGCCGTGGTGCGGTGTAGTTTCACCCCGAGCCCTTGCGCCACCACGGCCCAGAGCTCCGAGGTGAACTCGGGGCCGCGGTCGGACGAGATGTCCGAGGGGTCACCGAACCGGGCAACCCAAGTGGCGATAAAGGCTTGCGCCACCTCAGCCGCAGACGTCGCCGCCAATGGGACTGCCTCCGGCCACCGTGTGGTGCGGTCGACCATGGTGAGGAGGTGGGTGAACCCTCGCGAGGGGGGCAGAGGTCCCACCAAGTCGACGTGCACGTGGTCGAACCGCCGCTCGGGCACCGCTAACGGGGCCAACGGTGCCTGAGTGTGGCGGCGGACCTTTGCGCGCTGGCACGCGAGGCACGTCCTGGCCCAGTCACGGACGTCCTTCCGGAGGCCATGCCAGACGAACTTTGCCCCGACGAGTTTCTGGGATGCCCTCGCGCCAGGGTGGGACAGGCCGTGGATGGCGTCGAACACCGGGCGCTGCCAGCCAGCGGGCACGATGGGGCGAGGCCGGCCGAGGGAGACGTCGCATAGGAGGGCCGTGCCCGCGACGTCGAACGGCACCTCGGTGACGCGGAGGCCCGTGATGGCGGTCCGCAAGGCCTGGATGCCGGGGTCGGCGGTCTGGGCCTCTGCCATCCGGGCATAGTCGACCCCGAGGTGGACCGCGTGCACGGCGGACCGGGAAAGGCAATCCGCCACCGGGTTGTCCTTACCCGCCACGCGACGGATGTCCGCCGTGTACTCGGACACAGCAGAGAGGTGGCGCTGCTGCCGTGCCGACCATGGCTCGGCAACCTTGGCCATCGCGAACACAAGGGGCTTGTGGTCAACGAAGGCCGTGAACGGGCGGCCCTCCAGCAAATGGCGGAAGTGTCCGACCGCCAGGCGGAGCCCGAGCAACTCACGGTCGAAGGTGCTGTACCGGCGTTCGTGCGGGCCAAGCTGCCGGCTGAAAAACGCCAGCGGTTGCCAAGCACCACGCACCCATTGCTCGTGCACCGCGCCCACCGCGTAATCCGACGCGTCGGTGGTGAGGGCGATCGGTGCATCGGGCGCCGGGTGCGCCAGCATGGTGGCGTCGGCCAGAGCCAGCTTTGCGCCTGCGAACGCCGCGGCCATCGGCTCCGACCATGCGATGTCACCTTTGCCCGGCTTGCCCCGGAGGGCCTCGTGCAAGGGGCGGAGGAGCTGGGCGACGTGGGGCACGAAGCGGTGGTAAAAGTTCACCATGCCCAGGAACTCCTGGAGCCCCTTGACCGTGCGGGACCGGGGGAAATCCCTGACCGCCTCCACCTTGGCCGGTAGCGGGACAGCCCCGTGCTTGGTGATGCGGTGCCCCAATAAGTCGATGGTGGTGACACCGAAACGGCACTTGGCAGGGTTGATGATTAAGCCATGCTGGCCCAGGCGTTCAAACAGCGTGCGGAGGTGGAGCAGGTGGTCTTCCCGGGACGCGCTCGCGACTAGGATGTCGTCCAGGTAGACGAACAGGAAAGGTAAGTCACGCAAGACACCATCCATAAGCCGCTGGAACGCCTGAGCCGCATTCTTCAACCCGAAGGGCATCCTCAGAAATTCGAAGAGGCCGAAAGGAGTGATGACGGCCGTCTTCGGGACGTCGACCGGTTGGACTGGGACCTGATGGTAGCCCCGGATGAGGTCCACCTTCGAAAACACGGTCGTGTTGGCCAACCGGGCGGAAAAGTCCTGAATGTGCGGGACCGGGTAGCGGTCGGGGGTGGTGGCATCGTTGAGCCGGCGGCAGTCCCCGCACGGCCGCCATCCCCCGCCGGGCTTCGGCACGATGTGCAGCGGAGAAGCCCAAGCGCTGTTGGAGCGCCGTACGATCCCCAGCCGCTCCAGCGTGGCGAACTCCGTTTTCGCCATGGCGAGCTTCGTGGACTCGAGTCGGCGTGCCCGGGCATAGACCGGCGGCCCGACCGTGGGGATGTGATGCTTCACCCCGTGTTTCACGGCCACCGCTGAAAAGGTGGGCCATGTGAGGGCCGGGAAACGAGCGAGGAGGCGGGTAAAGTCATCAGCTGCCGGAAGTGTGCAAACTAAACTCGCCGGGACGGAACCCTCCAGCAAGCCGCTCGGTGAGCCGCTCAGTGAGCCGCTCAACGAGCTGCTCAGCGAACAAGCGAGCGAGCTAAACGTTTCTGCCTGGACGAGCCGTTTGTGCTTTACGTCGACCAACAACCCATTCACACATAGGAAGTCCGCACCGAGCAATGCCATCGGCACGCTGGCGGTCACGAACGACCATTGAAAGCGTTGCCCACCGAACCGCAGGGAGAGGCAGCGCTTCCCGAACGTGCGGATGGGTGTACCGTTGGCGGCAAGCAACGCGGGGCCCCGGCCCGCGGTTCGCTTGTCGGACGTGTAGGTTGGGATGACGCTTACCTGCGCTCCTGTATCGCAGAGGAAACGGCGCCCGGACAAGATGTCCGTGATAAAGAGGAGGCTGCCGGAATGGCCGACGCTCAGGGCCGCTAATGAGCGCCGGCTTGGTAGTTTCCCGACTTGTCAAATGAGCACGGCTGGCAACACTTCCTAGCCTTGTGGCCGAACCTGGCGTGGTAAGAGCACCAGGCTTGCGGCGGCGGGGGCTTCGGCGGCCGCGGTTTTCTCGGCGGTGGTGGTGGTGGTGGGCGGGGCGTGGCAGCGGCCACGAGGGACGCAGCAGCATCAGCCTCGGGATCCACGACGGCCGCACCGTAACTCGACCGCGCGTCGCAAGCCGCGAAGAACTTGTCGGCCTCTGTAGCCAGGGCGCGGGGTTCTTTTATTTTGGAACCGGCCAGCGCGAGGCGTACCTGTGCGGGTAGCTGGCGTAGGAAGAGCGCCCGAAATAAGAAATCTGGGGCTTGGTCACCCAGCAACGACAGCATATGATCCATCCGCATGGATGGTCGTGTGTCGCCGAGTTCGGGAAGGTCCAGGAGGCGGTCGGCCCGTTCGATCTCCGTGGGGCCGAACGTGGCGATGAGGAGACGTTTGAGCGCCCCGTACTTGTGGTCGACCGGCGGGTGCCGCAGGATGGACATGACTTGGGCGGCAGTGCCGGGCCCGAGGGAGGCGACCACGTGGTAGTAACGGGTCTCATCCGCCGTTATGCCTCGAAGCTGAAATTGTGCTTCGGCCTGCACGAACCACACATCGGCCTGTGCTTCCCAAAACTCCGGGAGTTTTACCGTGACGGCGTTGTTGGCCATGGCATGTTCGGTGGACAGCAACGGCTGAACCAATCGGGGTCACCAGTGAAGTGCGGTGCTACGCACACAACTTGCTTGCCAAAAGGGTAGGCCACAACGCGTTGGATAATCAAAAGAGTCTTTATTAGGAAAGCTCAAACTGTAGCACTGGGTGGGCTCGAGCTTGGAGCCCGCATATATGTGCCGGGGCCACGCCTAGTACCCGGGCGTGGCCGATCGGTCGATAGGCGGGGCATGCCTTCCAGTTCCCCGCCTGGATGTTCGCGCCACCTGCTGGTGCGTTGAATTCGTGTCCTCTTGCTTGTGTCCGCCGCAGTAACATTTTTTTCCCTCTAATGTGCGTTGTGTTGCCTTTTGTCTCCCACTACCATCACCAGTACCCTCAAGAAACCTGCTTTTTCATGATGAAACAGCTTCCTTCGAAGAGGGACACAGTGCGATGTGGCCAGTAGAAAGCACTGAAGGGCTTGACCCAGCCACGTGGCACCTCATTGAGCATGAGGAGCAGAGTGCGCTCAGTTGGCCAGAAGAGCTCACCGAGCCGTATTCTAATGCCATATCAGGGCTGGTGGTGTCCAATGACACAGCAAGGAAGATTGCTGTTTCTCATTACAGGTGGGGATTTATTTACTTATCCAAATTTCACCTCCACCCTCTCCTATCTCACCCCTTGCTTCCTCTCGGGTCCCCTCACAGCTTCCCCAACCCTTCTCCGAGCCCCCTCTTACCATTTTCCAGATTCCTCCACCCTCTCAACAATGCCTCCTCCCCTGTTCCTTACTGTGTCGACCACTGCTGAAAAACTGAGCATCATCTGTTTAACAGAATGCTTCAGCCTGCATAACGTCCCTGACTCGATCATTAGTGTCTCTTTTGAGTAGGAAATTGTAATTTGGCCAGGGTGTTGTTGATAGCTCACCTACTCTTCATGAAGGACACCGTGGGATCCTTAACAACCGCCAACCTATGCTGGTAGATGGAAGCCCAGTTTAATGTCCATCCAAGGTACTGCACACGCAGTGATTAATCACGCTACCAGCGAAACACCAGGATGAGAGTTTATAGCTGGGTCTGGGTTCAAACCCAGCCTAACAGCTTAGAGGAGAGTGTGTATACTTCTAGGCCATCCTGTCAGCCATATAAAAGCATGTGAGCAATGGTAAGATAATTCAAATTCAAATAATTATTTTGTTTGCTGTCGCTTTAAAACGACTTATCAGATAGAACGGACGTGAAGGTAAAGAAAATATTAAAAAATAAATACCAATGTTTGAGTACATCACTTATTGCTCATGTTATCCCCATGAATGATCATAAAGTAACTATGCCATTCTTATGAGTGAAGCAGATCCAGCACTATGGGGAGCTAGTGCGTTGGGGTGCAGAGGCCCAACAGGGCCAGGTTGTTCCAATTTTAAACCAGCACCTTCCCTGCTTCAGATTCTAAATTTATATATAAAATCCATGACATATCATCAATCAAATCAACATTAAGTCCAATAATAATAATCATGTTTCATTACTACTTTGAAATTTACATTGTTTATAGCAATTCATATCGATAATAATTCCTGTTTGTAAACCCCCTTTGTACAGGCCCCTTATTCTTGATTTATTGACGTTTTCTGATCTGTGCATTGCGTCTAGGGGAGTCGGATCATTTACAAGAGATTTGAGATTTACAAAATAATTTGCAAGATTATCTAGTCAATTGAAAGTAAGCGTTATATGGATATTTGTTACTTTAGAGTAATATGGTGTGTCATGTGATTATTGCACTCTCTGTAGGAGGCTTGCATGCTGCATTATTGTGATATTTACCCTCGCCAGAGGAGAGGGTATTGCATTTGAGTCTGTTTGTTACTTGCCGGAAAAAGATTCTGGCAAGTATGTTGATCGGTTGGTTTGTCTGTTTGTCTGTTTGTTCGCAGTACTACGTCTACACCGTTGCACGTAGAATCGCCAAACTTCACACACATTAGTCTTGCCCTGGAATAGACTGTGCCCAATTTTTAACTCTCTCGGCCCAAGGCCTCCATTATGACGTCATAATTTGATAATTCGACAAGTACAAAACTTCATCCGATCAAGATGCAGTTTCTTGAGCGCCATGTCGGCATAAACTGGTGGAAAAAAAAAAAAATGATGAGGTCATCGGTCACGTGGTTCGGCCGCCATCTTGGAAAAACGGAAAAACTTTGCACCTCCATATCTCCGAAAGTGCTGAATAGAAAAAATTGAGACATGGCTCATTGAAAAGAACTCTCCATGGGGAATGAAATATGTTAATGATGATGTCATAGTTGCCTCCATTATGATGTCATAATTCGACAACTACAAAACTTCATCCCGATCAAGATGAAATTTCTTCAGCATCATCAAGGAATAAATTAGTTTAGAAAACAAATATTGATGACATCATCGGTCACGTGGTTCGGCCGCCATATTTGTCCAAAATGACCGATAAAAAAGTACATTCCGGCAAGTCCTCGGTCTCTGAACGATTTTTCATTTGTTTGTCTGTTTGTCCGCACAGAATAAATATGATTTTCTCTGCAACTGTTGGTCTGATTGACAGGAAATTTTCACCATAGGTGCAGCTCCACCTGTAGAATTTTTAAAATGATAATTATGACGTCATAGGTCACGTGGTTTGGCCGCAATCTTGGAAAAATCGAAAAGCTTTGCACCTCTATATCTCAAAGTGCTGAATAGAAAAAATTGAGACATGGCTCATTGTAAAGAACTCTCCATGGGGAATAAAATATGTTAATGATGATGTCATAGGTGCCTCCATTATGACCTCATAATTCGACAAGTACAAAACTTCAGCCAATCAAGATGCAATTTATTGAGCACCATAAACTGGTGGAGGGAAAAAAAAATGATGACGTCATCGGTCACGTGGTTCGGCCGCGATCTTGGAAAAACCGAAAAACTTTGCACCTCTATATCTCGGAAAGCGCTGAACAGAAAAAATTGAGACATGGCTCATTGTAAAGAACTCTCCATGGGGAATAAAATGTGTTAATGATGATGTCATAGGTGCCTCCATTATGATGTCATAATTCGACAAGTACAAAACTTCATCTGATCAAGATGAAATTTCTTGAGCATTATCTAGGGATAAATTGGTGCAGAAAAAAAATGATGATAACGTCATCGGTCACGTGGTTCGGCCGCCATATTTGTTTTAACACAAAAGCCTTAAAAACCACTGAAAATACATCCTGGTGAGGGTTTGCAATCTCTGATTGCTCTTTTTTGTGTTGTATTTGTTTCAAGTAGCTTAAACATTGATGTTGCTGTTGCAATAATCACACTACTATATAATATATATATATATATATATATATATATATATATATATATATATATATATATATATATATATATATATATATATATAATTTGGCTTGTGGATATGTAACGTTTGCTTGTTTGACAAGTATGTACTCATATACCATTGGACAGGAAGGCTTGATTTTGATATTTATAGCGCCACCTGGTGGTGGAGGGAGAAAGTTTTACAAATCATCTGTGGAGATGTCTTGAAATTGTGTACTGTGTACTGTGCACCTGGGCACATACATTACACGTGACACACTACACGTGGTGTAGTGTATGTGCTTTACGGAATCCTGCCAGTGGGAAGGAATATAAATAATAATAATAATAACAAGCATTCTGAGTATTGCGCTGCAATACATGTCCCCTACCGGCAGTCTGTCGTCCGGAAAACTGTTGGGGAAATTACCAAGGGTTATTTACCCACAGGTTCTGAATCGTTCCCAATCGCTAATTACCTCAGGATGGCCTCACCTGTGATTCGCACTCGGGACTTTGATTTATACACCTTGCAGACAGGCCAGCAGAAGCATGACAAAATAAGTTGTTGATAAAGAACCTTTCGAGTTGCTAAATATCAGTAATTTATAATATTTTCTGGTTCACGATCAATGATCGATGTGTGTATATATATATATATGTTGCTCCACTTGGCTCTGCCCCTCCCGAAAGCGCATGCTGTGTCGCGCTTTTGACGTTTTCGAGATGAGGCTGAGGGCGTGCGGTGCGGCTTGAGGAGAACTCTAGAATAAACAAGAGATATCCATTAAAAAAAAAAAATTTTTTCGTTTAATTAACGATATTTGCCAAATCACGTGCCCTATCACAAATTCCAAAAGGACATTTTAGTAGACTGACATGTTGAACAGATCTGTGAAGTTTCCCCTCGATTGGATCAAAAATGAGGGAGGATCTCAGTTTTAAAGGTTCATGCTTAAAAACATCATAACTCTGAAACCATGTGATGCATGACGTCATGCTCGTTGACTTTTTTGTTTGTCATGGGTATGCGATTCTGCCTGCAAAGTTTGGCCTTGATCTGTTCAGCCGTTACAGAGAAAAAGGGGTTTTCGTGTTTTCACGAAAAACAATATGGTGGCCGAACCACGTGACCTGTGACGTCATAATTACCATTAAAATATTCTACAGACCGAGTCCCCCCTACGGTGAAAATTTGATCTCAATCGGTCCTATTATTGCAGAGAAAATCTTTTTTAAAGGAAATCAAAACTTAAAATGGCACTGAGTTAAGGATCATCAGAATTATCAGAATTACCAAAGTTCAAAGTGCCATAACTTTGTCAAAAATTATCGAAACGTCGTGAGGTTCGAACTTGATCTGTAACTTATCATGAGGAAACCATGTGCCAAGTTTGAAATCATTAGCTTAAGCGTTTAGAAAAAAAATCCGGAAAATTGTTCTTTGCGTGACGGACTGACGGACGGCGTGCAAACCTGTAGTCCCCTCCGGTGTACACCGGTAGGGGACTAATAACAACTAGAGCGGCACTCGGTAGAGCATGCTTCCACCAGGCTGCACAGTTTACGTTTTATATTCCACTGATATGCTGGATCTGGATCTGGATCCGGATCTTCACCAAAAGCAAATCAACTCCTTGTCATACACCCAACCTGTTCACCACGTTTCATCCGAATCTGTCCATAATATTTTGAGATATAGTGCTATATATAGTTTTAGCCCTATCATTCAATGGTGAAGAATCATTAAAAAATATATTGGATCTGGATTTTGATCTTCACCAAAATATAATCATTTTTTCCTTGTTGCACACCTAACCTCTCCATCAAATTTTGTCTGAATCCGTCCGCAGCCTTTTGATATCCTGTTCACAGACAGACGGGTGAAAACATAACCTCCTTCCACTTTTGGTGGTGGTGGTGGTGGTGATGATGATGATGATGATGATGATGATAATAATAATAATAATAATAATAATAATAAGTAATAAACTAATCAGGGGGAATTATGTTAATTTGTGTTGTGTCGATATTTAATAATATTGTCCTGTCAAAGGATTTTTTTCCTTTTTATTGTGATCACAGTAGGCATGTTGCCAACAGGAAGTGCACAAGTTAGCGTGCAGCATTTTTTTTTTCACCTGCAGCTCTCAAGTCCAAGACCCAGTGTTTATTGCAGAAGGATGAGTTGTTCCTTGGTGTCCGTGTCAGAGAGCATTTTAAATTAAATTTGACATAACTAGTGATTAAAGCCAGAACCAGACAGCTTGGAAACAACAACATTAGCAACTGAGGTATGATCACAGAAGGACGAGACTGAGAAAGACTGGAAATAATTTCCTCCACAGCATAGGATGGCATACATGAGGCGGAGGAAATTCTTCCTTGGTTTCCCCATTGAGTGCATGTGGAAAAACGATGTCACGGTGCTGGATTTTCATTACGAGCTGTCTATCGCCAGAGACATTATTCGTTCCACTGTTGTACTTCTTGGAGACCACAACAACCACATGTGATTCAAAGGGAGAAAAACGTCCCTGCACTGTTATATTCTTCAAATGAAATATAATGAAACAATTCTGTGACATTGGCCTTATGAACCCCATTCCCCAGAAACAGATGAAGGAAGATGTTAGATTTTATACACAGGTATCTTCTACTGTTCTCATAACCAAATACACAGGTATTGCTGAATGGGCAGTAATGCTGGCCAAAGGTATTGTTTGTTGTGGAGCATGGACTGTCGAAAATGAAAGCAACTCAAAATTAGCTCTTAAAATTTGGTTTTGGGAATCGAACACTAAGTGCGGATATCTTCAACAACTTCCGCAGTGATTGAAGACGAGATCGATATGCCTTTGTCAAATGTCTCACCATTGATTGCAATGGGGTTCTCGTGGAGAATGTTCTCAACCTGTGTGTGTCACTTGTTTTGGCAGTACTATAGCGTATTGGCCTGCTAAAAACTCACTGAACAGAATGTGTCCGCTGTTCATGCTGTTACATGTTGTGGTGAGATTATAGTTTCCCAACAGGAAAAATTCAGTACAGTATTTGAAAATTATTAGAGGATATTCATTGGTGGTTCGTGTGCGGCCTACGGCTGCTTGGCTGCATCATTTCCTGCATTGCAGAGACCCAAACTCAGGACCCTAAGATCTCAAGCCCACCACCATAACCGTTGAGCCAACACCAGGCTAGATATTCATTGATCAGTGGTTATTGGGACAGTGTGTAATGAAAAATGTTTAGTACAGTACTGGTGAATACATCAACAGTAATAGAAAAAAAATCAACTGCTTTCGGAACAGTCTTCAAGTACTGACTGCTTTTAGGATTTTTTGATCCCACTGCTGTTCCACATTGATCCACACAATGGTTCCAAAAATATGGCCGAGCACATTATGATTCTTGGTAGCCACTTCTTTCTGATGTTTGATCAAAACCAGAAGAAAAACAAAATGGAAGAGTTGAAGTTTGATTGGAAAAAAAAGTTTAATATACAGTATGACCCTTTAAGAAAAAAAGGTTCAATATGAACTGAAGAAGGAAATTCCCAGAGACATCCTAAATCCCCCTTTAATGGGGGGAAAAAAAATCTTGTGAGTTAATACGAGTAGCTTTTGGGGTAGATCCTTTCCATGCGCAATACAGTACCTACTATAATTTCATTCCAATGCTTGTCCACATCATGGAAGTGTGTCTGTCCCTTGCCGTAACAACACATGGCCAGAGAGAGGTGCATCTGCTAAGAGTTACAACGAAACCGAAAAACAGAATCAAGCAAGACATGTTGGAGTCACCGCTCCACATCTCAATAAATGGAGAAACGTCAAGGAATCTGGTGAGCTCATCACAAAGGCAACAGAACAGTGGAAGCAGTTGAAGGACACGAAGTCGATACAATGTAGAAGAGGCGAGGTCGTCCGAAATGGTCCAGCAGCCATTGGTAGGCAGCAAGAGGCGATTTTATGGATATAGACTTCTTTGGAACCAGAATAACCTGAGAGTGACAAACACTGTAGAAGATTCCTGTTTGTGAGTGTGACTCGCAGTGACACGAATCGAGCTTTATTATCCAATCCAACTTCATTTCGAAGATGCCAAACCTTTTAAGTGAAACTAATCAAACCAGAAACTTTTCACATTTGCCTGTATTTGTTGCTATGGCAGCCATGCAAATCAACTATTCAAGGGAACTTTTAGAAATGAAACGTTTTAGCAATTATGTGAAAATGATCCTGGTGGAAAGTTATTTTTATTACAAAATCAGATTTCTTCGTTATGTTTCCCTCCATTTATTACCCTCGCCAGAGGAGAGAGTATTGCATTTGTGTGTGTTTGTTTGGCCACACAGAACATGAGTGAGTGTGTATTAATTACATTGAACCCTTTAGAACCCCAAGACCTTTTAGACATCTAACATCCTCAAGACCCCTAAACCCCCCCTCCCCCACCCCCCAAACTTTTAGAATTCTAACACCCTTTAAGACCCCCTAGACCCTTCAGACCCCTGATCCTTTAGACCCTATAGACACTGTTATATCCTTTAGAACCCTCAGACCTCTTAGACCCTTCAGAACCTCAAATACCCTTTAGACCTCCATGCCTTTCAGACCGTTTAATACCTTGTATACCCTTTTTAGACATTTTAAACCCCTTCAGCCAATTCTGACCCTTTAGACCTTAAATTACACCCATTCAACCTTTTAAGACCCTTTAAACATTTAAAAAAAAAAAAAATTTTTTTTTGTATACTGAATTGAGGCTCGTGAAAGAGCTAACATTTATTTCACAAACAAAATATATAAAAAGGGAGCGGAAGACAAGATGGGGAGAGAAGGGGAAGCACACAAACATAACCTTTGAGAGCAGGGAGATGTGTGGGAGGGAGAGGGCTTGGGGGGAGGGGGCGTGGGAAGGGGGGGGGGTGGGAGAAGAATAAAACACAAGGACACCAAGGACTTCCAGGACAGAAGTTGCCATTTCAAAAAAGTGGATTTGGGGTGAAATTAGCAGGGGTAGAAAAGATCAAGGTTTTGGATGGGGGAAGATGAAAGATGGTGGTGAACAGCTGTTTTAAAGACCTGGAGGGTGGAGTGGGATTGAAGAGAGTGAGGGAGTTTGTTCCAGAGGCGGGAGAAAAGAGGAATGAAGGAGTGAAGGTGAGCAGAGAGTCTTGATTTTGGCAGTTTAACCATAAGAGGGTTGCAGGCAGATCTTGTGCGACCTGTAGGAATATTTGGGGGACAGAGCCCAGAGAGAGCTGGGGGGGGCAAGGCCAGAGAGGAGTCGGTAGAAGATGGAAAGACCACCAACCTGCCTGCGGTGAGTGAATGAAAGGCCATTGGAGTTAGCTTCATCGCGGGAGATTCCAATGATTCTGAACGCTTTGGTTTCAACAGTGTGAAGACGAGCTAGGTGTGAGGCAGGAGCACCAGCCCAGAGGGGAGAGCAGTATTCAATTGAGCTGCAGATGAAAGCCTTGTATGTGGTGAGGAGCTCAGGTGTGCCAAGGAAGGACTTCGCATGACGGAGGATGCCCAGTCGGCGACTGGCTTTGGAGGCCAGATTTGAAATGTGGTTTTCCCAGGAAAGATCATGGCAGATAGTGAGACCCAAAAGCTTGAGTGACAGAACTTCTTGGAGAGGATTATTCAGAAAGTGGATGGGAGGGTTGTCCAGTTGGTCTTTTCGGAGAGACATCGTAAGAGTGTGAGATTTTTTATTTTTTATTTTATTTTATTTATTATTATACTGAATCGAGGCTCGTGAAAGAGCTGACAACCGCGAGGGAAAGACAGTACAGGGGGACCGCGAGGGAAAGACAGCACAGGGGGACCGCGAGGGAAAGACAGCACAGAGGGACCACGAGGGATTTGTCAGGATTGAAAGACATGTTCCACTTGTTTGCCCAGTCTGTGATTTTGTTAAGGTCTGCAGAGAGTGAGGAGGCTGCAGACTGCTGATCTGATGGATGAAGAATGGAGCGACAGAGAGTAGAGTCGTCAGCAAAGAGATAGAGAGGATTTTCAAGAGAGTCAGAGAGATCATTGATGAAGACCAGAAAAAGCACAGGGCCCAGAACACTGCCTTGGGGAACGCCAGCCTGAACAGGAAGAGGAGATGAGAGAAACCCATTCAGGGCCACACATTGACTACGACTAGAGAGGAAGTCCGCCAGCCATGCGTGGAGATTTCCATGGATACCAAAGGAGGAGAGTTTGGTGAGCAGAGCGGGGTGCCAGACCGTATCGAAGGCACGTGATATGTCAAGGGAGACAGCTCTAATTTCCTGTTTGGCATTGAGGACCTCCATCCAATATTGAGAAAGCAGAAGCAGCATGTCCAGAGTAGAGTGACCAGGTCTGAAACCAAATTGATGATCAGAGATCAAGCCATTGGAGAAGAGGAAAGATTTCATATCTGAAGCAATGATGGATTCCATGCCTTTGCTGATAATTGGGAGAAGGCTGATTGGTCTGTAGTTGCTAGGATGTGTTTTTGCACCTTTTTTGTGCAAAGCGGTGCCATTTTAGACCATTTCGACTCTTTAGACCCATTCAGACCTTTACAACTTTAGACCTTCAAACCATTTGACCTTTGCCCTTTACACATTTACAACTAGACCATTTAAGCGTTTCATTTGCAATAAACGACCTTTCATTTAGTACATCTTTCCATTTATTTGCCACGCAAAATACACCACACAAAACAAGTCCTCACGTGGGTCTGCAATCTCTGATTGATCTTTCTTGTTGTTACGGTATGGGCATTTATGTAGCTTCTTAAGCCAAATTACAGTTACTAGAAAATATATCAGTGTTGCCAAAACTGGGGACATGCATCGACTTTTATTTTGTTTTGTCCAGATGACTATTTTCTAACTGAATAATGCAAACGCTTGCGTGAGTGACAGTGTCTCTCTGTCCGAAAAGCATAATGAGACAGAAAGAAGGCAAAGAGAAGACGGTAGAAAAATGAACTTTATTAATTAGTTATATGTGATGAAAATACTGTGATTCAAACTGATTGAAGTTGCAATGACTGTCTCATTTTCTCGGTAATTGAAGGTCTCATGTAGGTAATTGATGACAGCCTCAAAAATGATGGTCTCATTTTCTAGGTAATTGTCAGTCTAGAGAAAGTGTGTGCCCACTAAGTAAAGTTAACGGGCTCCAATCTTGCCAACTTGTTGTTCTGTTCTCAAATCAATAACTGGTGTATAACACTATGGCAACAGTAGTATTATAATTGATGGCAATCTTGTAATAGGTAGTCAGGGTTTAAAACTGTTCACAAAACAATATTATGCAATATATAAGACAAAAAGTTGCCTTTTCAATAACCCAGGATAATTGAATTTAAGTGCGTAAATATGTGCGTATACAGTATACACCTTAACATGGCGTGCGTTTAGAAACATGGGAACAGTTCCGGCTTATTTGTAGTTAATTCGCCTAATAAACTAAGGAGATCATAACGATCATATTGTTGCATCACAATCCACATCAGAAAGCTCCAGTAGAACTCCAGAAAAACATGCCTCACACCCCCTCCTCTCCACCCCCCCCCCCTCCATTTATAGTAGATGTGTGTGAGTGATATGTGCTGTAGCTCCATGACCTTTATAGAAGAACAACCTTGAGAGGCCATTTTCCCTGCAATGGCCTTTTTCGGGCACCATGGTCCCCATTTTGAAGCAATGTTTTATGGCCGGAAGCCCTTCCTGCCGCCAACCCTGTTAGTCGCCTCTTGCGACACACAGGGTATTACCAGTGAACTGGTGCTCAATTTGCCGACCTCGGAAGGATGACAGGCTGAGTCAACCCCCCTGGGGTTAATTCAGCGATCGACCGGGATTCGAACCCAGGATGCCAGGATCCCAAGCCGGCACCCTAACCGCTAAGCCAACACCAGGCTACCTCCCTGACCTTTATACCCTATAATTTTTTTTTATTTGAGCAGCTAATTACATAAATGAGACGAGGGAAGGATGTAGGAGTGAGGTCGGTGTAAAGCTTAGACTTTATGAACTTAACATGGTTGGAGATAGTTGAAGAATCACCTCAACCTGTTGGAGGTGTTGAGGAATGGATTGCTGACAGGTGGGGTGCTCTGATGCCAAAAGTTGAAACAGTGGAATTACCATGAATTACCACCAAACAGTGGAACAAAGGCAATTGTGGGTCTTATAAATGAAGCAGTAATATTTGCAGTTGTAACGATTAAATACATCGAGTGAAGAGACTGTGAAAGTTTGGAAATGATGATTTACTGCGTCAAATGGAAAGTTGCTTAATGACATGGACGGACCTTCCAACATTTGGGTGGAATAGTGCACTAGAACCAAGATTTATCTGGAAAACTCCTGTAAATATAATTATGTCAGTTACATTGCAGCAGGACATATCACAAACCTGACAGCACGAGATAATTTGAGAAAATGCCTGTGGCAAATTCAGTATGAAGTGTGAGCACCTCAAAAATGATCATTACCTCCACCACTGAAGGTGGTGTCTGTCTGTCTGTTTGTTTGTCTGTCTGGCTGTGAGCAGGATATCTCAAAACGATATGGATGGACCCAGGAAAAAAATTGGTGGACAGGTTGGGTGTGTGACAAGGAAGACTTTATTAGATTTTGGTGAAGATTCTGATCTGGATCTGAGAAGTTTTACAGTGTTTCTTCACTATTGAGTAATAGGGCCACAAACGATATTTAGTATGATATCTCAAAACGTTATGGACGAATTCGGACAAAACTGGGTGGATGAGTTGGGTAGGTGACAAGAATAAGCCGATTCAATTTTGGTTCATGTCCGGATGAAGATCCGGCCTATCAGTGGGATACAAAATGTAAACTATTCAGCTTGGCGGAGGGATGTGCACTCCTGAGTGTCATTGTAGTTCGATGTACATTCCAGTTCACCATACTTCCTTCCACTTGTTGAAGCAGGATTAAAATGCAGATAAGTAAAGACACAATGGAGGTTGGTACTAGAGGCTGGGCTGTGGATATAATGAAGGTGGTTTTTGGTCAGCATGTGCTCAAGATCCTCTTGAACGATTTCAGAAAGATCTTTGAAAATAGTCTCAAGCCAACAAAACACCACACAGGCCATGGCACTTGGTTTTTTTGTGAATAAAAAGGTCCTGAGCAGCAATGTTGCCAGAGAGCGACCATCTCTCAAAACCAAATAGCTCATGCTGCCAATATTGGGAAGGAAAATAGGTTCGCATCATGATTATGACCCTTCATACAGCAAAGAGGTACTGTATGTTGACATTTTGGGTTACCTTGGCAATTTTGTTTCTTACAGGACCTAAAGCTCATAGTGGAGTTAGATCTAAAGCTACACACACACACACACACACACACACACACACACACACACACACACACACACACACACACAGACATACAAACGAATACATGAGCCACAGCATAGGGAGACGCAGCACAGGACACTTAGATGAGACAAAAACAGCCACTGAGCTTGAGGGAAGTGCCATCACTTCCCGGAGCACTCTGGGTACCAGCGACACCATGCCAATGGCGCCACTTTTCATACCGCACTCAGCAGGTATTTCCTCCTCCCCGTGGATGTCAACTTATGGGGATTGTCCGTGTTCTTAACCTTGTAAATGCTGAACATCATGAATGAAGTGGCTCATACCATTTTTAAAGTAGAGTATTTGGTACGACTCAGCCGGGGTTTGAACTTCTGAACTCCCTGACTCGGAGCAGATGCTCTAACCATTCATTACACCACTACTGAGTCTGGTCAGCACACCACCGAGTGTTGGACCAGATTGAGTGAGTAATGGTGCATTGCTGATGTTGTGTACAAGTCACTGTTCCATGTGCTGCTCTATAACTTCCTCTTGCCTTTTTGTCCTCACCCAGGGAGGACGTCACGACGGAAGTTTCTCTGGAGCAGACGGTGAACACGACGGCGTAGCTTGCAAGCCTCCTGCCCAAAATTGTATGGCAGGAAATAATATTACTGAAATCGATAACCTTATGAAGAGCCTCTATTTGTACAGAAACAACTTAGTAATGATTGTTGCTTTGTGTTTTGTTTTTTTAAAGAAGTGGACAAAATATAAAAATATTTCTGGCCCTTTATGTCTGTAAATGATATGTTGTGCTTGTGGCCTCTGGTGAGGAGTAAAAGCTATTTTTTATGGATTTCTAACAATAAAAAAAAATTTTGTGGGACAAAACTGTACAGGTAGCAATATTGCATTCCTTTTTGATATCTGCTATGTAGTGAAATTTTAATATGAATTCTATGTGCAGGCTTTCATTATAACTTGCAATTGCTTTGTGCATATTGTATCGGTAAACACCTGTCTCTCATAACTTTTAGTGTCTGCTAAAATTTCTTTAAATTTTAGGGGTTTTTTTGGAGGGTGAAGGGGGAAAGGGGTGTCTTGTACTTTGAGCATTACATTTGTGTTGTCCTATTGTCAGCCATGAAGGTTCATTTTATGACACCATCCTGACTGTGCTTCTTTTAACGGCCCCAATTACTCCCACTTTCTTGCCGAGTCATACGGGGAGAATGTTTCTGGCCCAAATCTTCCAAGAACTGGCTGGCCAGACCTCCAGTTCAACTGGCAGGAATTTGGATTTTGTTCAGGGTGACAGCAATCACTCACCTAATCTTCACAAAACACTCTGTGGGATCGTTAACTTTTACCAATGCCCCCAGTGCTGTCAGACGGGTCCTCCGGGCTGACGCTCTTCTGATGGACAGCACACACATTGATGCATGGTCCTGCATACAACACATTTGGATGACAGTTTGTATCTGGGTTGAGATTCAAACCCACGCTAGACAGCTCAAAGGCACCTGTGTATACCTCTAATCGACCTGGCAGTTCCCACGCTGACTGCACATTGTCTAATAAAGATATTTTAGAACAGTCAACGTTGTGTACAGTAAATTGATTATGTTGCTCATGAGCAAAGATATTTAGCTTTTATGACCACGTAATAAGAAAAAAAGCTAGTTAAATGGGTATCACAAAGGTAATGGGGATCTTCGGTGGATGAAAGGAAAGCATTGTAGGAAGAGAAAGAAATGACACTGAGTGGGATAAACACCAGCTTGTGTAATGTGGGAGAATGTAAATGTGGGAGAGGCTGGTACTGCTCGTCGATGTGAGATTTTGACTAATAGCTACAACTCGACCTCCTCTGGGAGCAATAATCTGGTGTGCAGAAGCATGTGCATTCAATATACCTGTGCTTAAAAGATGTTTTTGCTGTATGGGCGTCAGGAGCCGTGGAGAGGAAAAGGTTCTATTAGCTTTGTATCCATATAGTTGGTTGAAGATATTTCAGGGAAACTGTCAATCATGTTCCCGATTATAAATGAAACTAGAAGGGCACGAGGTGGAGCACATACCTCTGCCAGGCTGAACGGTGTACGTTTTGTATCCCACCGATAGGCCGGATCTACATCCGGACACCTTGTCACACACCAAAATCTAATTGCCTTGTTATTCTCACCGACCCAACTCATCCACCAAGTTTTGTAATAATCTGTCCACAACTTTTTTGAGATATCGTGCTGTATATCGTCTTTGGCCCCATCTTAATGGTGAAGAATCACTTGAATGAATGAATGAATGATCGTTTTAAGGCCATTTTCCGTGCTAGAGCGGGGGTTAGCCTTGCGGGCCCCATGACAATCATGGTTCCCTGTTTGAGGCAATGTTTTTATGGCCGGATGCCCTTCCTGACGCCAACCCTTAGTCGCCTCCGACGATGCGCAGGGATACGGTGTACCTATTCTAAATCGGGGTACACACCGTGATCATTCATCCCAGCAAGCTGGTACTCAATTTGCCGACCTCAGAAGGATGACAGGCTGTCAACCCCCCTTGGCGTTAATTCAGCGATCGATCGGGATTCGAACCCAGGATCCCAAGCCGGCACCCTAACCGCTAAGCCAACACCAGGTGAAGAATCACTTGAGAAATTTAAAAAAATTGTCGTGTCTGGATCCTGATCTGGATGTTGATCAAAATCGATGAAAATCCTCGTCACATACCTGACCTGTCCACCAAGTTTCGTCCGAATACATTTTTGAGATAACCTGCTCACAGGCAAACAGACAGGTGGGAAACATAACCTCCGTCCACCTTTAGTGGCGGAGGTAATCAAAGGCAAGATAAATTCTGAGAAAATCAGGAGATGTTTATCCCTTCTCTGTTTCTGTGATATCAAAATGAAATGCTAATTCTGCCGACTGAAGCTAAATACAGTTCAAATATCATCATTGCAGTACCTTCAAATGAGGCTGAGTCTTTGAGGCACAGCACTGATGTTATGGAATGTCAAATGGCATCTGTGCGTTTGAATTGGGCAAACGAAACGTTACTAACTCTAAGCTGCTGCATTCACTTGTGCATTCAATTTCCTTGCACAGCATTGGGTAGCAATTGGCATCAATTTCTTGCTTGCAGCTCATGTACAATGGATCATTACATTGTTAAATGGGAGCCCACAGCATATTGCATTGGTGGTTGCATTCAAAGAAGGTCGAAGCAGTGAGTGAAGGGTTAAAGTGATTCGTTTAGACCCGAATTACCTATCAAAGACCAGAAATGCAGTGTGCAAGGGATGGAGACGATCACTTACCCCAAACATTTATTTCGAATTTGAATCCGGTGGATTGTAGATGGAACTTCGAATCTCTGGACCATGGATTATAACTTCAAATCTCTGGACCATGGATTCTAACTTCAAATCTCTGGACCATGGATTCTAACTTCAAATCTCTGGACCATGGATTCTAACTTCAAATCTCTGGACCATGGATTCTAACTTCAAATCTCTGGACCATGGCTTCTAACTTCGAAACTCTGGACCATGGCTTCTAACTTCAAATCTCTGGACCATGGATTCCGACTTCGAATCTCTGGACTATGGATTCTGATTTCAAATCTCTGGACCATGGATTCCAACTTCAAATCTCTGGACCATGGATTCTAACTTCGAATCTCTGGACCATGGATTCTAACTTCAAATCTCTGGACCATGGATTCTGACTTCAAATCTCTGGACCATGGATTTTGACTTCAAATCTCTGGCCCATGGATTCTGACTCAAATCTCTGGACCATGGATTCTGACTTAATCTCTGGACCATGGATTTTGATTTCACATCTCTGGACCATGGATTCTGACTTCAAATTTCTGGACCATGGATTCTGACTCAAATCTCTGGACCATGGATTCTGACTTCAAATTTCTGGACCTTGGATTCTGATTTCAAATCTCTGGACCATGGATTCTAACTTCAAATCTCTGGACCATGGATTCTGACTTCAAATCTCTGGACCATGGATTCTGATTTTAAATCTCTGGACCATGGATTCTGACTTCAAATCTCTGGACCATGGATTCTGACTTCAAATCTCTGGACCATAGATTCTGACTTCAAATCTCTGGACCATGGATTCTGACTTCAAATCTCTGGACCATGGATTCTGACTTCAAATCTCTGGACCATAGATTCTGACTTCAAATCTCTGGACCATGGATTCTGACTTCAAATCTCTGGACCATGGATTCCGACTTCAAATCTCTGGACCATGGATTCCGACTTCAAATCCTTGGACCATGGATTCTGACTTCAAATCTCTGGACCATAGATTCTGACTTCAAATCTCTGGACCATGGATTCTGACTTCAAATCTCTGGACCATGGATTCTGATTTTAAATCTCTGGACCATGGATTCTGACTTCAAATCCTTGGACCATGGATTCTGACTTCAAATCTCTGGACCATAGATTCTGACTTCAAATCTCTGGACCATGGATTCTGACTTCAAATCTCTGGACCATGGATTCTGACTTCAAATCTCTGGACCATAGATTCTGACTTCAAATCTCTGGACCATGGATTCTGACTTCAAATCTCTGGACCATGGATTCTAACTTCAAATCTCTGGACCATGGATTCCGACTTCAAATCCTTGGACCATGGATTCTGACTTCAAATCCCTGGACCATGGATTCTAACTTCAAATCTCTGGACCATGGATTCTAACTTCAAATCTCTGGACCATGCATTATAACTTCAAATCTGTGGACCATGGATTCTTACTTCGAATCTCTGGATCATGGATTTTGACTTCAAATCTCTGCACCATGGATTCTGACTTCAAATCTCTGGACCATGGATTCTGACTTCAAATCTCTGGACCATGGATTCTAACTTCAAATCTCTGGACCATGGATTCCGACTTCAAATCCTTGGACCATGGATTCTGACTTCAAATCCCTGGACCATGGATTCTAACTTCAAATCTCTGGACCATGGATTCTAACTTCAAATCTCTGGATCATGGATTTTGACTTCAAATCTCTGGACCATGGATTCCGACTTCAAATCTCTGCACCATGGATTCTGACTTCAAATCTCTGGACCATGGATTCTGACTTCAAATCTCTGGACCATGGATTCTAACTTCAAATCTCTGGACCATGGATTCCGACTTCAAATCCTTGGACCATGGATTCTGACTTCAAATCCCTGGACCATGGATTCTAACTTCAAATCTCTGGACCATGGATTCTAACTTCAAATCTCTGGACCATGCATTATAACTTCAAATCTGTGGACCATGGATTCTTACTTCGAATCTCTGGATCATGGATTTTGACTTCAAATCTCTGCACCATGGATTCTGACTTCAAATCTCTGGACCATGGATTCTGACTTCAAATCCCTGGACCATGGATTCTGACTTCAAATCTCTGGACCAAGGATTCCGACTTCAAGTCCATGTACCATGGATTCTGACTTAAAATCCCCGGACCATGGATTCTGACTACAAACCTCTGGACCATGGAGTCTAACTTCAAATCTCTGGACCATGGATTCCGACTTAAAATCCCTGTACCATGGATTCTGACTTAAAATCCCCGGACCATGGATTCTGACTTCAAATCTCTGGACAATGGATTCTGACTTCAAATCTCTGGACCATGGATTCTGACTTCAAATCCCTGTACCATGGATTCTGACTTAAAATCCCCGGACCATGGATTCTGACTTCAAATCTCTGGACAATGGATTCTGACTTCAAATCTCTGGACAATGGATTCTGACTTCAAATCTCTGGACCATGGATTCTGACTTCAAATCCCTGTACCATGGATTCTGACTTCAAATCTCTGGACCATGGATTCTAACTTCATATCTCTGGACCATGGATTCTGACTTCAAATCCCTGGTCTGCCAGGTTTTGGGTTATTGTCAGGAATGGCCACCTGGATTTCTCAGGCTCAAAACCATGTGCATGAGCAACAGAATAAACTGAATAATAATAAATAAAATAGTGATATGATGTTGAAAATATATTGCCTAATATTGCCATAAGCTAAATTATAAAGCAAGAAGTTGAAAAGTTTTCAAATTATTGTAAACCGATCGTATATACTACTTATGATAGGCATTCAAAATGTTTTGGAATGAGATACAATCATTCAAGAAGTGCTGCAAAATGGGGTTCTTTTTAAATCGTTCTCAATGCATAACAAGAAGAAGAGCAATCAGAGATTGCAAACCCTTGCCACGATGTATTTTCAGTGGTTTTTAAGGCTTTTGTGTTAAAACAAATATGGCAGCCGAACCACGTGATCGATGACGTCATCATTATTATTTTTTCTCCACCAATTTATGCCTACATGACGCTCAAATTTCATCTTCATCGGATGAAGTTTTGTACTTGTCGAATTATGACGTCATAATGGAGGCACGTATGACATCATTAACATATTTTATTCCCCATGGAGAGCTCTTTACAATGAGCCATGTCTCAATTTTTTCAATTCAACACTTTCCAAGATATAGAGGTGCAAGGTTTTTCGATTTTCCCAAGATGGCGGCCGAACCACGTGACCTATGACGTCATCATTAAAAAATTATACAGGTGGAGTTGCACCTATGGTGAAAATTTCCTGTCAATCGGACCAATGGTTGCAGAGAATCATATTTATTCTGTGTGGACAGACAGACAAACAAATGAAAAATCAGTCAGAGACCGAGGACTTGCCGGAATGTACTTTTTTATCGGCCATTTTGGACAAATATGGCGGCCGAACCACGTGACAGATGACGTCATCATCATTTGTTTTCTAAACTAATTTATTCTTCGATGATGCTCAAGAAATTTCATCTTGATCGGATGAAGTTTTGTACTTGTCGAATTATGACGTCATAATGGAGGCACCAATGACATCATCATTAACATATTTTATTCCCCATGGAGAGTTCTTTACAATGAGCCATGTCTCAATTTTTTTTCTGTTCAGCACTTTTGGAGATATGGAGGTGCAAAGTTTTTCGGTTTTTCCAAGATGGCGGCCAAACCACGTGACCGATGACGTCATCATTGGTTTTTTTTCTCCACCAGTTTGTGCTGTCATTTCGCTCAAGAAATTGCATCTTGATTGGATGAAGTTTTGTACTTGTCGAATTTTCGAATTATGACGTCATAATGGAGGCCTTTGGCCGAGAGAGTTTAAAATTGGGCACAGGCTATTTCAGGGCAAGACAAATATGTGTGTAAGGTTTGGCGATTCTACGTGCAACGGTGTAGACATAGTACTGCGCACAAACAGACACACAAACAGACAAACCAACCGATCAACATACTTGCCGGAATCTTTTCCGGCAAGTAGCTAACAAAGAGACAAACAAACTGACTCAAATGCAATACCCTCTCCTCTGGCGAGGGTAATTATAAGAACATTTTCCTTATTACCGGTAATTAGACAATAACAACAATAACAACAAACAAATATTTCCCCTTTTCTGATGCTCAATGGATATATTTCTTCATATGGATATATCCTTTGTCAGTTTCATGCAAACCCAAACATTCCATGTCTTTCTTGACATTTTCAATCCATGTCTTTTTAGGACTTCCTCTCGGCTTTCTTCCTTCTACCACTAGCTTTTTGCTTTCTTTACAGCTTCGTCTACTGACCTTGGTTGCACATGACCACACTAACAAAGTCTTCCCTTTTTGGATTCTTCTTCACTACAAGGCCCCTACCGGTTTCACCGGAGGAGGCTATTGGTTTGGTCTCTGTCTGTCTGTGCATCTGTCCGTCCCACCTGTGGTTTTTATAGATTTTCCTCCCATAGCCTTTAACATATTCAACTGACACTTGGTGCATGGCATTACCATAATTTTCAGAACAAGTTTGAGTTTAAGGGTGTTTCATCAATTTTTATGCCCCCGACCCCAAAGGTGGCCGCAGGCATTATGTTTTCGGGTTGTCCGTCCGTCTGTCCGTCCGTACGGGCGAAACCTTGTTTTTCTCAGCAACCACATGTCCAATTGAGACGAAACTTTCAGGGTAGGAGTGACACCCATGCAGAATGTTTTCATGACAATTGTGATGTCATAGGTCATGTGGTATGCCAGCCATCTTGGGCTAAGTGCAAATATTTAAAAGATTATGTCTTGGAAACCGCTGAATGGAAAATTTTTAAACTTTGCACATTGTCAAGTACTCCCAATAGGGAACAAAAGCATGACAATGATGACATCATAGGTGAAGTGGTATACCAGCCAAAAATGTTTTAATCGAATTCCTTATCCTAAAAATCTGAAATTGCATGCGCATGAACGATGACACATTTGTATTGTAATATTAAATTTATGACATCATAGGTCACATGGTTTGGCAGGAATATTGGATTTAACCTAAAAGCCTAAAAAAAAACATCTTCTCCTAAATCACCAAATCGGTTGACTTGAAACTTTACATGTCAATGACTAGGCATGGTGATTAAAAGATGACCATGAAAACATCATTGGTCACATGGTGTGGCAGCCATATTGGATTGAAGGAAAATATGAAATAATTATATTTCTGAAACCACTTACCCTATTAAATGCGAAATTTACAAACATCATCGAACACCATTGTTGCATATAGTTTGAAAATGATGATGTTGTCGGTCACGTGGTTTGGCAGCCATCTTGGATAGAAAAATGAACCTTATCCAATCAACACGAAACTTCACAATCACGATCCCCTACGCATACATATACAGAGTGTACATTTTAAAGGTCATATGTCACGTGGTGTGGCAGCCATATTAGCTTGAAAGCCGATAATTAAAAAAAAAACCTCTGAAACCGCTTCACCGATTGTGTGAAACCTGTTATGGCTGGTGAAAATGTGATACTTGAAAACGGCTGAAGGGATTTCAATCAAACTTGTTTACTTTTAGGACAGTGAACAACAGCATCTACCTGTTGTGGGACTATGCAGAGGCATATTGGTGACAGTCGCATTGCTCTAGTTCAAATTTGTTATGGCTTTACAATGCAAATTTACAAATCAAGTTGGAGTTTCAGTGTTCCGTTTGTTTATAACAGACTGTTGTATTTTGAAAAATATCCCCTGTGTATGAGACGACCACACAGCATATTATATTATCTATGCCGAATAGCCAAACTGTTTGGACTACATATGAGTAAAGTGGGGCGGTAGACCATTGAAGGACTGCTTTACACTCATTGGCTGGACAGGTGGCCTGACTCCACCCCACTGCTTTACACCCATTGGCTGACCAGCTGGCCTGACTCCACCCCACTGCTTTACGCCCATTGGCTGACCAGCTCGCCTGACTCCACCCCACTGCTTTACACCCATTGGCTGACCAGCTGGCCTGAATCCACCCCAATTAAAATCTTGATTTCCTTAAGAAAATTTGAGGATTTCCTTAAGTTTCCCCGTAAGGACATCCTAAAGTTGAGGATAGTTGCATGTATGAATAATCCTTAACTTTTTCCTGAAATCCTTCCGTAAAGATAAGGGAGCATCCCGCCATCCTTAACCACGAACATATGAGTTTCCAAATGGCGATCTTCATGCAAATGGATCATGAAGAAGACGATTATCGCAGCACAATGACAAGACACTGGGATAACGGAACTTCCACAATTTCGCTCATTCATCACATGCAGAATATTTTGCTTGTAGTTTCGCACTCATATTTCACTTTTATAATTTCACATTTTTACCATTCTCGGGAAGTTTCCAAACATTCACTGCACATACAGTCACCTTCAAAAAGTAAGTACACCCCATGTAAAGATTTGACTTTTTCAACATATTTCAACATACAGCTATTTGATCTTCATTTCAACATTATTGATAGATAAAGGTGATATAATATAACAAATATCATGAAACATTTACATTTTGTAGTCCATTGTATAATTTAAATAAACATAAATGCAAATTTCGCATGTGGAAAAAGTAAGTACACCCTTGGCTCTAATAGGTGGTATTGCCCCCTTTGGCAGAAACAACCTCAAGTAGGCGTTTCATATAACTGTCTACCAGTCTCTCACATCGACTGAGAGAGATTTTTGCCCAATCCTCCATGCAGAATTCTTTCAGCTGTGCGATGTTTGAGGGGTTTCTTGCATGCACATCTCGTTTCAAATCCCCCCACAACATCTCAATGGGATTTAGATCCGGGGTTTGACTTGGCCATTCCAGAACCCTCCATTTCTTTCTTTTCAGCCATTCCTTGGTGGATTTACTGGTATGTTTAGGGTCATTGTCATGTTGCAAGGTCAACCTTTGGTTGAGCTTCAACTTTCCGACAGATGGCCTCACATTATCCTCAAGCACCCTCTGGTACAATGAAGAATTCATAGTGGATTCTATGATGGTGAGCTGCCCAGGCCCTGATGCAGCAAAGCTGCCCCAAACCATAATATTTCCACCACCATGCTTTACAGTTGGTATCAGGTTCTTGTGGTCAAATGCTGTCTTTGGTTTTCGCCAAACATGTCTTCTGGTACTGTGGCCAAATAGCTCTACCTTTGACTCATCTGTCCAGAGCACATTGTTCCAGAAGTGCTGGTCTTTGCCTCGGTGTTCATTGGCAAACTTTAGTCTTGCCCTGATGTTCTTTCTGGACAGCAAAGGTTTCCTCCTGGCACACCTCCCATGTAGATCAAATTTGTGCAGCCTCTTTCTAATGGTAGACTCGTGCACTTTGACATCAACAGTGGCAAGAGCTACCTGTAGGTCCCGTGATGACATTCTGGGGTTCTTCGAGACTTATTTCAGCATCTTGCGGTCTGCTCTCGGGCTGAACTTGCTGGGGCGGCCTGGCCTGAACAAGTTGGCAGTTGTTTGGAATCTTCTCCACTTGTATATGATCTTCCGGACAGTCGAATGATTGATTTCAAATTGTTTAGAGATCTTTTTAAATCCCTTCCCAGACGCGTAGGCATCTATAACCTTCTTTCTGAAGGCCTCAGATAGCTCTTTTGTTCTAGACATGGTGATGCCGCGCAATTCAACAACAAAGAGCAAACCAAACTAAATGTCTGAGGTTTAAATAAGACAGGTTCCTTCAAGATCCTCTCTACCGATGTGCTAATCATTTGCACCTGAGCTGGTCCACCTGATTCTAATTTTAGGTATTTGAAGTAGTGATAAATGTAGGGGTGTACTTACGTTTTCCACATGCGAAATTTGCATTTATGTTTATTTAAATTATACAATGGACTACAAAATGTAAACTTTTGATGATATTTGTTATATTATATCACCTTTTTCTGTCAATATTGTTGAAATGAAGATCAAATAGCTGTATGTTGAAATATGTTGAAAAAGTCAAAACTTTACAGGGGGTGTACTTACTTTTTCACGTGACTGTATTAATGCATTTACAATAACATGGTGAATGAAGCAAATGCATTTTACACAATAAATTTACACAATCATTCCTTATGCAACACGTAACATGCGTGTATGCAGCAATATAACCATCGTCATTTAAAATCACGTGTTCCTTATGCAACATAACATGCGTGTATGCAGCAATATAACCATTGCCATTTAAAATCACGTGTTCCACATTCAACATAAAACATGCGTGTATGCAGCAATATAACCAGCGTCATTTAAAATCACGTGTTCCTCATGCAACATATAACATGAGTGTATGCAGCAAGATAAACACCGTCATTTAAAATCACGTGTTCCTCATTCAACATATAACATACGTGATTTTAAATGACGATGGTTATATTGCTGCATACACGCGTTCGTCGTGCAACATATAACAAGCGTGCATGCAGCAATATAACCAGCGTCATTTAAAATCACGTGTTCCTCATGCAACATATAACAAGCATGCATGCAGCAATATAACCATCGTCATTTAAAATCACGTGTTCCTCATGCAACATATAACATGCGTGTATGCAGCAATATAACCATCGTCATTTAAAATCACGTGTTCCTCATGCAACATATAACAAGCGTGTATGCAGCAATATTACCAGCGTCATTTAAAATCACGTGTTCCTCATGCAACATATAACAAGCGTGTATGCAGCAATATAACTAGTGTCATTTAAAATCACGTGTTCCTCATGCAACATATAACAAGCGTGCATGCAGCAATATAACCATCGTCATTTAAGATCACGCGTTCCTCATGCAACATATAACCTGCGTGTATGCAGCAATAAAACCATCCTCATTTAAAATCACATGTTTCATATGCAACATATAACAAGCATGTATGCAGAAATATATCCATCGTCATTTAAAATCATGTGTTCCTCATGCAACATATAACAAGCGTGTATGCAGAAATATAACCATCGTCATTTAAAATCACGTGTTCCTCATGCAAAATATAACATGCGTGTATGCAGAAATATAACCATCATTTAAAATCACGTTCCCCATGTAACATATAACAAGCGTCATTTAAAATCACGTGTTCCATATGCAACATATAACAAACGTGTATGCAGCAATATAACCATCGTCATTTAAAATCACATGTTTCATATGCAACATATAACAAGCATGTATGCAGAAATATATCCATCGTCATTTAAAATCATGTGCTCCTCATGCAACATATAACAAGCGTGTATGCAGAAATATAACCATCGTCATTTAAAATCACGTGTTCCTCATGCAACATATATCATGCGTGTATGCAGAAATATAACCAGCGTCATTTTAAATCATGTGTTCCTCATGCAACATGTACCAAGCGTGTATGCAGAAATATAACCATTATTTAAAATCACGTTCCCCATGTGACATATAACGAGCGTCATTTAAAATCACGTGTTCCATATGCAACATATAACAAACGTGTATGCAGCAATATAACCATCTTCATTTAAAATCACGTGTTTCATATGCAACATATAACAAGCGTGCTTGCAGAAATATAACCATCTTCATTTAAAATCACATGTTTCATATGCAACATATAACCAGCATGTATGCAGAAATATATCCATCGTCATTTAAAATCATGTGTTCCTCATGCAACATATAACAAGCGTGTATGCAGAAATATCACCAGCGTCATTTTAAATCATGTGTTCCTCATGCAACATGTACCAAGCGTGTATGCAGAAATATAACCATCATTTAAAATCACGTTCCCCATGTAACATGTAACATATAACAAGCGTCATTTAAAATCACGTGTTCCATATGCAACATATAACAAACGTGTATGCAGCAATATAACCATCGTCATTTAAAATCACATGTTTCATATGCAACATATAACAAGCATGTATGCAGAAATATATCCATCGTCATTTAAAATCATGTGTTCCTCATGCAACATATAACAAGCATGTATGCAGAAACATAACCATCGTCATTTAAAATCACGTGTTCCTCATGCAACATATAACATGCGTGTATGCAGAAATATAACCAGCGTCATTTCAAATCATGTGTTCCTCATGCAACATGTACCAAGCGTGTATGCAGAAATATAACCATCATTTAAAATCACGTTCCCCATGTAACATATAACAAGCATCATTTAAAATCACGTGTTCCATATGCAACATATAACAAACGTGTATGCAGCAATATAACCATCGTCATTTAAAATCACATGCTTCATATGCAACATATAACAAGCATGTATGTAGAAATATATCCATCGTCATTTAAAATCATGTGTTCCTCATGCAACATATAACAAGCGTGTATGCAGAAATATAACCATCATCATTTAAAATCACATGTTTCATATGCAACATATAACAAGCATGTATGCAGAAATATATCCATCGTCATTTAAAATCATGTGTTCCTCATGCAACATATAACAAGCATGTATGCAGAAATATAACCAGCGTCATTTTAAATCATGTGTTCCTCATGCAACATGTACCAAGTGTGTATGCAGAAATATAACCATCATTTAAAATCACGTTCCCCATGTAACATATAACAAGCATCATTTAAAATCACGTGTTCCATATGCAACATATAACAAACGTGTATGCAGCAATATGACCATCGTCATTTAAAATCACATGTTTCATATGCAACATATAACAAGCATGTATGCAGAAATATATCCATCGTCATTTAAAATCATGTGTTCCTCATGCAACATATAACAAGCGTGTATGCAGAAATATAACCATCGTCATTTAAAATCACGTGTTCCTCATGCAACATAAAACATGCGTGTATGCAGAAATATAACCAGCGTCATTTTAAATCATGTGTTCCTCATGCAACATGTGCCAAGCGTGTATGCAGAAATATAACCATCATTTAAAATCACGTTCCCCATGTAACATATAACAAGCGTCATTTAAAATCACGTGTTCGATATGCAACATATAACAAACGTGTATGCAGCAATATAACCATCTTCATTTAAAATCACGTGTTTCATATGCAACATATAACAAGCGTGCTTGCAGAAATATAACCATCTTCTTTTAAAATCACATGTTTCATATGCAACATATAACAAGCATGTATGCAGAAATATATCCATCGTCATTTAAAATAATGTGTTCCTCATGCAACATATAACAAGCGTGTATGCAGAAATATAAACATCGTCATTTAAAATCACGTGTTCCTCATGCAACATATAACATGCGTGTATGCAGGAATATAACCAGCGTCATTTTAAATCATGTGTTCCTCATGCAACATGTACCAAGCGTGTATGCAGAAATATAACCATCATTTAAAATCACGTTCCCCATGTAACATATAACAAGCATCATTTAAAATCACGTGTTCCATATGCAACATATAACAAACGTGTATGCAGCAATATAACCATCGTCATTTAAAATCACGTATTTCATATGCAACATATAACAAGCGTGTATGCAGAAATATAACCAGCGTCATTTTAAATCATGTGTTCCTCATGCAACATGTACCAAGCGTGTATGCAGAAATATAACCATTATTTAAAATCACGTTCCCCATGTAACATATAACAAGCGTCATTTAAAATCACGTGTTCCATATGCAACATATAACAAACCTGTATGCAGCAATATAACCATCTTCATTTAAAATCATGTGTTTCATATGCAACATATAACGAGCATGTATGCAGAAATATATCCATCGTCATTTAAAATCATGTGTTCCTCATGCAACATATAACAAGCATGTATGCAGAAATATAACCATCGTCATTTAAAATCACGTGTTCCTCATGCAACATATAACAAACGTGTATGCAGAAATATAACCATCTTCATTTAAAATCACATGTTTCATATGCAACATATAACAAGCATGTATGCAGAAATATATCCATCGTCATTTAAAATAATGTGTTCCTCATGCAACATATAACAAGCGTGTATGCAGAAATATAACCATCGTCATTTAAAATCACGTGTTCCTCATGCAACATATAACATGCGTGTATGCAGAACTATAACCAGCATCATTTTAAATCATGTGTTCCTCATGCAACATGTACCAAGCGTGTATGCAGAAATATAACCATCATTTAAAATCACGTTCCCCATATAGCATATAACAAGCGTCATTTAAAATCACGTGTTCCATATGCAACATATAACAAACGTGTATGCAGCAATATAACCATCTTCATTTAAAATCACGTATTTCATATGCAACATATAACGAGTGTGTATGCAGAAATATAACCATCGTCATTTAAAATGACGTGTTTCAAATGCAACATATAACAGGCATGTAAGCAGAAATATAACCATCGTCATTTAATATCACGTGATCGCTGTGCAACACATACCAAGCATGTATGCATAAATATAACCTTCGTCATTTAAAATGACGTTCCCCATGTAACAGATAATAATCGTCATTTTAAATCACGTGTTCATTGCATGTTGCTTTCCGACGACCATCCTATCTCAGTAGTGTAATAATGTTGGTTCTGGGACACCCCAAATCCCCATTCACTTACATGTTAATTTTTCCATTCCCTCATTGCCCCTAAACACCTCTATTTCTCTCACCCTGTTCTTTACGAACCTTCTAACCTTTTGACATGTTATCCTTATTCATTAGACCACTTAAACAATGGTCCTTCTGTGTGAACCTGTGATCCTTCTGACCTTATGGACCTTTTAACCTTTTACTCTTAATATCATCTGGTGAATCATCTTTGACCCACTCAAACAACGACCCTACAAATATTTGTTTATGTGTGGGAAATAATTTAATTCTCCTACAACTCTCCTCACCGTCTAATACATTAATAAAAAATATGTTTGAGTTTGGTTCTTTATCAAGATATTTTAACTGAGCTAAAATAAAATGATAAACCTCCCTCAATGTTCTTGTCTGAGCGCCTCCTCTCCCACATACCATTTTTAAATTAATGTATATATTTTCCTGACAACCATCAAAGTTTTCCGTCCACTCAAAAATATTTTTATCTTGTTTACCCAACTCACCGGTATTTAAATTAATTCTCTTATTTGTTTTGTGAACTTTTTTACCAGTTGCCTTTTCAATTATACCTATTTGATATTTTTCACATTCATTATGTTTTCCATTTATATACCAAGGTTGATTACACCTCCACTCTTTAGTCTGGTTGATACTTGGTTCTATCATTTATATAATAGTAAAAAAGGCGGCGGTAGCCCGTTAAAATCCCCAACCCCCCTTTTTAACTTATCACTTATATATATCTTATCACTTATATATATCTTATCACTTATGTATATCTTATCACTTATATATATCTTATCACTTATATATATCTTATCACTTATATACTCATATAACCATAAGGGAGACTATCAATTCCATTTTCTAAAATAAACCTCTTATCATCAAAAGCCCCCAATGCTTTCTTATTTATCTCTTCTGAATATAATTGATGTTTATAACTTCTTATTCCATTAATCTTTCTAAACTCTTCTTTCTTTGTTGTTAAACAGTTATAATAATCCTTAAAGTTATTGTTTCTTTAATAACATTTTTCTTTACACCTTTTAACTTCTTATCAGTCTTTTCAACGTTATTCACAATGTATTTATAAGCATAAGCCTTTGACCTCAATCCCACAAATTCACTCATGACATTTCCTCCTAATTCATCCTTGAACTTTCCAATCACCTTTTTATTTTTAGAAGAGAACAACTCACTCTCTGGACTGTAATTACTCGTGTCATAGATATTAATGTCTCTTTTCATGTCTGAATAAACATCGTTGGTATTAATTTTCAAAATAAAACTATCTGTATCCATATAAAGTAGCTTAACATCATTTTGATATTTCTTCCTCAAGTTATTATAAAAGTAATCATACATTAATGACTTTGATAAATCAAGAATTGATGTTCCAATATAAATAGCTTTGTCCATTTCAATACTCTCTTTAATCAAATGGATCGCACAAAAGTTCTCAGTAAAGACCTCAGCTCGAGTAAAACTCGGTCTATTAATTAATTTTGATGCTTGTTCCCAAGATGTTGATAGTCTGATATTTTGTCTTTCCCTCACATTCTCCATAGTCTTACCAAAGACCGCATTATTCATCAATTTATAAAAGTCTTTCTCAAAATCTGTTTTTGACTCTGTTCTTCTTTGTGTATTAAAATCAATGTACCCCTTTAACCAATGACTTTGATTGAACTTTAGAACCCTATGGATCTTCTCTACTCTTAGACCTTTTGATAAATATTGTCGCAAATTTCTTTGGTGTTGAAGGAGCTGGGGCTCCCACGTCGATCGGAAGAATGGACGCGACAAAAAGCTGGAATTCATCCGAGTTGCTTTATTCAAACCAAACACTCAGGCACTCTGAAAAGCCCGTTTATCGGGCAGCAATATATATACATATTATCCAGGAGCGTTTGCCCAGGAAAGGCGAGAGGGGGCGTGGCCCAGCGTCCCGACCGAGGCCTGGCAAGTTGAGCGCGGGCCTGCCCGGGCGTCCTGGACGAGCCCGGCATGGTGATCGCTCCGCGTCCTTGATAGGTGCAAGGCGATTGTGAAAACCCAGCGGTAGCCGCTACACACGTCCCCCCAGAATCGACTTGCACCGGCAGGGTCAATTTGAGGGGGGTCCTGATGACCCGGCCGAAGCGACCCCTGGTGGGTCGTGGGAGGGGGTCCGGTGTGGTGGTGGGCGGTCGAGTGGGGGGCACCGTGGACGGGGGGCGGCCTCGCCGCGGCGGAAGGGCCACCCGTGGTGGGTGGTCGACGTCCACGTGCGCCGGCTTGAGGCGGTCCACCGCAATCCGGTCCGACCTGCCGCCGATGTCGATGACGAACGACTTGTCGTCCCGTCGCAGCACCCGGAAGGGCCCGTCGTACGGCGGCCGGAGTGGCCCCCGATGTGCGTCGTGACGCACAAAAACATACTCCACTGTGCGAAGTGCTGGGGGGACGTAGGACTGGGGGTCACCGTGGTGGGATGTTGGCACGGGGGCAAACCGTCGGGCGGCCTCCTGGAGGTCCGAGCGCTGGTGAGCTGCGGACCAGGGACTGGTAGCGTCGGGCACGAATTCGCCCGGGACGCGTAGCGCCTGGCCATAGACAAGCTCGGCGGTGGATGCCTGGAGGTCCTCCTTGGGGGCCGTGCGGAGGCCCAAAAGGACCCACGGCAGCCGGTCGGCCCAACCGCCGTCTTGAAGGCCGGCCATGAGCGCGGCCTTCATGGAGCGGTGGAATCGCTCGCACAACCCGTTTGCTTGGGGGTGGTAGGCCGTAGTACGGTGGAGCTTGACCCCCAGGTTGCGGGCGACCGCGCCCCACAGCTCGGAGGTGAACTGTGGTCCGCGGTCTGACGAGATGTCCGCCGGTGCGCCGAAGCGGGCGACCCAGGTGGCGATGAAAGCCTGCGCCACGTCGGCGGTGGTGGTGGAGACGAGGGGAACGGCCTCCGTCCACCTGGTGGTCCTGTCCACCATGGTGAGCAGGTGTGTGAACCCCCGTGACGGGGGGAGGGGGCCAACAGATCCACGTTGACGTGGTCATAACGTCGTTCGGGCACGGTGAAAGGTGCCCGCGGGGCCTGGGTGTGTCGGTGGACCTTGGCCCGTTGGCAGGCCGTGCAGGTGCTGATCCAATCGCGGATGTCCCGCCAAAGGCCGTGCCAGACGAATCGCGCCGACACCAGCTTCTGGGAAGCTTTCCGGCCCGGGTGGTAAAGGCCGTGGAGGGAGGCGAAGATGCGGCGTTGCCAGGTGACGGGCACGATGGGGCGAGGCTGGCCTTGGGAGACGTCGCAGAGCAGGACAGTGTCCGCGAAGGGGATGTCGGCCAGGCGGAGGCCCGTGTCCACCGCCCGGAGGGCTTGCACCGTGGTGTCGGTGGTTTGGTCCGCCGCCATAAGCGCAAAGTGCACGCCCAGGTGGACCGCGTTCGCGCTGGCCCGGGAAAGACAGTCGGCCACGGCGTTGTTTTTGCCGGCGACGTGCCGGATGTCCGTGGTAAACTCCGACATGGCGGAGAGGTGGCGCTGTTGGCGGGCCGACCACGGCTCCGTGACCTTGGCCATGGCGTAAACCAATGGCTTGTGGTCGACGAACGCCGTGAAAGGTCGGCCCTCCAGGAGGTGGCGGAAATGGCGGACGGCCAGGTGTAGACCGAGGAGCTCCCGGTCAAACATGCTGTATTTGAGCTCGTTCGGCCGGAGCTGCCGGCTGAAAAAAGCGAGTGGCTGCCAAACCCCGTTCACCCATTGCTCATGTACGGCGCCCACCGCGTAGTCGGAGGCATCCGTGGTGAGGGCGATGGGAGCGTTGAGCACCGGGTGAGCGAGCAGTGTTGCGTCGGCGAGGGTCCGCTTTGAGCTTTCGAAGGCCGCATCCATTGCTGCGGACCAGGCGATGTCGTGCTTGGCCGGCTTGCCCCGGAGGGCTTCGTAGAGGGCCCGCATGAGTTGAGCAGCGCGGGGCACGAAGCGGTGATAAAAATTCACCATTCCCAGGAATTCCTGCAGGGCCTTTATGGTGCGGGGACGCGGGAACGTGGTGATGGCCTCGACCTTGGTTGGCAGCGGCACGGCACCGTTCTTGGTGATGTGGTGGCCCAAAAAATCAACGGCCGTCGTGCCGAAGTGGCATTTGGCCGGGTTGACGATGAGGCCGTGCTCGCTGAGGCGCCCGAACAGTGTTCGGAGGTGGAGGAGGTGCTCGGCCCGGGACGTGCTGGCGACGAGGATGTCGTCCAGGTAAACGAAAAGGAACGGCAGGTCACGCAGCACGCCGTCCATCAAGCGCTGGAACGCCTGAGCCGCGTTCTTGAGACCAAACGGCATCCGCAAGAATTCGAATAAGCCGAACGGCATGATGACTGCCGTTTTAGGGACGTCGGCCGCCCTGACAGGTATCTGGTGATATCCCCGTATGAGATCAATTTTCGAAACAATGACCCGTCCCGCCAGACGGGCGGAGAAGTCTTGGATAAGCGGGATCGGGTACCTGTCGGGGGTGGTAGCGTCATTGAGACGGCGGTAGTCGCCACACGGGCACCATCCACCCCCCGTCTTTGGCACGATGTGCAGTGGCGAGGCCCACGCGCTATCGGAGCGCCGCACGATGCCGATGTGCTCCAACGCGTCGAATTCGGCCTTCGCCACGGCGAGCTTGGCTGGGTCGAGGCGGCGGGCCCTGGCGTAGACCGGCGGGCCCATGGTTGGTATGTGGTGCTCGATCCCATGCCGTACTGCGACGGCCGAAAACGTCGGCCGCGTGAGGGCCGGGAACTCCGTGAGCAGGCGAGCAAACTCGTTCGCCGCCGGGACGGCGCATGCCAGCTCGGTCGGCGCGGAGCTGCTCAATGTGCATACCAGGGAGCTGAAGGTTTCGGCGTTGATTAAACGACGCCGTTGGACGCCCACCAGCAGTCCGTGTGCGCAGAGGAAGTCGGCGCCTAGCAGAGCCATGGGCACGTTTGCGGTTACAAACGTCCAAGCAAAGCATTGGCCGCCGAAGCAGAGGGTGACGTTGCGTGGGCCAAAGGTGCGGATGGTCGATCCGTTGGCCGCAACCAAGGAGGGGCCGCAAACCGCGGATTGCCTGTCCTGGTCAGAGGCGGGTATGATGCTCAGTTGGGCGCCGGTGTCGCACAGGAAGCGCCGTCCGGACGCTTTATCCGTGATGAACAGTAAGTTGCCCGTGTGGCCGGCGCTCATGGCTGGTAATGAACGCCGGCCCGGCCGTTTCCCGGCCTGCCGAAGGTGCACGGGGGTCGGCACGTCCGGGCCTTCTGTCCGAACCTGGCATGATAGTAACACCACGCTTGGTCAGGTGGAGGCCCCGGTCGTCATGCTGGAGGTGGTCGGCTCGGTGTAGCGGCCGCCAATTGCGTCGGCAGTTCGGTCGTCGACCGTGCCGGGCGCTCGGGCGCCATGGGTGTTGCATCGGACGGCGGTGGGTCCCATGTCGCCGCTGCGATGCGCTGACCTGCGGCGGAGATCTTGTCGGCTTCTCTGGCAAGGGCCCGGGGATCTGTGATCGTCGTGCTTGCCAGGGCGAGGCGTACCGGGTTAGGCAGCTGACGGAGGAACAGCTCCCGGAACAGGAATGCCGGAGAGTGCTCGCCGAGCAGTAAAAGCATGTAGTCCATTCGCTCGGAAGGGCGCGTGTCGCCGAGCTCGGGCAGGTCGAGCAGGCGCCGTGCGCGTTCCGCCGATGGGAGGACGAAAGCGTCGAGGAGAAGCTTCTTAATCGCGCCGTATTTGTCAGTGGCTGGCGGGCTCTCGAGGAGGCTCAGGGCGCGGGCCGCGGTGGCCGAACCGAGCGCTGCTACCACATGGTGGAAGCGGGTGTCGTCGGCCGTGATGCCTCGCAGGGCGAACAGGGAATCCGCCTGTGCGAACCAAACCGCCGCGTGAGCCTCCCAGAAGGTAGGCAGTTTAAGGGCGACTGCCGTGTCCATGTCGGCAGGTCACCAATGAAGGAGCTGGGGCTCCCACGTCGATCGGAAGAATGGACGCGACAAAAAGCTGGAATTCATCCGAGTTGCTTTATTCAAACCAAACACTCAGGCACTCTGAAAAGCCCGTTTATCGGGCAGCAATATATATACATATTATCCAGGAGCGTTTGCCCAGGAAAGGCGAGAGGGGGCGTGGCCCAGCGTCCTGGCTGCGGCCTGGCAAGTTGAGGGCGAGCCTGCCCGGGCATGCCCGGGCATGCCCGGGCGTCCCGACCGAGGCCTGGCAAGTTGAGCGTGGGCCTGCCCGGGCGTCCTGGACGAGCCCGGCATGGTGATCGCTCCACGTCCTTGATAGGTGCAAGGCGATTGTGAAAACCCAGCGGTAGCCGCTACAGTGTAGAACATAATTTTTCTTGTTATATAAGGTAGTAAGTAATTTTTCTGTTGATTCACCTATATCAAACGATCGTTGATAATCACTCAACCATTCTTTCTTTGACTTTCTTTCTCACAAGCAAATGGGAGATCTTTGTGTAGGTTATGGAGTTCCTCTGGATATTTCAAATCAACTTCAAAATAATAACCAACTTTTTCTTCATCCAATTCTTTTTGTGTAGAGATACAAACATCTTGTAAAACGTTTTTGTAGTCTTTTTCCTTTACCCATCTAAGTTTTCCATAAGGAAGAGCCTGAGACATTGCCCAGCCATACAGGTTGTTCGCGTCATAGTACATCAAGTAAGAACTCTCTTTCGTTGGATCATAATTTGGAAGATATTTGTTATTTGCTTTTGCGTATCTACTCGAGCAGACTTGTGAAATTCCACCTCTTTTTGCCTTTTCAATCATCAAAAGCATATCAACATCGGTTATCAAATCCAAAACTTGTTTTGTCATTTTCAACATCGCACTCCAGGCCAATCCAGGTGCTGTGTAGTAGTGAGCAGGATCCAATCCATATCCAGTGCGACAAACAGATCTAAAGGCTTCAAATACATCGGCCAATAAAAGCACATCAGTTTTGAGATACAAATTGTGATACTCGCCAAGATTCTTGATGTTATATTTTTCCAAGACTCGCCAAGATGGTTTATTGGTTTCTCTCATTATCTTGGTTAATCGGACACAGTCTTTTTCTAGTCGTTTCACAAACTCCTCTGGGGTATTTGAGCCTCTATACACCTCTAACTTGTTATATTCATCACCAACGGATGATTTGATATAATAACAAAAACCACAAGGAGTATGTTTTTGATATTTATTTGTGTATGATTCTTTTGGATCTGGAGAAGCAGTATCAATTTTTTCTAAAATACTTTCAAAATCAGCATATATAACAAATGGATGTTCTATTGTTTTCTTTTCATCTTTGAATGTGATCTTTGAGCCTTTTTTAGGCATGTTGATTACCGTTGATTTATGTTCACCACAATAATTTGAATGTTTATCTAATCTTTCTTGTGTATGGAAGAAGTTAAGACAACGCATACAAATATATATTTTATTTGTTCTTTTACATACTTGTGGTTTTATTAATTTTGTAATATCTTTGATGTATGTATAATGTGAATTTTCGTCTGAATTACAATATAGAAGATTAATATGAGTTTGTTTACAATTGTCAGAAAGCTTTAAAACCTGAATGTTGTTTGTTTCTGTTAGACCATAAACATTAACTGATAAATTATTCAACTTTTCAAATTTAGGAATATCATTTAAAGTCATCGGAAACTTTAGATCTTTCGTATTTAATGTATTCTCATATTTTTTATAATGAGATACTCTTTCATCATGAAAATGTGGAGGATGTAAGTGTGCTAGAATAGACCAGAGAAAACATTTATTGTCTTTATTTTTGATAATGACAACTGCTTTTCTATTTTTGATAACACTGGGTAAATCAATGTAAGAAGAAGCTTTTAGAGGATCTGATTTAAGAATATGAATGTCTATGTAAATAATTTTTCCTATATTGAATCCACTTCCTACGATTGAATTATCCACATCTTGCTCTTGTTTAATAAGTTCATCATAGACTCCTGATGTTTTAAAATCTTGATATGAAGATATAAAGTGTGGCTCAGTTCTCATGTATGGTGTATCTATAACTCCTTCATCCTTTGTCATTTCTAATTTTACTCCCATATAAAATTTAAGTGGTTTCATTTCTTTTAGTGTTTTTTCAATCAACGTTTGAACAGCAGGTTTAACTATTTCTACAGCATCAACTATAGACTCTGGTTCAGGAGGTTTGAAGTTAAAGACTCTTATTTTAATATGTCCTTTGAATGCGCCATCAGAGTTTTTAGTTGTGATAAAATTTGATAAATGTAGATTTGTTTTAAGATGTGTTTCGAAGCCTTTGTTGAGGATATTTTTATGACAGACAGAACAGTGTTTTGTTTTCTTCTGAATAGGAGTTAGTAGGTGAAGTAGATTAAATGTGTGTTTGTTAGTTTTAAGGTGTCTTTTGTAGTGTTTATATTCTTGTTCACAAACGTCGCAATACGTTGCTTTGATCATATTTATATAGCAAAATTATACTTAAAGTAAAACACGTTTTTAGAGGCTTTTTTAAAGATGAAACTGTGCTTAAAGTAAAACACTTATAGAAGAAAGTGCCTTTTGACAGGCTTTTTATATATGAAACTATACTTAAACTAAAACACTTTTTCACTCAGAATCATCTGAGTCATAACTATCACATGAATACTCAGAATCATACTCAGAGTCATCAATAAAGCTACTCTCATAACTATCATTTGAGCACAAACTATTAGTATCATAACTATCATCTGAGTTCAATGAAATACTATCATCACTATCATCTGATTCAATGAAATAGTAAAATCTGCACTGCTGTAATGACTCATATTTAATTAGCAGGAAAAATATTCCCATCAATATCTATATACTTTCTTTCATTAACAGATTCAATCTCTACATTTTTAATATCAAAAGTTATCTTTAAATAATCTCTTACTATCATAGAACGAAATGACATTTCACCAGAAATATTAACATCATTCATTTTACTTAGATCTACACCCTTTGGATTATTAAAGTAAACACAAATTTCTCCACGAGTATTGTTGATGGTCTTATCATTCTTTTTCAAAGTATCGCGATCGATCACTTTTTCAAGCTTTGAATAAATTGCCAGGAGGAGAGGAGAAACTTTTGTTAGATTTACTTTAATAGAGTTATTAATTAACATAGCTTGTCCCGTAAATTTAATAAAAGGACACATGTTATTCTCCATTATGGGTTTAATCCAAAAATTTCCATATTTATCTTTGTTCAATTTAACATCTTTGACATATTTTTCTATATCTTCCACCGAAGTAGAGATTGATTGAAATTTGTCTTTTGTGCTTTGAAACATTGTATTTATTAATGAATAAACTTGCGTTTAGTTTAAGTAAAAATTTACTCGATAAATATGATAAGTTCTGAAGGATATTTAGAATTTCCAGACTCTCCATATGATAAATTAGAGAATTGTCTGGCTTGTGATAGAATAGGGCTTAATAATGAGGGTTCATATAAACAATGTATTTTCTGTGATTTAATTTTAATTAATGATAATAAAAAATATAAAAATATATATAACTCTTTTAAATTAGAACCAAAAATGAATTACTTTACAAGATTAATAAGAGAGATGAATGTTAAGTATTGTGATGATAATACACCATTTCTTTCAAGGGAAGAGACTATTTGTATTGAGGAAATGTAGAAGGGTTTAATGATATTTATTATTCAAAATAATTTTAATGGAAATGTTAATACAAGATACTATATAAATAAAATAATGAATTATTTTGAAATTAAACCCGAACTCAGGATAAAATATAGAGTTTCTAAAATAGCTCAAAAAAAGTTAGATGACTTGTTTTCCAAATATATAAATGAATGATGTTTTACCCGTTTGGGAAAATAAGACAAAATTTAATAACCATAAAAACATTCCAAATTCATTGAGATGTCTAATAGTTGGTCAAGCGGATGTGGAAAAACCTGTTTACTTTTAAAGATGCTCCTTGGTCCTAATTTTTTAGATTATGATAATTTAATAATTTTTACGAAGTCAAGTTTTCAACCCGAGTATCAACTACTATCACAAGGTTTTAATGCGGGTCTTAAAAAGGAAGACATTATCGGTTTATTTAAACTTCAAAACAAACTAAATGATTATAATATTGAAGATATAATACAATTATTTTGTGATACACAGAAATCAAAATCGAAACCAAAACCCATAACTTGTATTCTCAGTGATAATACGGATGATATACCTTCACCTCAAGATTTAGATAAATCAAAAAAGAACCTCGTCATCTTTGATGATTATGTTAATGAGAGAAACCAAACAGTAATGGACAGCTACTATACAAGAGGGAGACATTCTTCTTGTAATTGTATTTATCTTAGTCAGTCATATTTTCAACTCCCTCGACGCTCAATAAGAAACAATGCCAATACTTTTATTTTATTTAAGTTAAATTCAATAGATGTAAATAATTTTTGGAGAGATAATTGCTCTACGTTATGTAGTAAAAAAGAATTTGAAAATTATATGAAACACACGATTGGAAAATATAAATATATTGTTGTGAAACAAGATGAGATATTAAAGGATGTATTTTTATTTTAAACATAATTACATATATAAATGATAACTATTATTATTAATCTTGTGGGTAAATCTGCTTCAGGAAAGAACTTTCATAAATCTAAACTCTTGAATAGTAAAAATGAAAAGATTGTAAGTTTTTTTTAAAAACACCCTATGATTCGTTTTGTGAGTACTACAACCAGAGCAAAGCGACCAGGAGAAGTAAAAGGGAAAGATTATTTCTACATTTCAATGGAGGAACATATGCGATTGAGGAACGAAGGTCAAATATTTGAGGAGGTCTCTCTTGGTTCTACAAAATATTCACATTGTAAGAGTGAGTTAAATAAAGTGAAATCTAATGGTCTTGGGATTTTAGAAACTAATCCTGAAGGAATGAGACAAATTATTAAACATTTGTGTGGTGATGGAGTTAAGATTTTATCATTCGGTTTTGATATCGATGAGGAGACTCAACGCAAACGTATGAAAAGCAGAGATACAAGTATTAGTGAAGAAGAAATAACAACTCGTATTAATACCAATGAAGAATTTGATGAAATATTTAAAGAAAAGGATTTATTTCAACACATTTACTATAATGATGAAGAAAAGGAAAATTTTCCCATTGACCTTTACAATTCATTAAATGATATTTTTCAATAAATAAATACAGAAAATGAATACCGAAGAAAGAGCAAGAAAGTTTAAAGAACATCAAGAGTTGGTTTCAAATGTTGTAAAACAACAGGAAGAGATAAAGAAGAAACGGAGACAGAAACTAACTGGTGAAGAAGCCTTTGAAAGAAAACAAGAGAAATTTTTTAAACTGCTTTTAAAAACTCAACACCCTACAGTTCCCACGGTAGAATTTACTCCGAAAAAACTTCAAATGCTCAAAGATTTTAGTCAGATAACAATACAAGAACTTGGAAAATTAGAATATAATGATGAAGAATTATTTCAGAAACTTGAGGAGGTAAATCAACCCCCTAATTATGTAGTCGAAGCTCTTCAAAACAATGAATATTTGGCAGTTTCAAAAACCAGAGCAGGTCTCATTCCAACAGAAGAACCAGCAGTGTTTCATCTTGTGAAAGAAAAGGTATTGATATTTAATGATGAATTGATGTTCTTGAGTTCTACTCAACCAAATGTTAAATTAACTCCAAGATTAATGTTTCTTCTAACAAACCCCGGATTCAGCGGTTAAAAATATTTTGAGGAACCACTTGATGTGGAAAGAGAGGAAGATAGGGTATATATTGAGTTGCTAAATGCACTTGATTATGGAGTTTCTGTTGCTGGTAAAAGTAAGAAGAATGAGAAGGAGAAACATATTATTGATGCTTTAAGTAAGCTTGGTTCAGGTGTTAGTTTTCTTCCAAATGACCCATCACAATTAGTTAATAGGCTATTATTGTTGTTAGGTAGTAAGAAGGCTGGAAACAACAATTGTTTTAATGAATCCTCAGCCATTTTAGATCAGTTGATGAATATGAAAATAATTAATAAATGTCAATACAAAGATTTTTTATTAGATATTAAATAAGATGAGAAGCACAATTCTTAGTTTTAATTTCACAACGAGCGATTACACAGCTTCATTCCCTTACCCACTACAACTTGACCCCACAAAAGAATATGAGGCTTCTTTGTTGTCAATGGAAACTTACAATACCCTTTTTAATATCACAGAGAAAAACAACAAGTTTAGTTATAATCCAGGAAGTGGATATAAAACTATAACCGTTTCACCCGGAGCTTACGAGATTTCTCAAATATCTTCAGAAGTCTCTCGCCTTATGAAATAAAAAGGTGATGAACCAAAAAATATGGTAATAGATATTCAAAAACACACTTCAAAATCAACGATTAAGCTTAAAAATAATTATAAAGTTGATTTCACGATTGAAAATTCGTTCAGAGAGCTATTGGGATTCTCTTCAAAAAAGATTGAAACTAACGGGACGGGTAAGGGAGCTGTTGAAGGTTTTATTCCTGATATGTCAACGGGAACAAATGTTTTACAGTGATAATGTTATCCAAATATCCTCCGGTATAAATTCAGTATAAATTCATTGTGATTTGATTGATGGTGCTTATAACGATGGAATAAGAACAAATACAATATTTTCATTCAGTGCATACTCAACCCTGATTGGTTATAAATTTAATATGGAACCAAAAAATCTTGTCTATTTACCTTTGTCAGGAAAAACCATATACAGAGTAAATTTTAGGATAACCGACCAAGATAATCGTATGATATCCTTTAATGATGAAATTATATCCATCAGAATTCACCTACGTGAAGTTTTTCAATAAATAAATAATGGTTATTGTGAGAAAACACGAGTTGGGAAAATATAAAATAATTACAGGGGAGGGCATGTACCTTTCACCATACTATAAGGGTGAAGGTATGTTTCTTGGGAGAGGATACTATAAACCTAAGAGACAACGAGGTGTAGGTCATCAATTTCGAAATAAAGGAGATTGGATAATTGATACTCTAATGGGTATTGGTTCAACCATCCTTAAACATAAAGACCTAATTGGTTCAACTGCTTCTGCCGTGGGTTCAGTTGCGGGTGCTATAAAGAGTATAAAAGATGCTCAAAAGGAGTCTCATAAATTACAAGCAATCAAAGAAATAAAAAAAGGTAAAACTCAACTATCTTCACAAGAACGACAAAAAATCATTAAAATACTTGGGTCAGGGTTTCAACAATTTTAATGCTATATAAATACAAGTATGGAAGCGATTGATAGTATCTATGATTTGGATGATACGATTATCATTTCAAACTCCACTAAAAAGGAAGACTATTTTAAGGTAAATGCTATAACAGGAACAGACTGGAATTCAAACGGAACAAAAAGTTTTGAAATAAATAATCAACAAACTTACTTGAATATAGCTGATAGTTTCTTGCTGTGTAATTCACTAAGGCTGCGAATAATACTAATGCTACACTCGTAAATGATTTCTTCTGGAAAATGTTTGACAGTGTCCGCCTGTATATTGGAACACAAGAGGTTGAAGCGGTTGATTATGTCTCTGCTACATCTGAAATGATGAAATTTACACTATATTCGTTTAGTGATAGAATGGGTAAGGGAGCTGTTGAAGGTTTTATTCCTGATATGTCAACGGGAACAAATGCTGACCCCGGTTATAGTCAAAGGAAGTCAATGTATAATGATGAAACAAAAGCAGAGAATAGTTTTACCGTAGCAGTACCTCTTAAAGGTATATTTGGATTTTGTGATTATGATAAAGTTTTGTATGGGCTTAAAATTAGATTTCAACTACAAAGGAATGATAATGTAAATAGATTGCTTTTTGGGGCTCAAAATGCTTTTGGTGATAATAATAAATTTGTTATTAATGATTTGTGTTGGTATATTAGTGAATATACTCCTAATCTTAAAATGGAAGAGATGTTAAATAGAAGACTTAACTCAAAGAAACCACTAAATGTATCATACCTTAAAAGAATATGTCAACACGTTAAACTGGAACACACTACCTACACTTGGAATTTAGGTGTTCTTCAAGGAAAGCCACGATACCTATGGCTCATTTTTAAGAAACCAGATGGAGATGAAGGCACTGATAAGAATAATGCGCTGAGTGATAATGCTAAGGTGAAACAACTTCGGGTTTCTCTTGATGGCACATTTTATCCGCGAGATAGATTGGAAATTGATTGGGAAAAAAATGATTTTGCGGAAGCCTACAAGTCCTACCAAAAGGTGTGTGAAAGTAATGGTAATAATGATCCTATTTTGGATATGGTTGCGTTTCAAAAACTTTATACAATCCACGCAATTGACCTGAGTTCTCAAAAGGAAACTATAAAGTCTAATCGAGTTGATACTTCTCTATACATTGAAAGAGGGGAGAGTGAAGAGGTCGATGCATATTGTTTGCTTTTGGAGGAAACAGAATTACAGATTAATACAGATAATGGTGTTATGATTAATATCACATAGGTTTTTTCTCATAAATAAATGGTTGGGGTATATGTTAATCAAATCAATCTTAATAAATTAACATCTTGTATTCAAAATCAAAAGCCTTGTATTATTAATGTTAATACAATTCAAAGAAAAGGAGCTGTAAGAATTGATGTTTTACTCACACACACACAAGTAAAAACACTAAATGATGTTGGATCACTTAAAATTAAAATGACGAAACCTATGTTAAAGAAATATTCAATAGACGAGTCAAGAGGAGGATTTCTCCCGTTTCTAATTCCTTTATTTGCTGGTTTCAGTGCGGCGGGAGCATTGACTGGTGGTATTTCAGCAGCGGTAAAAACTGCTATCGAAAGGAAGGCACAACTAAAAGCTCAAAAAGAATTGGAAAGACATAACAAGGAGTTGGAGAAACAAATTAGTGGAAGTGGTGTAATTGTAGATTTTGCTCAAAAACTTGAAAGTCTACCTGATAAAGCTAGATTGTTGGTTGGAGATATGCTTTCCTCTATCGCTCAAGCGGGTGTTAAACTAACTAAACGGGGTAATGGATTGTATCTTTCTCATAAATAAATGGATAAATGGTTTAAACAATTTGGAAAGAATACAACGTCAAATATAGAACTAGCTAAGTATTGTAAAACACTAAAAATTGATAATGTGGTTATTTGTATGAGAGATGAATTAATACATATAAATAAGAATACAAAGAATATTATTATGAATTTAGACACACAGAATGGTTCTCATTGGGTTTGTATTCATAATAGTCAGGATAAATATTATTTTGATAGTTATGGTATGCCACCACCTGTTGAAGTAATACAATTCTTACAGAATGGTGTTTATCAAACATTTCAAGTTCAAGAAATTAATTCTAAATGTTGTGGTCAATTATGTTTATATGTATTATTTCAACTCAACAATAATGAAAATTTTTATGATATCATTTTTAATCTAATATAAATGACATGTTGGAAAAGATGGTTCTATCTTTGGAAAATCCTCTCAGGATATTGATTTATCAAATTATTATACAAAGGCACAGGCTGAATGACAAAAATATAGTGTAAGTAAAAATATTAATATGAAGAATACTTATAAATTAATCAATTATCCAAACCCTACAGATGCGAATGACTTAATTAGATTAAGTGATTTATCACAATATATATTTTTAAAGAAAACAGCACGTTTTGTTAAACAAGTAAAATAAACACCTGGTTATACTGACCATACACCTTTCCTCATTGAATTTAACTACCTGCTTACAATTGAATTTTATAAAGAAGGACATACAGTTAATATGCAAATTAATAAATGGGGGTATGATATGCCTGATTTAGGGTATAATTGGTCTTTTTCAATAAACATAGAAGACCTACATGATTTTAATCAGTCTCGTAAAGAAGAATATTATCCACTTGGTGAGGATAAGGATTTATGTGGAAGTACAATTAATAAACAACAAATACATGGTTTTAAGAAAAGAAAAATATATGATAGTATAGCGATGGTTAGCATGACAAAGAAGGAAGGTCATGAGATAAGGATAGAAAGCCGAGGAATACAAACCAATTTGGTAGTGGGAAGATGGGGTGGTATTACCTGTCATAATATTAATCTCACATATATTTCTGACACATAAATGGCAGGAAGAAGACTACAAGAGAATTATAATTTTTGTATTCAAGGATACCTACAAGAAAAGGGTGCTCGGTATTACATACCTTATGATTTGGAGCATATACATGGGAATTTTGTCATTAAAAACTGGCCTTATACTGATATTGTTAAACCCACAAATAGAGACTTGTTTAAAATATTAAATAAAAATGAACTTCTCAAAGTTATGAAATATAAAACTCTTTTAGAAATCGTCAACAAATCTTATTGGTATCCTATTATGAGAAAAATAATTATAGATACAAGAATATCTCAAAATCCAGATGAGTATATGAATAATATTCTTTGGGGCTCAAGCTCAAGGGTAACAAGGGATGAGGAAGGAGTTAAAGAAGAGAAGGAGGAAAGAGAGAAGGAGGAGAAGGAGGAAAGGGAGAAAAAGAAGAAGGAGGAAAGGGAGAAAAAGGAGAGGGAGAAAAAGGAGAGGGAGAAAAAGGAGAAGGAGGAGAGGGAGAAAAAGGAGAGGGAGGAAAGGGAGAAAAGAGAGAAGGAAGAGAGGGAGAAAAAGGAGAAGGAGGAAAGGGAAAAAAAGGAGAGGGAGGAAAGGGAGAAAAGAGAGAAGGAGGAGAGGGAGGAAAGGGAGAAAAGAGAGAAGGAGGAGAGGGAGCAAAGAGAGAGGGAGGAAAAATATAAAAAGATGGAAATCAGTGAGATTAATAAAAGATTGAAGGTATTACTAGTCTAGTAGGAAGACTAGGTCCCCCTGCACCCCCCGGAGATATACTTCTAATCAGTGTTTCTAGATTGGAAAAAATGTGTAGAAAATGACTAGCTATGGCCCCAAGCTGAAAAAATGTCCCACATACCATTTTTATGCAAATTACTGCTGCCATTATCAAAAAAACGATTTTTGACATATCTCAGCCAATATTGCAGATAATTGAAAAATGAAGGTGTCTAGACCCATGTTTTGAAGGGCATAGATCATGATAGAACTATTCATAACATGATTACATGTGTCTATGGTATACTAGTATGCATATTAATGCTGTAATTACAAAATAATCAGTTTTACAAATGATAAGGATACGTTAATACTGCAGATAACTTAACATGGTACATAAGGGGTCTAAACCCAGGTACACAGTGGAATACAAGGTTGCCCTCTCCTGTCACAATTTGTGGTGTACGATAAGTTGAGACTTCATCCAGGACCTTGGCGAGAGCAGTTTCCAACTCCAAGGCGAAATCGTAGCTCTCAGAGTGTCCAAGCCTGTGTAGTATTGTGGTGAGCTGTTTGCTTCGGAACAGGTGCCTTACAGTCACACAGAGGAGAATGTGCTTTGGTAACTTCCATTTTCCATCTGACACTGCACGGCACAGATCTTGTCCAATGGAGAAGACCAGACGCTTCACCTTTTCTGTCTCGATGCCCTCCTTGCCAGTCATTAGCACGCTGAGAAAGCGGACAAGGTCTGGAGGTAGGATGTCTTCAGGATTGAGCTCCATGTCTTCAGCTGTTGGTGGCCATGGTTGGTCTTTACACTCTCTGAAAGCCTGTAGAATACCCTGGCGAAGTTGGAGGGCAACATTTTGGTTCTTGTTTGTGCTTCCGAGTGTGAATGCTCGTGCGAGAGCATTGGAAACTGTTATGTTTGAGCTGTGCACAAGCCAGAAAGAAATGACATCACATTTGTCATGATCAACCTTCGTGAAGTGGATATGCTCCTTGATTGGGTCATTCTGTAGGCGTTTCAGTAGTTTCTCTGACCGATAATTTGAGTTCTCATATCCATTCAGTTTCAGTTCCTCGACATAGAGCAAGCGCAAGGAAGAAAGCTGTAGAACTTTATTCTGCTGGATGACCTGGGTTTGAATGTGTTCCAGTACTGAGTTGAATGCCTTTTCATGGGCGGCTGACATGCAAGCCTGCTCCTTTGGTGCTTCGGCTCTGTGAATCGCACGCTCATAGTTGTAGAATGCTGTGCGGAAAGCTTTAAAACATGACGGATGGTGTTTGGCCTCACATGCAAAGAGGTCTTTGTTTTTCACCTTTCGATGGAGTCGATAGAGACCCATTTTCTCAGCCCGTGTTTCGATTTGCTCCCATGCATTTTCTTTGTTTTTAAAGGATGGGAAGGTTGTAGGCCTCTCAGTATTGCGATGAGCATCTTTGGTCTCAACTTTCTCACAAAATATACACTCTGGCGGGAAGATGGGTTCAGCAGAACCTCCTGGTTTACGAGGAGAGTGATGCCATGATGAGGTTGATGGCCCTGGTTCTGTATCATCTCCCAGACGATGAAAGTGGCGGACAAAGTGCTTATAACACTTGCTGTGATATCCTACTCTTTCTAGGTCATCAGGAAGAGTTGCCGGGATCTGATCACATACTGATTGCATACGACATGGGGAGTCATGCGGTTGGTTGAGACGTCTATCCCGGATCTTTTGAAGCAGTTGCAGTTTTTCTGAAGCAGATCCTTTAATTTTACGGAGGGGCGTGAAATCCCCATGATCAGACATGGATGGTACATGAAGGATGCATGTAGGAGGAGAGCTTTGGGCTGCAGGTTCTACACTCCGTTTTCTTTTGGGCATGCTTGCTGTCGATGTCTACCATCACTGTTAAATGACAAATAAGAAATCACGAATGATGTTAAAAGTGCCTGTGAAAGGAGGCTCTGAGTTTTCAGTGAGGTAACAGAGGTTCTGAGTCATGTTCTACACTAGGGTACTTTTTAGCTGACTAAACCATGTTTAGTGGCATCAAAAGTGCTAATAGCTAAAACATCTAAATTCTTCCACACTAACGTTAGCTATCTAGGCCAATGAAACATTGTGCTAAGTTACTGTAGCTAGCTCAGCTGTCGTGCCTCTTTCTGGTTCAATTCATATACAGAAGTCAACAGATATGTCTCATGTTTGGCATTAACAAAAGTTTAAGTTACACCGACATTAGGAACATACTGTACATAGATGAGGCTAGCTTTAACGTTAGCTAACATGGTGCTAGCTGGCTCAGCTGTTATTCTGCCTGTTTATGATTTCATGCAGAAACTGAAGTCAAGAGTGTGAGTAACATTATAGTTAGCATCTTACGTGGCTAGATTGGAGGATGAATACCAAGAACAACACACAGATGGAATGGAAGACTGAACTTTCAACTGAGGTATTCAATAACATCAACGTTACCAATTGATACGAGCGCGCGACATTACCAATTGATACGAGCGCGCGAGCGCGCATGTTACATGGATGGAAATGTAAAATGGCAGCTATAGCAGCACTAATTTGGATCTCTAGTCTGTCATTTCTGCACTGTGATTGGATAACATAAAAAAATATGTTTGGGAGTTAACAGCAGGAGTTGGTAGATTTTACGTGGGCTGGGTGAGAAACCTTTAAATAAGCAAGTGAAAATCTCTCGCAATACAAAGTCAATGGTGGGAAGAAAAGTTGAGTGGTACCAATGTTACTGCCAATGTCCCGCCCCTATGCAAGACTCAGGAGCATCTTGTTGACATTTAACCTTGAAAATACCTGGGTTTAGACCCCTTATGTACCATGTTAAGTTATCTGCAGTATTAACGTATCCTTATCATTTGTAAAACTGATTATTTTGTAATTACAGCATTAATATGCATACTAGTATACCATAGACACATGTAATCATGTTATGAATAGTTCTATCATGATCTATGCCCTTCAAAACATGGGTCTAGACACCTTCATTTTTCAATTATCTGCAATATTGGCTGAGATATGTCAAAAATCGTTTTTTTGATAATGGCAGCAGTAATTTGCATAAAAATGGTATGTGGGACATTTTTTCAGCTTGGGGCCATAGCTAGTCATTTTCTACACATTTTTTCCAATCTAGAAACACTGATTAGAAGTATATCTCCGGGGGGTGCAGGGGGACCTAGTCTTCCTACTAGACTATACAGCAAATAAATCAAACTCAACGCACTGCGGAGGAAAATAAAGAAATGAGAAGTCTAATGAAAATATTATTTTCAAGAATAACGACATCAATGTCTTCAGTTTCAGGGAGGAGATTTAAACGAGAAAGTGGGGATAAAGAAGAAGAAGAAGGAAAAGATGATGTTGTAGCGGTTACCGCTGGATGCACACAATCGCCTTGCACCGGCCAGAACACGGCCAGACGCGCCTCTCCCGGGCATGCCCGGACTCACTGTTCCCGGGCACGCCCGAACCTCCCGGGCACGCCCGGTCTCGTCTTTCCCGGGCATGCCCGCTCTCGCCTTTCCAGGGCTCGCCCAGAGCGTCTGGGCATGCCCGCTCTCGCCTTTCCAGGGCTCGCCCAGAGCGTCCGGGCATGCCGGCTATCGCCTTTCCAGGGCTCGCCCAGTGCATCCGGGCATGCCCGCTATCGCCTTTCCAGGGCTCGCCCAGAGCGTCCGGGCATGCCCACTATCGCCTTTCCAGTGCTCGTCCAGAGCGCCCGGGCACGCCCAGCCTCGACTTGCCAGGCCGCAGCCAAACACGCCCGGGCAGGTCCAGACTCGCCTTTCCAAGGCTCGCCCTTGACACCCGGGCATGCCCGGTATAGCTTTTGCCGGGCAAACTTCCCGACATAAATGTGTATATATATTGCTGCCCGATAAACGGGCTTTTGTCAGAATACCTGAGCTGTTTTGTTTCAATAAAGCAACTCGGACGAATTCCGTCTATGGTCGCGTCACTTCTTTCGACTCGCGTTGGAGCGCAGCTCCTTCACTGGTGACCTACCGACATGGACACGGCAGTGACTCTTAAACTGCCTACTTTCTGGGAGGCTCACGCAGCTGTTTGGTTTGCCCAGGCGGACTCCCAGTTCGCCCTGCGAGGCATCACCGCGGACGACACCCGCTTCCACCACGTCGTGGCAGCGCTCGGTTCTGCCACCGCGGCCCGCGCCCTGAGCCTCCTTGAGCACCTGCCGGCTGCCGACAAGTATGACGCACTGAAGACGCTCCTCCTCGACGCTTTCACCCTCTCACCGGCGGCACGCGCACGGCGCCTGCTCGACCTGCCCGAGCTCGGCGACACGCGCCCGTCCGAGCGCATGGACTATATGCTCTCGTTGCTCGGTGAGCACTCTCCGGATTTTCTGTTCCGCGAGTTGTTCCTTCGCCAGCTGCCTCACCCGGTACGCCTCGCCCTGGCTGGCACGTCGATCACCGATCCCCGCGCCCTCGCCAGGGAAGCCGATAAGATCTCCTCGGTGGGCCAACACATCGACGCGGCTACCTGGAGCCTGCCGCCGTCCGAGGCGACGCCCACGACGCCCAAGCGACCTGCGCGGTTGGAGGCCGAACTGCCGGTGAAACTGGCGGCCGCCACGCCGCACCGACCACTTCCGACACGACGGCCGGGGCCTCCACCTGACCAGGCGTGGTGTTATTACCACGCCAGGTTCGGACACAAGGCTCGGACGTGCCGACCCCCGTGCACTTTCGGCAAGTTGGGAAACGGCCGGGCCGGCGTTCATTCCCAGCCATGAGCGCCGGCCACTTGGGCAACTTGCTTTTTATTCGGGACAAAGCGTCCGGGCGGCGTTTCCTTTGTGACACCGGCGCCCAACTGAGCGTCATACCTGCCTCCGAGCAGGACAGGCGGGACGCCGTTTGCGGCCCCTCTTTGGTCGCTGCTAATGGCTCGGCCATACGCACTTTCGGCCCGCGCAACGTCACCCTCTGCTTCGGCAGCCAGCGCTTTCAGTGGACCTTTGTGACCGCCTGCGTCCCCATGGCTTTGCTGGGCGCCGACTTCCTCTGCGCGCACGGGCTGCTGGTTGACGTCAAACGTCGTCGCCTTGTCAACGCCGAGACCTTCAGCTCCCTGGCGTGCACGATGAGCAGCTCCGCACCGACCGAACTGGCGTGCGCCCTCCCGACGGCGAACGAGTTCGCTCGCCTGCTCGCGGAATTCCCGGCCCTCACACGGCCGACGTTTTCAGCCGTCGCAGTGCGGCATGGGATCGAGCACTACATACCCACTACGGGCCCGCCGGTCTATGCCAGTGCCCGCCGCCTCGACCCGGCCAAGCTCGCCGTGGCAAAGGCCGTGTTCGACGCGTTGGAGCACCTCGGCATCGTGCGGCACTCCAATAGCGCGTGGGCCTCACCACTGCACATCGTGCCAAAGCCGGGGGGCGGATGGCGCCCGTGTGGCGACTACCGCTGCCTCAACGACGCTACCACCCCCGACAGGTACCCGATCCCGCACATCCAAGACTTTTCCGCCCGTTTGGCGGGACGGGTCATATTTTCCAAAATTGACCTGATACGGGGATACCACCAGGTACCTGTCCGGGCGGCCGACGTCCCAAAGACGGCCGTCATCACGCCGTTCGGCCTGTTCGAATTTTTGAGGATGCCGTTTGGCCTCAAGAACGCGGCCCAGGCGTTCCAGCGCTTAATGGACGGCGTGCTGCGCGACCTGCCATTTCTTTTCGTCTATCTGGACGACATCCTCGTCGCCAGCACGTCCCGCGCCGAGCACCTCCTCCACCTCAGAACACTGTTCGGTCGCCTCAGCGAGCACGGCTTAATTGTCAACCTGGCCAAATGCCACTTCGGCACGACGACCGTTGACTTTTTGGGCCACCGCATCACCAAGACCAAGACCGGGGCCGTGCCGCTGCCGACCAAGGTCGAGGCCATCACCACGTTCCCGCGTCCCCGTTCCATCAAGGCCCTAAAAGAGTTCCTCGGCATGGTGAATTTTTATCACCGATTCGTGCCCCGCGCTGCTCAGCTCATGCGGCCCCTTTACGAGGCCCTCTGGGGCAAGCCGGCCAAGCATGACATCGTTTGGTCCACGGCCATGGACGCGGCCTTCGCGAGCGCAAAATGGGCCCTCGCCGACGCAACGCTGCTGGCTCACCCGGTGCTCAACGCGCCCATCGCCCTCACTACGGACGCCTCCAACTACGCGGTGGGCGCCGTCCATGAACAATGGGTGGATGGGGTTTGGCAGCCACTCGCTTTTTTCAGCCGGTAGCTCCGGCCGAACGAGTTAAAATACAGCACGTTCGACCGCGAGCTGCTCGGTCCATTCCTGGCCGTTCGCCATTTCCGACACCTCCTGGAGGGCCGCCCATTCACGGCTTTCGTCGACCACATGCCGTTGGTCTACACAATGGCCAAAGTCACGGAGCCGTGGTCGGCCCGCCAGCAGCGCCACCTCTCCGCCGTGTCGGAATTCACCACGGACATCCGGCACGTCGCCGGCAAAGACAACGCCGTGGCCGACTGTCTTTCTCGGGCCAGCGCGAACGCGGTCCACCTCGGCGTGGACTTCGCGCTCATGGCGGCCGACCAGACCACCGACACCTCGGTGCAGGCCCTCCGGGCGGCAGACACGGGCCTCCGCCTGGCCGACATCCCCTTCGCGGGCACCGTCCTGCTCTGCGACGTCTCCCAGGGCCAGCCTCGCCCCATCGTGCCCGTTTCCTGGCAGCGCCGCATCTTCGCCTCCATCCACGGCCTTTCTCACCCGGGCCGGAAAGCTTCTCAGAAGCTGGTGTCGGCGCGTTTCGTCTGGCACGGCCTTTGACGGAACGTCCGCGACTGGGCCAACGCCTGCACGGCCTGCCAGCGGGCCAAGGTCCACCACCACACCCAGGCCCCGCTGGCACCTTTCACCGTGCCTGCACGGCGTTTCTACCACGTCCACGTGGACCTGGTGGGTCCCCTGCCCCCATCGCGGGGGTTCACCCACCTGCTCACTATGGTGGACAGGACCACCAGGTGGCCGGAGGCCGTGCCCCTCACCTCCACCACCACCGCCGACGTGGCGCAGGCATTCATCGCCAAGTGGGTCGCGCGCTTCGGCGACCGGCGGACATCTCGTCCGACCGCGGCCCACAGTTCACGTCCGAACTTTGGGGCGCGGTCGCCCGCTCGTTGGGGGTCATGCTGCACCGCACCACGGCCTACCACCCCCAAACCAACGGGTTGTGCGAGCGGTTTCACCGCTCCATGAAGGCCGCACTCATGGCCGGCCTTCAGGACGACGGTTGGACCGACCGGCTGCCGTGGGTCCTTTTGGGCCTCCGCACGGCCCCCAAGAAGGACCTCCGGGCGTCTGCCGCCGAGCTCGTCTACGGCCAGCCGCTCCACGTCCTGGGCGAGTTCGTGCCTGACGCTACCAGTCCCTGGTCCGCCGCACACCAGCGCTCGGACCTCCAGGAGGCCGCCCGCCAATTTGCCCCCGTGCCAACGTCCCGCCACGGTGGCCCCCAGTTCTACGTCCCCCCGGCACTTCGCACAGCGGAGTACGTCTTTGTGCGTCATGACGCGCACCGGGGGCCACTCCGGCCGCCGTACGACGGGCCCTTCCGGGTCCTGCGACGGGGCGACAAGTCCTTTGTCGTCGACGTTGGCGGCCGGTCGGACCGGATCTCTGTGGACCGCCTCAAACCGGTGCACATGGACGTCGACCGACCACCACGGTTGGCCCTTCCTCCGCGGTGAGGCCGCCCCCCATCCACAGTTCCCCCCGCTCGACCACCCACCACCATGTCGGACCCCTCCCCATGACCCTCCAGGGGTCGCTTCGGCCGGGTCATCCGGACCCCCCTTAAATTGACCCTGCCGGTGCAGGTCGATTCTGGAGGGGCGTGTGTAGCGGTTACCGCTGGATGCACACAATCGCCTTGCACCGGCCAGAACACGGCCAGACGCGCCTCTCCCGGGCATGCCCGGACTCACTGTTCCCGGGCACGCCCGAACCTCCCGGGCACGCCCGGTCTCGTCTTTCCCGGGCATGCCCGCTCTCGCCTTTCCAGGGCTCGCCCAGAGCATCCGGGCATGCCCGCTATCGCCTTTCCAGGGCTCGCCCAGAGCGTCTGGGCATGCCTGCTATCGCCTTTCCAGGGCTCGCCCAGAGCGTCCGGGCATGCCCGCTATCGCCTTTCCAGTGCTCGTCCAGAGCACCCGGGCACGCCCAGCCTCGACTTGCCAGGCCGCAGCCAAACACGCCCGGCAGGTCCAGACTCGCCTTTTCAAGGCTCGCCCTTGACACCCGGGCATGCCCGGTATAGCTTTTGCCGGGCAAACTTCCCGACATAAATGTGTATATATATTGCTGCCCGATAAACGGGCTTTTGTCAGAATACCTGAGCTGTTTTGTTTCAATAAAGCAACTCGGACGAATTCCGTCTTTGGTCGCGTCACTTCTTTCGACTCGCGTTGGAGCGCAGCTCCTTCAATGTGGTTGATGATGTCGGTGTAATTGACTTTAGTTAGTTTTATTTGTAAATAAATGGAGGAGAGAGTGAAGGCATTCCTTAGGATTCTTTATGTTTTAAAAATAAAGATTGAAATGTATATGTTGAAAACCAAAAAGGTTTTGATCCTCTGTCGGAATTTTTCTGATAAATAAATATGAGTTATTGTCTCAAATGTAAAAAGAAAACTAAATCTAAAAATATCTCTTATGTTAAAGCTACAAATAATAGAGTTTATCAAAAAGGAATATGTCAAGTGTGTGGCTCTAAAAAGTGCCAATTCATCTCTCCTAAAAGAGGAGGAGACATACAAAGGTTTCTCTCAGGAAGTAAATTTACAACAACTGGAATTCCAGGGGTGGATATCTACCTGGATAAACATCTACCTGGATATTCGTTCTGTGGTCCTGGAACAAACCTAGATAAAAGATGAGATGAGGCTGACAATCCTAAACCTTGGTCTAAACCTATAAATAGGGTTGATGAAGTGTGTATGAAGCATGATATTGCTTATGGGAAAACCGCTACATTGGATGAAAAACATGAAGCAGACAGAGAAATGTTATATAATTTGTCTTTGATACAAAATCCTACATTGAGAGAGAAAGTTGATCGGTTTATTGTTTAAAAAATGATAAGTGTCAAATTGAAACTTGGTCTTGGTTATTCACCCTCAAAAAACTATTAGACTCCAATGATGTCATCAAGACTGAGGAGCTTTTGGCTAATGAATTACACAAACCTATAATCACAAAGTTTAAAAGAAGGAAAGTTTATTCTAAATACACCGACCACATATGGTCCGCTGATTTAATTGAATTGAATAATGACAGGGGATACAGGTATGCTTTAACCGTTATTGATTTGAGGAGTAGATTTACCTGGGTTGTTCCGTTGAAAAACAAGAGAGGTAATACTTTAATGTTAGCCTTTAAGCTAATATTTGATAGGGATAAAAGGAAACCAAAGAAGTTATGGACTGATGAGGGAACAGAGTTCTATAACAAAATATTTATGAAATTTCTTAAGGGGGAGGATTTTAAATTATACAGCACCTTTAATGAAGGAAAAGCAGTTGTTATTGAGCGTTTTAATCGTACTTTAAAAGAAAAATTATATAAAAAATTCACACAACTCGGTTCTCAACAATGGGTGTATTTAATCCAGAATATTGTTGATAATTACAATAATACAGTTCATTCATCAACAAAATCAAAACCATCAGAAACATTTACAAAATTAGAATATGAAAAGGAGATTAATTTGAGAAAACCCAAGTTCAAAGTTGGTGATATGGTAAGAATATACAAATGGAAAAGCCATTTTGAAAAAGGTTATACACAAAAATGGACTCGTGAATTATTTAAAATCATTGATGTAATGGATACAGTTCCTTGGACTTACCAATTAAATGATATGAATGGGGAAGAAATATTAGGGGCATTTTATTCACAAGAATTACAAAAAACAAAGCTAATAATTCATTAAACAACATTTCTATTCACCCCACCCAGATTAGCTAATTTAATTAGTGGTAATAAATAAAAAAAATTAAATAAATAAAAAATCATAAGCCACGCCCACACAGACCCCGCCCACACAGACCCCGCCCACACAGACCCCGCCCACACAGACCACACCCATCATCCCCCACCCTCTGTGCACCCCCACCCTTGACCCTTCACCCCCCTCATCCCACCCCCACCTTCCCCACACACAATGGGAGGGGAGGGGTGGGATGAGGGGGGTGAAGGGTCTTTGGCAGGGGTGCACCTCCCCATACCCTCCTCCCTTATTCTCTTTTTGTAATTAATAATTAAATAGTTGTATACAAAGCAATTATATATAAATAATATTGGAAGCATTAGATTCTTTATATTATTAAAACATTTTTCTTCTTCTTCCCAAAACAAATCATCAATATCTCCCTCGCTCAATTCAAAGGTAATTTCTCCAGATGTCTTCTTTAGGTCTTGTATTTCTTTCTGTTTGAGACAAGGGGGAGAGAAAAATATGAATGATATATTTATGGTGTACCCATTCTAAACGGTGTACCCCACACACATACACACACATACATACATACACACACACATACATACATACACACATACACACATACACACATACACACACATGCACACATACACATACATACACACACATACATACATACACACATACATACATACACACATACATACACACATACATACATACATACACACATACATACATACATACACACATACACACATGTGAAGAATCAGCTCTTCGTTTGCAAAGAAGTCCACAAATAGCCTGAAAAATGACGCAGTTTTTTATTAAAGCCAACTTATACGGATCCGGAGGAGACCGACGTCTACAGCAATCTACAGCAAGAACATGCCACGTCAAGCCTTCCTGAAAACACATTGATTCCCAGTCCATTTATATAGGGACACGTTTTATCAGGAAATCTCCGAGGGAACAAACAACACTGGGAGAGGTTCCTCCCACCGTTATCATTCGGGGGAGTCAGCCCGTCCTTATCAATTGTTTTTCTGGGCTCCGAGAAAACAGAACTGTAACTCACAAAGAGAAGAGTGTATGCTTAGCCAAACAAACCCATATATTTTATGGGTTTGTGTACATGAGTAATCCAAAGCATGTTTATACAGAGTCATGCGTTTGCTGAGATTAAAACAAAATATATATAGTTAACGATAGGTTCATGTCATTCTACTTGCATTACGCTAAAACAAGCGCATGTGGGCGTGGTTTTACGACCAGCCTCGAAAAAAGCACACGTATACAACCCGTTCAGCATGACCTCACTCCAAGCCCCTCCTCATCCAAAACCAAAACGAAGCAAAAACCCTTTATCCACTTTATGAAACAGCACTTTTAGACATCATACAAATCACAACACATTAGCACCCAACGTCTATAACTGAACTTTAGGCAATAACAAATCTACTACTTGACATTCCTTCCTCTTGTCTCGTCGAGACAAAGTATCTTAAGAGACAACGTGCCACATCGGGCTTTATTGAAAAATAATTGTGTAATGCGGGTATTGAAAAAATAATTGTGTAATGCGGGTATCTCCCAAGGGCATATCGTGCGCCCAAAGCGCCTCGCCCGTGCATTTGGCGAACGTGTCGTGTGGTGCGTGCTTGGAGCCTGAGGGCTCAAAACATGAAAGTTCATTAACGTTTCGGATCCACAACGAAGACGTCTGGTCCAGATGAGGTTCTGCTCCGCCAGAGGGTGCATCACTTCCCCTGCGGAACTGGCTCCCCCCACCCTTTGCAGACGCAGTCCTTGCAGATCTTCGAAGTTAATCAACGGTCATGCCCATGAGGTCCCTCACGTGTTGCTGTTCTGGGGAATACAAAATGTCGTCAGTATCTTGTGTCTCAATTTCCTGGTCAGGGTACAGAGCGTAAAAATCCGAATCCGAATCACTTGAAGCAAAGAGATCCGCAACATGTGGATCAAAGAGATCCGAAACATTTGGATCAAAGAGATCCGAAACATTTGAAGAAAAGAGAGGGACTTCCTTTATGTCAAAGTCTCCCATGGGCGCCTGGTCGGCTTGCGGGTCTAGGACATCCGCGTCGGGTCCCTCAACCGCCAGACCCAGTGTCGCAATCAGATCCATAGTTGGGTCGGAAGGGGGCGTGCAGCTGTCAGCTTGTAATACATAAGCAGCGTTAGCCAGTACACGCAAGGGGTTTATAGCACAAGTATCACAGTCATCACATACACCGTTACAGGCAGCAGCCAGTTCCCACATGGGATCCACACAAGTATCACAGTTGCCACAAAATTCAATGCAATTTTCTGGAGCGCCGGTCACGTCTGCCTTGTTGAAGGACCCGTTCAGGTCGACGGCCTCTGTGGTCAGAACCATAGTCGTTGTCGGCGGCTTTTTCACTTTCCATCCTGTAAAATACTTTCTCATACAGAGGAGGACTAGAGATTTCATTAGTGCCCCCCAAATTACTACCCCGATTATCACAGCCAGTGCGGTCAATAACCACTTCACTATGGTGCCCGTCCATCCCTGGAACCAGTCAGTGAGCCAGCTAAATGTATAAGAATTTTCGCGCGCGATCCGATCGATCCAATCATGAGCCGTAGCGGTGTCGTTTGCCACCCTTTCTAGGGCCAAAGCCAATTTGTCTATCCGGAAACTATCCATGACTGTGCCCGCTCCTGGGAAGAAGAAACCAAACACCTTTTCCCATAGACTCCCGTGTAGTTTAGTGGTTCCATCTTCGTTTATGACTGACCTCTTATAATGCCTGTCCAAGGACTTTGGGTCTAGCTCATCCAGTATCTCAACGTCAGGAAGAACTGAACCCAGATAACATGTGCCCCCCCAATTATTTGGTAAATAGGGGTAAGCCTTGTCGCCGCATATAAACATTGTCCCATGGGGTGGGACCAGGTGGGTGGATAAGCACTGGAGTCCCTTTACCACCCCATTAATCCTACTAACCCCCCTAGAGAATGTTATAGCCGTTATGTTGTGGTTGTGTTTATCTTGCAGTACTATTCGTAATGTAATCCCCGAGCTCCCTTGTCCCAGCTTCCCGGGGAGAGTGTAGGCGCATTCTGATTCTCCCATACGCAAGTGGCCGGAACCCTGGAGGCAGACCCTCCCTTTCTGTGGTTTGACCCAGACGGGGGCAGGCCTCTCGGCCACATGGGCAATCATTGACGGGCGATAATTAAATTGTCGATTGCAACTCTTGCCGTTGTCAACCCCTTCTCTTTCCAGCGTGGTGACTAAACATGGGGAATCGATAGGTTGTGAGCAGAGGTCATTGAGGGACAGAGGTAGCACTATCATGTGTATTCCTGTGGTGCCTGCTTGGGGAAAGCGCATGCACGACCAGCAGTGTGTCCTATTTTGAATTGTTGCCACCTCCCTGGCCACTTTCCAATATGTGTTTTCACCCTTCTTTGGGGCCTTATTCTGGGGTTGTGGCGTGAGTATGTATTCGATGCATGGTATGTAGTTCCTTTCGCCACCGGCCGCGCCAGGGGTCCAGACGCTGCACCGGACCTGCATGGTCATGTCTTTCCCTAGGCGTGTGCGTGTTTGTAGCTTAAAATCAGGGGTTCCCCATTTGTATCCTGGTTGGGCCAAGGTCTCAATGCTAGCTCGCCCGTCTTCCCGGAACTCTCGTTGCTTTTGTAGTACCATGCCAACGCGTCCAGGCCCTGCCGACAGTGCTAGCCAATTTATGTTCACCCAATTTGTGTGCAGGGCTTTCTGTTCGAAACATGGTAGTGATACTCTTTGTCCCCATGTTACGGTGAGGTGTCGGGTTTCGTTTTCGCATCTATTGGAATCGGAGTTTCCCCTAGCTGCTGTCGCTATCAATAGTATTGTACCTATGATTAGGCCCATCCTTACTGTGTTCTGGGGGTGTGGTGTCTGGTGCTTGTATGGCCAACTTACAGTGCGTGGCGTGGATCCACGAAGTCTTGCCCTCGCAAAAGACTGCCGTTGGTGTAGTCAGCAACACCTGGACTGGTCCCTTCCACCTTGGTTCCAAGGCGTTCTTGCAGGTGAAGTGCTCCACGAACACCTGGTCTTTTTCCTCTGGTGGAACACCTGATCCACAAGTCTCCTGGGAGCGCCTGGTCTACAGGTCTCCAATTTCCTAATCCACTTTTTTCCAAGTGGATCCAATTTTATTCAATATTCAATTTTTAAATTCAATCCCATTTAATCCAGTCCAATTCAAATTAAATTCCATCCTTCTCTCAGCATCCCATTACCTGTTTCCAACATCAATAAAAATAAAATTATAAAATTAATAAAAAATCAATCATCTCAACTCTCAAATCGAATCAAAAAATAAAAATAAACGAAAATTACTTCAGCGAGAGTTTCCACTAGAATTAACACAAACCAACCACCTTTAACCTCCATTAACACAAACACAAACCACCATTAACCTCGATTAATACAAACAAACCACCATTAACCTCCATGAACCTCCCCCTATTATTTATTTATTTTCACGAATAAACAAATAATAGAAATAACCTGGTCTACTTCCAATTTCAATTCTGGTCAGTTCTGGTGTCTGGTCACACACAATGTTTTCCTCACCCACTGTGATTCGCTCACAATAGATTCTCACTGTTATGTCTGAAATTAAGCTACCCTACTGGGTATTCGTGAAGGGGGTCCATCTTTCCCAACCCCTTCCTTCACACCAGCCACTTCACGTTGTCCACCATACTCACTGAATTGTCATCAATTCTGAAATTCGTCTCATGAAAACACATCCCAGAGTCTAGTGTAACAGCCAGACAAACACATAGACACGCCGAAGACCCCAGGGTACCCATCAAACTAGCTTGTCCCCAGATCAACAACACAGCGAAACATGTAATTTTACTAAAATAATCACTTACTCATAACTAATACTCATACCACTAATTACTCATAATAACTCATAATTACTCATACCAATACTTACTTAAAATAATGTAATATCCCAATCTTCACCCTTTATGCAAATCGAAGCACCCCGGACAACCCACAACCAATATCAACCACTGTAGCCGCCTTCCCCTCCAGGCAGCCACACGCAGCCACATACATCTCCATCCACGTCACACAAGACAACAGCCAACGAGTGTGTCCACCACACAGAAACCTTTGGCAATGCAACAACCGAACTCCCAGACAACCAACAACAAAACCCAATCCATCTCCATGGCTCATCCAGTAGTTCCAACTTAATCCAGCTTCACATACCGATTTCCCCAAAAACTCGTGAAACTTCACCCCCATTTTGGAAAAACCCTGGACTAAACCCTGACACCCTAAATAACTTCAGACCCATCTCCAATCTACCCTTTCTGTCAAAAGTTTTGGAACGTGCTGTGGCCACTCAACTCAAACATCACCACTCTGCCAATAACCTGTATGAAACATCCCAATCCGGATTCTGCTCCAGCCACAGTACTGAAACTGCTCTCCTCAAAATCACCAGCGACCTTCTCTCTCCTCTGACGCCGGCAACCTCAACATTTTCATCCTCCTCACCTCGACGCCTCCTTTGACATCATCAATCACACCATCCTCCTCACCCTGTTTAGACCAGCTTGTGCCTATTAAACCCAAATCAGTTCACTCCCAAGCCCACAAGGACCACCTACTACTCTCAAATTATCCACTCTGGCTCCGGAATCCCAAAAGCACTCTTCTCTACAATAAACAAACTAAATAAACAACCTTTACAACGTGAACAAACTCCTCAGCTCCCTGGATACCACCACCTTGCTCCACACACCTGTTGGTGCACACCTGTGCACTCACACCTGGTGCCACCTGCACCCTCCTTCCTTCCTGGACCATTCATCCAAAGCAAAATTGACAGCATCTACAACAGCTTAATCACCACAATTCACTCCCCCTTAAGGTGTCCCCCAAGGTTCAGTTCTTGGCCCCCTCCTCTTCGTCCTGTACCTATCCCCCCTTGGTCACTTAATCCGTCATGCACCATAGCCAATGCACCATGGTCTCCAATTCCACTGCTTCACCGATGACATCCAGCTTTTTCATCTCCACCAAATCGTGCTCCACCACCACCCACTCTATCCTGACAAACTGCCTAACTGAAATAAAATTCTAGCTTCAGATCAGCTTCCTCGAACTTAACTACGCTAAATCTGAATTAATCTTCATTTGCCCCAACATCGATGGTTTCCCAGTATCCACATCCGGAATCTTGGCATCATCATTGACCAAAACCCTCTCCTTTGAAAAATACACTAAACAGATCATAAAGACCTTAAACCTTAATCATAAAAACTGAAAAATGCTTCGCCATGGAATAGTCCACCACTCATGTAAATAATCATAAGAGTTCTGCGAAACATCTCCATCTTTAAAACTTAGCCAACCAAATTTAAACCACATGTTTTCCCCCCAAAAAACAAGTCACATTCTTTGTATATTGCCAACATTGTTCATCGTTTAAGTATCATCCAGACCTAAATTTTTATAAACCATCAACTTGTAGATGCATTTATTTATATCCCATTAACCCAAGAACTCTCAATTGCTTGGTTATATTTTAGTAATGTCATATATCCATATTTCTTTTCCAAATTGTTCCTGATATACACATTAATCCCATCTGTCTTCGTTTCCAGATGAACTCAAATCAGGAAATCAACACAACTCCTTATTACCTCCAATCAATTCAAAATTAAATCAAACAATTCAAAACCAGATCGGATCAGCGATCAGAAATCACTTTTCCAATCAACACATTCCAAGCAACAATTCATTCAAAGACCAAGCTTAAAAACACAACTCTCCACCGCCTCTTACACTTAAACAGATCATAATTACTCACTCATACACTGTTGCCCATCACCCAGTTGCCCCAGACCCAAACACAGGTTTGAAATCCCAGTAGGTTGTTCTTCAATCCCAACCATCATGTGATCCCAACATCTCTCCATTTATTTCGTTCCTCATGGGGTTGGTGTTTTATGGCCTTTACCTCTTACCCAATCACACTGCACATTATTCCCCGTCCTTGATGGATAATTTTACATCCAGATGGGCACAGCATCCCATTTTTGGCGACCCAGCCCTAAAACAAGCCCCTGGACTCCTTGCAGGCTGGACCAAAACCCCCGGACCTGCCTCCATGGAACAATGACGCCTGAGCACTCAATTAGCCCTCCCAGTACCAAAGACTTACAATCAGACCGACAGACAGACAAATAACAGAGGCATGTCGCCAGCCCCAGCACAGGACATCCCCTTTCCGGGCAGGTACAATATAATCCACAGCATCGAAATGCCAATTTCTATCCGGGGCCTCGCAAAGCCAAAATCCATGCATGCGTGCTCCATCATGCAACCCGATCTGTACTCGGTGCGCCCGGCGCCCCCTATAATCAGTGAGTTATAATAACCACAATATCTCTGGCACCCAGCTCGTGATACCACAATTTAATCCACGTTACTTGCATCTCTTCATCCTCACAAATGTCCTCCGTTTAACGTGACTCAAATCCATCTCAAATCCCCACCGCTCGGCCCGGTTAAATTAAATTCCAAGCGTACTGTATTCTCTGTCCACTAATTATGTACATGATTTTGGTTTTACCCACAATATAATGTCCCGATATTCTCCAGATTTAGGTTCTATATCCTGTCGTTAAAGCAACACCCTGTAGACTGACTCCGCCTGTCGTTCTTCCAAGGTTAGTGAATTACCTCTGACCTTTCCCTTGCATATCTCGAACAAAGGTCAACTAAACTTTAAAAGGTCAAACTTCGAATTGGGGTAACCAGCGCTTTATTATCCCACAAGTAATGCAAGTCCGGCGACATTCCCTGCATGAACCACATCCAGACAGACAAATGACCCTTATTGAGGCTCTACATCGCAAAATGCTAGCTTCTACGAATCCAACAACCGTCACAATCCGTCCAGGAACTTCCGTACGAGGCGTGCTTCACAATGCCCATCGCACATCCTTCCTCGTTCGCACAACGCTTCATCAACGCACCTCCTCGCGCCCACACCTTGGCACAAGCCACACCACATACCGACAGTTGAAACCTCAACCGTCCTCCTTCCTCGGATCAGCGTTCTGTTGAAAACGTGACATTTCTGCCTACCTCAATCAGAGATCTCTCTGAATCTCATTTATTCGCACTGTATCTCACTTACTGTATGAACAAGACTTTTTGGCTCCGGAAATTAATTACTCTGTCTAGAAATCGTTTAATTTAACCATCCTAAATAAATCCATCCATCTATCCATCTTATAAATCCATCTTAAATAAAAATCCATCTTATAAGTAACGTATTCGTCCTGTGACATTGCCTGGCATATATGTCGCAGCCGGCCACTATTCCGACATGGCTCATGACTCATGTCTAATTCTGACAAGAAGATGAAGGATGAAGGACATGATATGAAGAAGAAGATTCTGACAAGATACTGACATGTGAACGTCCGACATCCAGCAAAGTCGAAATGACCCACAATGCATTTGGGCACACACTTCCTCTGAGAGTGGGCGAGTTATCGCCGGCACTCTGAGCAAATCTCATACAGCACACCCGTGACTCGCGGCTCGCTCGGCTCCTGCCCCGTGACATCGCCAGAATTCTCGGATAGACGCTAAAATTCACAACACACATGACAAAAATCCGATTTAAATTCAGAGATCGCCGATCGACTTGGCACAACCATCTCAACGCGACGACGCCACGCCGCCCCCCGTCTTGGCGCGCACCCTCGTGCCTCCACACGAATCCCAACACTTCCTGCACGCCGCTCTATTCGCGTTCGCGGCGGGGTTTACCTCGCGTTGGGACATGCAGTCGGCTGTCATAACAAAGTGCTGTCATAACAAATCTACTACCTGACATGTAGTGAGCTGTCAGAACATTGAGCTGTCAGAACTCATCCCTAGCTAACAGGATCTCCGACGCTTGACCTCTCTGACCCAAAATGCACTATATGACACCAATTCCAAAGGTGAGCTGCCTCAGCGATACATCCCACACATACAATACACAATATCTGCCATTGAATGAACTCTTCAATTCAAGTAAAACACACATATTGATTCGAATTCTGCAACCATCTCCAAGAAACCGCTTCATATCGACAGTAGATCGACAAGGGCACTCCGGGTGCTTTCCTGGCCCGATTTATATCAATTCGCTTCCCAAACAACTCCCAAACAGATGAAAATCCGGACTCAGTTCAGGACCTCGCCTGTTCTCTCGGATAGACGTTAAAATGGACATTCCCGGCCTGAATTTCCCCCAAGTCGAGCAGATCGCTTACAAAGTTTCACACCGAAACCCTCTGCTTTGCACATGACACACAGACAAACACATTGGCCAGACACACACGTCAATTAACATCCCAATATACATTCATTCCTCATTCATGTTACGTCTCTCATTCAAGGAAAAGGATTTTTTTGGGACGGGTTTGGACGGGGGGTGGGTTGAGGTGGAAAGGGGAGGCAGGGCGGGGTGTTGGGGTGTTGCCTAGAGCCCCGGGACTGAGCTCAGGTCTTGGGGGGGTGGGGGGTGTTGCCTAGAGCCCCGGGACTGAGCTCAGGTCTTGGGGGGGTTGGGGGGTCTTGGTCTGGCATCTGGTCCAGCGGCATCACTCGCTGATTTACTTGTTTAACTACCTCCTTAATTGTTTCACCTGGCCCATTTCCTGTGAGCTTATTTATTTTCTCTTGTCCACCAGGTCCTGGCCTGCTTCTATCTGGACCTTCTAAGTTCACCATAGCCCATCTTTCCCTGGCATGCAATGGCATACCCCATCTTGTCTCTGGGCTGTTCCTTCCTGGAAAGTTCTCGGCCTGGCTCGACCTCACTTTCCCCCCTTCCCTTTTACCGAACGTTATCTTCACCGATATCCTGCGCAAATCCTTTTACTGGCCATGTTCCTATGGCTTTCTATCTAAGTTTAGCCTAAGTTAGCCACAGCCCTTCGTTCCCTGGCATGCAATGGCATACCCCATCTTGTCTCTGGGCTGTTCCTTCCTGGAAAAATCTTGGCCACCTGGTTTCAGCCTATATGGCTGTCCGACCTCATTTTCCCCTCCTGGTGCTAACTGTAACTTTAAGCTTCCTGTTAAATCCTTACTGATATCCTGCGCAAAATCTATCCTTAGCTTTTTACCCTTAATGTTTATCCAGCGCAAATATTGTAACGTTACTCTTACTATCCTTACTTGTTTATCCTGGCTTTAACAAAGCTACGTCATTCTGAGGCCTAAATGAGCCTCTACTTACAATTTCTGTTCGAGTGCAGACAGCGGGGAAGACAAGGAGACTAAGCCCGCGCGAGGGAGGAAGGTACGAATTTGGAAAGATAGCCCTCTGATATAAAACAACTCCCACCTTAATCAAATCAGCGTGCCGGCGCCGGCCTCAGGTCAGCCTTCCTCCTGTCCCTCGGGCTCCGTTTCCCGTCCTCCGCGTCTGTTGACACCCCACTCCTGGTACCATCTGTGAAGAATCAGCTCTTCGTTTGCAAAGAAGTCCACAAATAGCCTGAAAAATGACGCAGTTTTTTATTAAAGCCAACTTATACGGATCCGGAGGAGACCGACGTCTACAGCAATCTACAGCAAGAACATGCCACGTCAAGCCTTCCTGAAAACACATTGATTCCCAGTCCATTTATATAGGGACACGTTTTATCAGGAAATCTCCGAGGGAACAAACAACACTGGGAGAGGTTCCTCCCACCGTTATCATTCGGGGGAGTCAGCCCGTCCTTATCAATTGTTTTTCTGGGCTCCGAGAAAACAGAACTGTAACTCACAAAGAGAAGAGTGTATGCTTAGCCAAACAAACCCATATATTTTATGGGTTTGTGTACATGAGTAATCCAAAGCATGTTTATACAGAGTCATGCGTTTGCTGAGATTAAAACAAAATATATCTATCTATAATTCCAGTAATCTCTGTGTGTGTGTGTGTCTGTCTGTCTGTATGTATGTATGCGACCGCTGTTTCTCGACAACTACCGGTCCGATATACTTGAAACTTGCCAGGTATATTGCTGGGGACCCGAGGATGTGCCTTTTCAAGGTTTGAAATTAATCGGACAAGTGGTTCCCAAGGTATGGTCACCGTACTCGCAAGCCGTTCGCTTTGGCTTTGCGAATGGACCAAACCATTTCATGTAAATAGAGGGGGGGGGGGGGGGTTCTGTGGTCGTTACTGCCACGTGGTTTCAAAGTTTTTTTTTGTTGTTGTTGTTTGCACGCATGTTTTTTTGCACGCACGTACGGGCAAGCACGTACGGGCGTGCCCGTACGTGCGGGCACGCCCTAGTATAGTTAACGATAGGTTCATGTCATTCTACTTGCATTACGCTAAAACAAGCGCATGTGGGCGTGGTTTTACGACCAGCCTCGAAAAAAGCACACGTATACAACCCGTTCAGCATGACCTCACTCCAAGCCCCTCCTCATCCAAAACCAAAACGAAGCAAAAACCCTTTATCCACTTTATGAAACAGCACTTTTAGACATCATACAAATCACAACACATTAGCACCCAACGTCTATAACTGAACTTTAGGCAATAACAAATCTACTACTTGACACACATACATACATACACACACATACATACATACACACATACACACATACACATACACACACATACACACACATACATACATACACACATACACACACATACATACATACACACATACACATACATACACACATACACACATACACACACATACATACATACACACACATACATACATACACACATACACACATACACATACATACACACACATACATACATACATACACACATACACACATACACACATACACACACATACATACATACACACACATACACACATACACATACATACACACATACACACATACACACATATACATACATACACACATACATACATACACACATACACACATACACACATACACACATACACACACATACATGCACACATACACACATACACACATACACACATACACATACCTCTAAAAAATCGAGCTTTGAGTTCAAATGGTCGAGATAAAAATTTAGGGTATCACACTCATAGGTGTGGTCATCGATGTCAACAGGTGTTGTATTCTGTTAGAAAAGAAAGAAAGAAAAAACGTTAATAATTTCTCCTAAAAGATACATTGTATGTATACACAATGATACACAATACACAAAAGATACACAATGAATAAATAAATGTCAGCTCCCGTTTAATGGTGCCATCAGAGAAATGAATAATGAATTACCTGAGACAAACTCCGATGGTGGTTATCTTCTAAGAACGGTGAAACATTTAATTTGTTCCAACCCGTGTTCAATTCGTTGTAAACCTCTTGTGGAACAACTTGAAACTCTGCCAAGACCAGGTCATTTTGAAAACCTGAATTGCTGTCATAAAAAAATATATCATGAGTCATATAAATTTAAAATTAATCACATACAAAGCTCGCATTAACAGTTTAATTCTGAATGAAACTTACCCTGGTGAGTATTCTTCATCACAGTAGAGAGTGAAAGAAGACATGTTGATGCTCATGTTCTTCGGTTCGTAATGATAAAAACAGCATGGCAACATGACTTTTATAATGTCCAAAATGTATTTTCAGGAACAGAACTCAGCTTTAACATTTCGAGGAAACAGGAAATAAGACAATGAAAAATTCCCAACGCGTCATTTCTTGTAAAGTTAAGCAACATGTCATTTCTTTCATTAATTAAAAAAAGGTTCGAGGTTTAAGAATGACATTATTAATGAATGTGAAAATTTTTTGAGTTGTTAGGGTCATTGTTAGGATAATAAAGAAATATTTGTAGGATCGATGTTTGAGTGGGTCAAAGATGATTCACCAGATGATATTAAGAGTAAAAGGTTAAAAGGTCCATAAGGTCAGAAGGATCACAGGTTCACACAGAAGGACCATTGTTTAAGTGGTCTAATGAATAAGGATAACATGTCAAAAGGTTAGAAGGTTCGTAAAGAACAGGGTGAGAGAAATAGAGGTGTTTCGGGGCAATGAGGGAATGGAAAAATTAACATGTAAGTGAATGGGGATTTGGGGTGTCCCAGAACCAACATTATTACACTACTTATCTCTAATCTGATTCGTTGCCTGGCACAGCAACGGCTCCGAAGGATTTCCTTTGCCTTAAGGGAATCCTTAGCTGAGAGTTTCCTAAGGGGTCTTTCGTCAACAGTACTTAAGGAAATCCTTAGCGAAGGGAAATCTTTCCGAAACCCATAAAGCGCGTTGGGCCATGACCCTGATTGATACGTGTATGCAAATGAGTTTAAACTGACGTCAACCCAAACAATCATGGCCTTTCTTACAACGTCTAACACCTCGGTGACTTATGAAAGCTTGCTTCTAATTGGTGGAGAAAAGCCGATGACAGGGGTGGGGGTGGGATTGTGGAGTTGAGGAAAAACTTAAGGATACTCATCCTTAAGTTAAGGTAAGGATAGATCCTTTTGTGGAAAGAAGCCTGAAGTTCAAGTGGGCCATAGAGTCAGCTTTAAATCCCGACATAGAAATTCACAGAGAGTTAAAACAGAAGGCAAGGCAAGTGCCGATAACACAATTATTCTTTAGGCCGACTTCAACAGCTACCAGCAGCACTTCAACCCCTTCCACCAGCACTTCAACACCATCCACCAGCAAATCATCACCCAAACCTCCAACAACCACTTCACAATAAGGTGTTATTTTACAATAATACAGTACTATTATGCCACTAACACTTATTTTAATGTATATTTAATAATGCTGCACCATTCCACACAAAGAAACCTGTAAAAAAAAGCAAGAAAGGCTGTTTAGGGTCAGTTATCTGGGAGCTTGAAACAACAACCACAGTTAGCGGCCATTTTTCCCCACAGAGCAGGGGTTGGCCTTTATCAGGAACCGTGGTCCCCTTTTTGAAGCAATGTTTTATGGCCGGATGCCCTTCCTGCCCCCAACCCTGTTGGTCACCTCTTGCGACACACAGGGAATTAGCAGTGAACTGGTACTCAATTTGCCGACCTCGGAAGGATGATAGGCTGAGTCAACCCCCCCTGGCATTAATTCAGCGATCGACCGGGATCCAAACCCAGGATCCTAGGATCCAAAGCCGGCACCCTAACCGCTAAGCCAACACCAGAGCCTGCAACATATTCCCAATTTCCCCATATGCTTAATAATTCCTCCAACGCGAATTCCTCCAACACGAGGTTATCCCAGAACGTATCCCCCACGTTGGAGGATTGGAGAACGTATCCCCTTGGCCATTCCAGTATCCCCCACGTTGGAGGAAGTTTTACTGTATATATATATATATATATATATATATAGAGAGAGAGAGAGAGAGAGAGAGAGAGAGAGATATATATATATATATATATATATACATATATATACAGGGGGCTGCAAAAGTAGGTATACAGTAAGGATTATACCAGTATTACCAGTATTATAATAGTGGTTGCTAGGATTCATTTAATACTAGAATTCATTAAATAAAAATCATTATTACCATTTTAAATATTTTTATTTTCGTAATTTTTTCTATAATACATCTATTATTTGCAGGTGAAGTGGAAATTTAACGATGGCTGGTAATTCAATGGACGAGGAGCGCAAATGGATTTTGAAACAGTACTGGAAGACAGAGAATAGTGAACGTGTGTGTGAGCAGTGGCGAGAAACATTTGCATCGCCTCCACCAACGAGGCTCACGATTTACCGGATACGTGACAAATTTGAGAGGACGGGGTCTATCCACAACTCGCCGAAGAGTGGTCGACCAGTCACCGTGACAATGCCAGAGAATGCAATGCAAGTCGCCCTGGCATTTACCCAGAGCCCTCAGAAATCGAAAAACAGGGCGTCATCTGAATTGGGTATTGAACGCAGATCGTTGGGTCGTTTGATGCACCGTGCAGGACTGAAAATGTATGTGCCACGATTGATACATGGTTTATTAGAGGATGACTCGGATCGGCGTTTACAATTTTGCGAAGCCATCCTGAACGAGGAACGAGAGGGTGACAGCATTCTGCGCAGAATCGTGTGGTCCGATAAAGCAAACTTTAAGCTATCGGGTGCCGTTAATCGGCACAATTGTGTGTACTACGCAACTGAAAACCCTAAAGTCATGATTGAGCAACAGCTCAATCAACCTGGGGTGGCAGTGTGGGCTGGCCTGTCCTGCAAAGGTGTCGTTGGACCTATCATTCTGCACAGGACTGTCCATCAACACGTGTATCTGAACATGCTGACGGATACAATCATACCACAGGTACGCGAACAACAGCAGCAGGACGACTTCTACTTTCAGCAGGATGGGGCGCCACCGCACTTCGCACTCACTGTGCATGCGCTACTTGACAAATAATTTCCCAACAGGTGGATTGGACGTCGGGGAGCCGTTGAATGGCCACCACGTTCGCTGGATCTCACCCCTATGGACTTCTTTTTCTGGGGATGTGTAAAAGACAGGGTTTTCGCACGCAAGCCACGTTCTGTTGATGCCATGATTCAATTCATACGGGAGGCTTGCCAGGAAATTGATGCTGATAAAGACCTTTGTGCCAGAGTGTGCATGGGTGTCCACACTCGACCAGTGGAGTGTGTGAATGCCGGGGGCAAACAGTTTGAACATTTGCGGGATTAATATGTTTATTATTGATATGTTTATTATTGATATGTTATTGTTGATATGCTTGTATAATCAATAAAATACGTTTTGTGCGCACGTTTTGTTTTTCATTACTGTATACCTACTTTTGCAGCCCCCTGCACAAAAAAAAATAAATATATATATATATATATATATATATATATATATATACATATATATATATATATATATATATATATATATATATATATATATATATATATATTGTTGTGGATATGAGGATTGTGTTTTTATTTTTTTATTATTGCTTTATTCTGGACCCTCCTGCCTCCAGTCTGTTGTATAAAGGTCAAAGGGCGTTCCCGTAGTTAATTCCATAAAGCATACACGAAGGACACCATATATCCCTGTTCAGTAGTTATATCCTTATTATGTGTATTAGTGTAAGGCTGTGTCTTCAGTTAATTTAAATACTCCATTGCACCAAGTGAAATAAGAGTAGACCCACTTTCATTCACATTCCCCTTCCAACAATTGCCAACTGTTCCCTCCGCGACTCCATTCGCCACGAGGTCGGCTTGGAGAAGAAGGGGGAGGAGCTGCCGACTCCTGGGCGTGCCCGCCTATCGTCATCAAGGGCGGAGCCAGAGGGCCGTGCCGACCAATCAGGGCCGAGGCGAGCTGACCGATGGGCGTGTCCTGGACACCAGCGGCTTGATCGCCTGAGGCGATATATAGAGCGCGCGCGAAAGCCTGAAAGTTGTTGTTGGACTAAGCAAGAGAGGAAGAGTTGAACTAAGAGTTGGACTGAGTGGGACTAAGAGTTGGACCAAGCAAGAGAGGAAGTTGTGGGACTGGGTTGGACTAAGAAAGAGAGAGAGGAGAGAAGGGGCGAAGTGAAGCAAAGAGAGAAAGAGTCCTGGACTTTGTGAGAGAGGGAGAGAGAACCCATCGCGCCAGACCCCCCACCAGCGGCGTTGGCTCCACCAAGCAGCTCCGACCCGTTACCCCGCGCACACGACAGGATCGGTGGCATCGGCGGCCGTCGAGGTCCAGCCCGACGTCCCGTGCGGGATCAAGCTCCAGCCAGCTCCGTGCCTTCCTCCCCCTCCAGCCACCCACCTCCTGTCATTCCTGCCTGCAATTTCCTCATTCGTGTACGTGAGTTTGTTCTGTTTGTCTTGTCCCTGGGTATTAATTAAGCCTGTTTAGATAAGCTAGCGATTTTCACTGTGTCTCTGATTTCTTCTGTATTGTATTTTCTTATCCTTCCTTCTTCCTTGGTTTCTTTCGATTATGTAAATAGTAGGAATAAATTTAGTAGCATTTCCAACCTTTTTGCTTTGGTGTTCTTCTTCTTCTCATCCTTCGCTTTAGTCTTTTCCCCATTGAATATCTGTGGCGTGATTCGGCCAACGTTCAGGAATCGGGTTAGTCGGGGTAACTGTTCGGGCGCGGCGGCCATCCGCTCGGCAAACAACATCCTCGCCGCGGTCCCGTAACAATTGGTGTCGGGAGCGAGATTGGACCCAAAGCGCGCTTAACGCGCTCAAAATTACAAGCAGCCAAAATTTGTTTTGTTTTAGAAAAATCCGAAATTTGAAATCGCGCCATGGGTAGTCAAGGCGAAGGGATGCCGGTGGGGGCAATAGAAGAGGGGTTAGGGGTAACCCAGGACGAGAGGGAAGAAATGAAGGAGAGCAATGATGATGTGGTTGAGGAGGTTTCAGGCACGCAAAATGGCGCCCTCGCGCACGTGGTTACGGCGGCACCAAATAGAGCCACGCCCTTTGTACCAACGGTGGAAGACATGCAATTATTTCTGGCTGAAATGAGGGCCCTTATGGTTAAGTCGGGTGAAGAAATGGAAGACAGAAGGAGGGCTGACAGTGAGCAATTAAGAGAGGGGTTGAACAATAAATTTGAGGGGTTAGACAATAATTTTAAGGGGTTGGACAGTAAATTTGAGGTGTTAGACAACGGGATAAAAGAGGTGAAGAATGGGTTAACGGGGGTGGAAAATAGAATGGCTGCCCAGGAGAATCAGATAGAGGGGGTGAAAAATGGGTTAAGGGGGTTAGAAAACACAATGGACGACAAATTGCGGGAAGTAGGGGAGCAATCCGCCCGGGAAATCAAACGGATGGGGAACCAGATAGAGGAGGTGAAAATCGGGTTAGAAGGTAAATTGGATGCTCAGAGGGATGAATTGGGACAGATGAGGGCGGCATGTACAAAAGAGATGGAGGAGATGGGGGAGGAAATGCGACGAGGTGTAAGCGAGGAGGTCTCGGGGGTACGCGAGGAGGTAAAGCGAGGTGAGAAGTGTATGGAGAAAGAGGTGAGGAATAATACGGCTAGGTTACAGGGGGGCATAGAGGGTCTGACGCAGGAGGTGGAACAGCTGACGGTGGGACAGACGGAGTTAGTGGAGCAGGTACAAAAGAATACTGCGGTACTAGGAGGGTTAAAGGTGACACAAAAAGAACTAAAAGACGACTTGATAGCGCCGAAGAGGGAATGTCAGATGGTACGTGAGGGGTTGACGAAAAGGTTGGAAGAGGTGACAGAAGTAATGGAGACGAAGGACCGAGAGGTGAGGACGCACATAGAAACGGTTAAAGTGGCGTTGGAGGAAGAGATAGAGGGGGCGCACCGGGAGATGAAGGAGGTAAAGGAAAAATTAGAGGAGGTGGAAGAAGGGGTGATTGAAATTAAGAAGAGACGAAGGGAAACTATGAGGGAGATAAAGGAGGAGGTGATGGAATATGTACAAGGTCAGTGCTCAAATCGTGATGGTGTGCTCGCTAACCAAATAAAGAGTTTGCAGGTGGCGAAGGAGGTGCGGAGACGAGGTGCCAAGGTGAGTGGCGATATATGTGGAAATGTATATGATGTGAGGGAAGCTTCAGTCGGCTTGGGGGTTGATTTGGATCCGGGTGTTTGTGAGAGGCCGTTGGTGAAGTGTGCGACAGGTACGGAGTGCGAAGGAGGAGGTGTGCGAGAATGTCCGACTCTGGGGTGTGTGAGGAAAAAGTGCGCGCCGAAGAGTGAGTTGGTCGTAGCGCGTGTGCGAGGGAGCACATGGAAGCGCGTAGTGGGGAGTGTTACAGAGGATGTAACGAGAGAGTGCACACCTGTGGTGAGTGTTACGGAGGGTGTAACAGGAGAGAGTGCGCAAGAGGATGCGCGAGAAAGGTGTGTAATGGACGGGTGCATGAGGAAAGAGTGCGCTGTCAAAAGTAAGGGTGAGTGCGCGACCGAGTGTGGAGGTGAGAGTAGTGAGAGTGACACGGAGCGTGAGTTGGTTGTGGCAGGTGAGAGAGGATGTACACCTGGAATGGAAGGATGCACACCTGGAATGGTAGAGCGTGTATGGGAATGCACACTCGAATTGGTAGTGAGGCACGTGATTGGGTGTGCAAGTGAGAGCACACCTGTGGTTGTCACAGAGGAGGTGACCGAGGAGGGGGCGCGAAGAGGTGTGTTGGTGAGGTGTGCGAACGACGAGTGTGTGCAGAGGTGTGCAGTGGTCAGGTGTGTGACAAAGTCTGTAAGCAGAATGAGTGTACCTGGGTGTGCCAGGGAAGGTGCTGTTGGAGAATTTGTAGCTGAGAGACTCAAGACTCCAATGACCGGACACAGGTTTACAAAAGGTCTGGTTTATTAACTGGTTATTCACTTCATTCCATTTACCAAATAATACCGCATAATTCAATGGACCAGGTTAATTCTTTTCGCATGGTCCTTCTCGTTCGGCTGATGTTCCTCCGCCACTCCCGTTGGTCAGAGCTCCTCGTAGCAAGTCCTTTCGACTCCACGTTTGCTCTAGTTTATATGGACAAACTGGACTTAATCCCCTTTTCGCTGACCGTTAATCCTTTCTCCGCTAATGCCCCGAGGTCATGCGTGCACCGAGTCCTGGCATCAGCTCGCTCCCCTCCTGCTGTGAGTTCCGTTTACCAAACGATAGGGGGGTGCTTCAGCCAGGGGCTGTGACCAGGTGGACAAGAGATTATCATGTTCGGGCACATTCCTAACACTCATTTACGAACTCGTCTTTCACATAGTTTGCAGGTAAAATGTATCTGCTTTGTTACCAGGTTAATTAATAAGTTACCAGTGCCAATTAATAAGTTACACTGAGTTACACTTCCACAATTCCCTCATCTTTTTGTTTTTTGTTTATATTAACCATTAATCTAAACATCAATATAAGTAAACAATCAATCACTACAAGTAAACATCATTACAAGTATAAGTAAATAATCAATCACTTTGGTAATCAAATTCCCTTGGGCATACACCGTCATCCTGCAAGAATCACAAAACATTTCGTTGGTCATTGACTCCTTCCATATCGTTCAATCTATTGCATTTGCATCACAAATATATTTTCAAAACAACCCTTCACCATCACCAAGATACAACAATTTCACTTCATTTTCAAGTTTTATAAAGCATCTGCACCATCTGGCAAAAAACGTTTGCCTCCACACAAATGTTGACTTTGTTTGAAAGGAAGGGCTGATCACTTGTGTTTGAATCCTGGTATGAAACATTTTCTCCTAATGTCTTCATAGCTCCTGCACTACTTCGTGTCGGATTTCGCTGTTGTGGTAACATTTCGGAGTCATAGACTGACCCTGCTCTCCTTGTAGCATTCTTGCCACTTTTTGCTGTACACCATAGTAATTCCTGAACAAGGCCTTCACCCAGTTGTAGTCGACTTGCCTCCTCCCTCATTGTGAGTGGGCAGCAAGTATTGGTGTGACGTTGATTGGCCAGCAAGATGTGGAACAGGGATGCCGGATGCATCCACAATGATGTTGGGACCATGGTGTTCAGGTCATTCATGGTCCTTACCAGGAGCAACCAGCAGAATCGTGCACAGCTGTTGTGACAAGGGCACAGCCGTTTTTTGCAGCTCCATGCTGGTTCCCCGGACGTTGGTGAAGTAATAACATATGTCCCCGCATTTCACAGAGGTTGCAGGTAAAATGTCGTTGTCCTGCAACTTCTGATGTGGTGAATGTTCGAAGCCTTCGAACAAGAGTAAGTGATCGCCTTTCTTTCATATGTTGCAGTGTGATCCAGGCAAATGGTCACATAAATTTCCTTGGTGAAGGTAAGCATTCATCTCCAAGTTGCACGGGAGAATGTCTTCATCATTCTTTGAGAAAGAGGGTGTATGCCACGATTAACTTCATTTTTTAGCCACAAATTTTCTTTCTCGAACTTCTTCCCAATTCCGTTAGCAATCCCTCCAAAATGTGATCTCGTCTTATCCTTATGCTCAGTCACATCTGAATCTGCTTTCCGCACACACTGGATCAGATAGGGTGCATCTTACCATGAAATCAGCATAATCATGTATATCTTCCGACAGTTTCACATTCAACAATTTGTTGTTTTTCCTTAACACAAAAAGTTATATTCATTTATATGCGTCACACAAATAATATTCAATATGGTATGTATTTTATTACTAAACTAAGAATAGCATTGTATATGATTACAATCACAAACGGGAATACCTAATTCCCAACAACAATTTTTTCCAAACCAACAAATTAAACATAATGTATTGTTACAGACGTGGCTTGGATGTTATTCACCGAGCGGTTTTGGGATGACCACGTCTGCACAAGATTATACTCGATATTATACCCGAAGCCGAACGTTGACTAGTCGCGCGATGCTAGGTCAATGAAGGAACAGACACACGGCTGGGATTATAAAATGACGACACCAGGGATACGGTTCTCAAGACCTCCGGAGGAGATTATATTCATTACGGAAGGTCAGATTACAGGGACGAGAGGTACAACATAGAAAGACAAGCACTTAGACACAATCTTATATTATTCCCAACAGACGACAGATAAACGGGACAAAGCTGACTCACACGGGGATTGATGGCTAGGAAAGGCAAGGTAGCGATGGCTCCAGGTGCACCTGGGCTCGGGGCAGGATCAACACGGTTCGGTCCAGAGATGCGGGGAGGTCTCGTCGCAGCGCTCAGAGGTGACGTTCTTTCTCAGGCGGGTCTTTCTCAGGCCTCTCCAAACTCAGGCGCATCTGTTTCAGCGCTCGCAGGTCCGTCTTTCTCCAGCTGGGGGCGCATCTGACGTCACGTCCGCTACGTGGCCGCGTATATCCGGCGGGGAGTGACACGCCCTCGGCTCGCTAGCGCCGCCCCAGATGGAATCGGTCCGCCCTTCTGATTGGGTGCGGGGGGTTACCAGGCTCCGCCCTTGAGGAGGAGCTGACAGCCAGCCCCTCCGTGGTAACCCCGTGGAGCGCGTGGTCAATGGCGCTAATCGAGCCGGTGTGAGGACGCATCCTCCCCCGCGCCGCCGCCATCTCCTCTGTTGTTGTTGTAATTGTTGGGGAAGAAGATGGAAGGAGGTATGGGAAAGGTCCTAAACTCACTACTGATGCCATATAATCACATTCTGGTGCAACGAAGAGTCATAATTAATGGAGACGAGGCCTTAACTGACATAGACTAAGAATAACTAGGAAGATGTCCGAAAGTTGTCTACGTGTGGTGCGGTGGACCTGGGCACGACATTTAATGGGGGAATAAGGGGAAGGTCGGCTCTACTGATTGTTATTTACATGCTATGGGACTAGGGAATGGGGGATTGGGGAAAGTTGGGGAGTATTGGAGAAAATAGGGGAATATTTACAAGCGGATATGGAGGCCAAATTCCATATTCGCAACATTGCACCCTTCTCTACCCTCGGGGCGTCCCGACCCGATAAATTTTTACCTACTTTAGTGTGGCACGCAATGTAGTTCCCTCTACTATTAACTCTACCCTGAGTGCGACAGTTTTACAGATATTCACGAATGAGTAAATATGTCCCCCTGCGACGTTGCACCCTTCTCCTCACAGAAACACACCCACAGGATAACCGAATCCGGAAAGAATTCTCAAACTAAACATACAGCCGGTAGGGAGCATTATTTACAAGATTACGCTGATATCTACACTACGATCCAGGACCTGTTTTTGGAGGAACACATGCAGATGTTATGCATAGAGAGAGCGCGCTTGCCAGCATCGATACACCAACCCACGAGTGCTCTGTGGCCGACGGCCTTTAATAACGTGCAGAGCACCCTTTCCCAGCATCAAAAGCACCACCCCACCACCAATCGGTGCAGTCACCATTGTTCATTGGAATAAAAATAAATTTGACAACCCCTAACCCTGCAGGTGTCTCTTGCTCTTCTTGTGGTGCACTTGGTGTTAACTAAAAGTGGTTCACCTGTATGGCATAGGTGCCACGTTGACCCATAGGTCCATCCCCGGGTGGTGCTTGGCCGCAAACGAACTGCGGTCCATTGTGAGTGGCCACAAACATTGCGGTCCATATGGTGTATCGATCCCGGCAGCAAACAGCGAAAGTGCAGGCCCACAACTGCGCAGCCAGCACCTCTCTCTCCTCTCTCTCTCTACCCCAAAGCCAGATCCTCGGAGGTGGGAGACAAAAGAAGCAGACAAGTGAGTAAGGTGGTAAGGGCGCAAAAGTGCACGCAATGTAAGGTGATGCACACTGGGGGCACATGGGAACCAGGTGAGACAGGTACGTTCCTATCGTACGCCCCCCCCCCCCCACCAGGTAACCTACATGGCCCCTCCCTTACCCCTTACTGTATCCACAAAACACAACACTACCCATAAACATCTACTTTACAAATCAACAAACATCCCTACTGTCTTCCCCGTTCCTCCCATATACCAAATTCGTCTTCTCTCCCTCCTAACCAATCAAATTTGCCATTTTCAACTCTCATCAAAATTTGCCATCTCCAACTCAACATCATAATTTGCCATTACCAATTCATCATCAGTCCCTCCTAAGGAGGGAGAGATGGAATCACCCCAATGTCTCATCCACGTCGTGATGCGTCTCACAAATCCACACAGCGATTCATCTCCTGCAACAAAACAAAGAAAACACAGGTGTGGAGTCATCATCATCACCACAGGTAAGTGGCTGCGTATGGTGCGACAGGTTCTTCAATCCTAACTATTTCCTAAATGACTTTAACAACTTTACACTACCCGGGGTCTTTCTCCGGCCAAACCATTGGCCCTCTTACACTATGGGTTCTAAAAACCAATTCCCATTGGCCAAACTGTGGTGCTTTTCAATTTGGGGTCTCACTCCCCCGATTCATCTCCCGGTGCCCTCGCACAATTTCTGGGCTGTGGCGTGTACCTCTCCCAGTGGGTCTACCCACCTGCACACCTCCACCACTGCGGTTGCCTCCGAGCTTACCTGCTCCTTACCCTAACCTAACTACCTGGGGAAGGCCCTCTGGCACTCTCCCCACTCGGTGCCCTCTCTGGCACTGGGCTACCCGGGTCCATCCTCCGGATCCTCGGGCCCCATCCACAACTCTACCGGCTCCCAGAGCCCACCTGCGGCCTCACCTGGCCGACATCCTCACAGTGGTGGAGTGCCCAACCAACTACACACACTAACAGGCTACACGCCCAGCCATTTCCACAACACTAATGCACCCATCCACAACACCATTCTGCAACCGCACCACAGATGCCAATATCCAACCACAATTTACCTGTACCCTCTACCTAACACTTACACTACCCGCCCCGGGTACTCGTGAAAGGGGTCCACTCTTCCCCCATCCACACCTTCGCACCATGCACACCACTCCGTACCACTTACTCCAACTCTCTCCACACACCTGTATTTGCACACCTGTGCTCTCACACCTGGTGCCACCTGCACCCTTCTCTCCCCAAGCGCATTCGCGCTGATCCACACACTCACTACTCACACACTGCTCCACACACCTGTCCAGTTGCACACCTGTGCAATCACACCTGTTCCATCCTCACACACACACGGCATCATCTCATCTAACTACTCCCTTCTGAAACTTGCGCTTCCCAGTCGTCCCTTTAAACTATTGCGCTCCCTCGTCATTATCATCCATACTAATCTACCTGCGTCCCCACTACAGGTATCAGTCACTAACTAATCTTAACGTCACCTAATGTCATCTTCTAGGGCCCTACACACAATATCCTAACCCACCCGGGCTAGTTTTCACTGCCATACACCCCATAAGCTATTGCTCCTTTGCCCCCACTGTCAGTTGTTCTACTCCCAGCGTCAACTCCTCTATACCCCCTTGCAATTTTACAGTCCCCTTTCTCACCTCCTTCTCCATGCGCTCCTTACAGTGCCTCACCTCCTCGCGCACTCCTCCGACCTCCTCACTCACTCCTCTTCTGATCTCCTCTCCCATCACTTGCATCTCCTGCCCAGATGCCACCCTCATCTGCTCCATTTCCTCCCTGTGAGCATCCAGTTTGGTTTCTACCCCCATTCTGACCCCCTCTATCTGCTGCTCCATTTGTTTAACTTCCCTTTCCGCTTGGTCCCTCATGTCCCTCAATTTGCCTTCCATACTGTTTTCTAACCCCTCTAACCCATTTTTCACTCCCTCTATCTGATTCTCCTGGGCAGCCATTCTATTTTCTACCCCCGTTAACCCATGTTTCACCTCTTTTATCCCGTTGTCTAACCCCTCAAATTTCTTTTCTAATCCCTCACCGGTACCCCTCATTTGGCCCTCTAATCGCCCACTATCAACCCTCATTTGGCCCTCCATCCTATCCATTTTTGCATTCAGTTGGGTCAAGAATAATCTGAGGTCAAACCCGGTTTGCCCAGCGTCCCCAGCCGCCACCGCAGGCTCGCCCTCCGCGGCGCCGCTATTTTGGGACCCTTCAACCACGTGAGCGAGCGCGCCATTTTGCGCGCCCGCTACTTCGTGCGTGACGGCGCTATTTTGCGAACCTGCCGCCCTCACTGCTTCGCTCTCCTCATGTCCCTCAATTTGGTCCTGGACCGACCCTGCTTCACTCTCCCCTACCGGACCCCAGCCGTCTTGATCCGCCATAGCGCGACTTGCAAAATTCGAGTTTCGTAAAACAAATCCAAATTTTTTTTTTTTTTTTCGTTATAATTTCGGCGAGCGCAGTAACCGCGCTCCGGATCGATTTCGTCGAGCGCAGTACGCGCTCCGAATCGATTTTCCCTCCCAAAATTTGGGCCTAACTAATTTAGTCCCGGGTCCGAATCTCACTCCTCGACACCAATTGTTACAGACGTGGCTTGGAGGTTATTCACCGAGCGGTTTTGGGATGACCACGTCTGCACAAGATTATACTCGATATTATACCCGAAGCCGAACGTTGACTAGTCGCGCGATGCTAGGTCAATGAAGGAACAGACACACGGCTGGGATTATAAAATGACGACACCAGGGATACGGTTCTCAAGACCTCCGGAGGAGATTATATTCGTTACGGAAGGTCAGATTACAGGGACGAGAGGTACAACATAGAAAGACAAGCACTTAGACACAATCTTATATTATTCCCAACAGACGACAGATAAACGGGACAAAGCTGACTCACACGGGGATTGATGGCTAGGAAAGGCAAGGTAGCGATGGCTCCAGGTGCACCTGGGCTCGGGGCAGGATCAACACGGTTCGGTCCAGAGATGCGGGGAGGTCTCGTCGCAGCGCTCAGAGGTGACGTTCTTTCTCAGGCGGGTCTTTCTCAGGCCTCTCCAAACTCAGGCGCATCTGTTTCAGCGCTCGCAGGTCCGTCTTTCTCCAGCTGGGGGCGCATCTGACGTCACGTCCGCTACGTGGCCGCGTATATCCGGCGGGGAGTGACACGCCCTCGGCTCGCTAGCGCCGCCCCAGATGGAATCGGTCCGCCCTTCTGATTGGGTGCGGGGGGTTACCAGGCTCCGCCCTTGAGGAGGAGCTGACAGCCAGCCCCTCCGTGGTAACCCCGTGGAGCGCGTGGTCAATGGCGCTAATCGAGCCGGTGTGAGGACGCATCCTCCCCCGCGCCGCCGCCATCTCCTCTGTTGTTGTTGTAATTGTTGGGGAAGAAGATGGAAGGAGGTATGGGAAAGGTCCTAAACTCACTACTGATGCCATATAATCACATTCTGGTGCAACGAAGAGTCATAATTAATGGAGACGAGGCCTTAACTGACATAGACTAAGAATAACTAGGAAGATGTCCGAAAGTTGTCTACGTGTGGTGCGGTGGACCTGGGCACGACATTTAATGGGGGAATAAGGGGAAGGTCGGCTCTACTGATTGTTATTTACATGCTATGGGACTAGGGAATGGGGGATTGGGGAAAGTTGGGGAGTATTGGAGAAAATAGGGGAATATTTACAAGCGGATATGGAGGCCAAATTCCATATTCGCAACAGTATTATTACCATAATTCCTCTCCACTTTTTCTTTTCCCTCTTTTTCCTAACAGTGTGTCACTCGTGGTGATATGAGTTCACTGATATTGTAATTGACACAACTCATAACATTGTCGTTATGCCATTATCTTAATTCTACTGTTTCATTTGCAACATCACTTGATTTAATCTTTTAATCTCAGTATTTATTCATATCATCATACCAATCTTTCTATTTTAGGTCCATATTTGTTTCTATTCTTATCAACCTCCTACGGTTTATCAATTTGTTCCAAAACACTGCAACCAAAGGTTTTAACCAAAGCTCTACCAAACTATTTCCAATTTGAACTCAAAATGCTAATTAAACAACAATTCAAAGAATTAACTTCAATGGGTCAACAAACTCATTTTATAAACAGATCTAATTTTCCCATCCAATAATTTTCCTTGCCAAATGTCATATTGCAACACTTTAATAAACCTTCGAAAAATGTCTCCCAAATCAATAAATTCCCTTTTTACTTCCCAAATACTCATCTGTAAATTACATATTCAATTACATTTTTTCCCTATTTGTTCGGCCTAAATGGCCACTGAAGTGGCTGCCAACATGCAGTACCGTTTTTATCTATCAAGCAAGTATTCGTCCACATAAGATCTCTACCAAAATGTTGTTTGTAAAAAAACAAATCTGGGATTTCTGATTACATGGATGCACACTCTCAGGACATTTCAGGCTGCTTGTTAACAATCCACTACGATAAATTAATTCCTTTACCCACAATCAAATAATTAGTACAAATTGAGGATATTATCCCTATCACATTCATTTATAGATTCATTATGTTGGATCTAAATTTTCTCCCACTGCTGCAAGGAAGAACAATAGCTCTAATAAGTCTTTGTAATATCTCACTTCATTTACCCAGCATCGAAGAATTTATTTACTATCCATTCCCATCTGTTAACCAGTGACTTTGTTTGAACTCCAAAACTTAATTTGATGAATCCCATGTGTATGGTACCACTTATTGAAACCCCTACTTTTGTAGAAAATATCCAAGTAAGTGTTTTTTTACACCACCTTAACTGTTGCTCATCCATTTCTATGCACCCAGTGAGTACTACTGACACCAGTATGCCAATATAGGTGTGCGAGATTAACAAATATGTTGCAGGTACACGTAACAGCGCGTTCTGAGTATAAATAACGTAACAGCGCGTTCATGTCTGCCCCTTGGTTTAAGATGCACAATGCATTCCGTTTTAAAACTCACAATAGTTCAAATCAGCAAGATTTTCTTTACTATTTTCCCATATCATCTATGCCTAATACACATCCATACATGCAGCACAATTTATATGCTGATAAAATTCAAGTTTATATATATATATATATAAATCCATGAGCAGAGTATTCTGGGAAGTCAGTGTAAGACCTCTCCCAAATTTGGATAATTTTGTACTTCCTCATTTCTTTTTATGAAGCTCATATCCATAAATAGCTATTATTCTCATATAAATTCTATCAAAAATGGAATCCCCAAATTACTCACAATTTTACTATTTAATTAATGGCTGCTCATAACCCAGCACATCAAATCTTTATATTCCATCTCCCTTGACAAAAGAGATAATGTTCATAATCAAATTTTATTTCTATTTTATTTTACGGATTCTCTGCATATTCAATCCCATCCACATAAAACTATCCATTTCCAGACAGGCACACTGTCGGTGTCAACAATCTTGTAAGATTGATACACAAAACAATAAAAAACACTAACATTGACACACAAAAAATACACACACACATGCATTATGCGTATTTGTTTGCGTTGGAACTATTATTTACAGATCAAGATGGGTGTCAATTTTATTTCAATTTCATAAAATTTGTCCTTCAATTTTTTATAAATGCTAATACACAAATGGACCAAAAAGTTTATTCTTAGAAAACCCCTATGATGTCACATTGAAATTACCCTTTCAGTTCCCACAATAATTTATCCAAATTTGACTACACACCCATTTACATGTCAGTCGACCACTGACTTATCAATCGTGTGGAACAATAGTCCGAAATTCCCACCTGATCATCATGTGACCCTTGTCACTTGGTTTCAAAAATTTGCAAAGCAATTGTTCCAACTTTGTAAATTTAAAATTGTGTGCCCAACATAAAAGATCCAATTTCGGCATGTGATCAATTAATTACTAATTTGCTTACAAGCAAAAGAAAAAATGAATAATTCTTGCTCCGAAAACTTTTCAGACCCAAGAATCATCGACAGTTATTCATGTTTGTCCAGTAATCTAATTTGTTGAGGCCAATCGTCATTTGGGATTTGTCGCAATGAAGGCCTAATCATTGTCTGAGGTATCGGTCAGCACTGGTACCCTTGATCTTGGTTTACCCTATTAACTTGTCTTCCTTTTGGTATACAGACATCCTCTTTTCCAATGTCCCATCCGTCCACACTTGAAACACCGGTTTCTGTCGTTGTCTGATCTGTGCACCTGTGCACTTGTATTGCTGGGCTGCATCTCTACATCCCTGAGTTGCCACTGCAATCTCTCGTTATCTCCTGAAACACGAAAAAATTCTCTGTACCGTCCTTTTTGGGGAGACAACTGGAAATCTGATGGGACAACTGTCACTTTCATTCCTAATTTCGAGGGCAGTTGTGCATTTGTCTCCTCCACTGTATCCTGTATCCTTTTTATTTTAAGTTCTAGATCCGTTATCCGTTCTTGCTGTTCCCGTTGTCTGGATTCACCATCCCAAAGATGGAATGCAAGCCAGTCTACCGTTAGATTCTGTCTCTTCCTGGCTTTCAATCTTTGTTCCAATCTTTCCAATCGACTTCGCTCAAATGTACCATCTCTTGGAAACTCCTCATCATGTCCCTTTGTCCACAAATACAAATTCTCGACCTGCCTTATAGCTTCTGCACCATAACGGTCGTACATATGATGTGTACAAGTACCTTTTTGTGGAATCTCTGGTTGTCCTTGTGTATTCTTGCAGGCTCCATTTCCCATTCTGCCTTTTATCAAAGTAGCGTTGGATGTGTTGTAGTTTGTTCCTCTAAAGCTTCACTCGTACCTCCAGGAAGGGTCTCTCCACCTGTTCACACGGTGATTTCCAGAGAATCTCCCTCAGCCGTGGCTTTTGCACAATCCAATCTCACAGATCAGTATTTGCAGATGAGCCGGAGGGTCAGTATGAAATGGGTGAATCCTCAGGTGTCCGCTCTGTTGACGGGGAAATCACACAATGGTAACCGCACATATATATCTGTATATAAACTCACCACCTTGCTCAATTTTCCCAGGTTGTCTCCACATTGATAATATCTCGCAAAGACATCAAAGCTTCTTTCTTGAGACCGCATTTTCATCAATCAAACAATCAATATATTCAATTCAATTTATTCAGTTCAATTTATTCAGTTAAATTTATTCAATTAAATTCAATCAATTAGATTCAATCAATTAACAATTCAATCAATTATTCAATTTCAATTAATTCATCAATATTCATCAATAAATCAAATTAATCATTTTGGATGACTCCTTGCATAAGCCCTTTCCCCAATGATGTCAGGACAGGTCCATCCATTGACTGAGATCGAATCGCATCGGTCGTCACCTCTGGTTCGTACCTCATGTTAATTGATGAATCACCGTCCTGTCCTAGGGTCATATCTGACATATTTCCCCATTTTGCCTGGTCTCCACAAATTTTCTTTGCAACCACTAAAGGCAACTCATCCTTCATTCGTGAGACAGCCAAAATGGATGGCAGATATTAAAGTTCTTTGGGAAAAATATCTCATCATTTTTCTTTTAATAGTACCCAAATCTCTTGGCAATATAAATTTCGTAAAACTCTTGAAATAAGACTGTAAAATTCCTTCAATCATGCTAAATTTTGAAACTCCATCGCTTGTAACACCCAATTTATCCCATAGGGCTTGAAAGTTCTTTCCAAAGTTCATGCAGCATTCTGCATTTGAACCCTATGATATCATTCATAATAATCATCATGATTTTATAGTCATGGTCCTATCATAATCATCTATTTAAAACGAACATTTCCTTTATCACCACAGCTATGTGGTATAATCAACAATAGAATAAAACTGTACATAGCAACAGGCTACCTCATGGCCACTTAGTATACCTATTGACAATAAGTCATAACAATATCGAATAATCATTGAACAATTCTAAAATCGCTTCCACTGCTCCAGCCGCAGCATTCGTCATTTTGTCTGCTCGTCCGCATTACCAAAACGAAATAAAGGGAGCTCAACCATTACACAGCGCTTTTAATGGCGCATGCCATAGGACCTCAACGCAATTTCGACTCGGCCAGAAAACGAGCAAATTTTGCAGGATGTTAACTGGAATTAGTCGTGAAAATATATCCAAAATACACAAAAAATACACACCCACAAAAATAAACAACAAACCCAAACAAACCCAAGGTCGACCCTCTTACACAGTAAATTACATCATTTCAGCATCGCATTGATTGCTGAAATATTCCAGGGTTTATACACACCTTAAAAGAGGTATGCGTGGTGTTGCCCCCTCCCACGTTTATTCCAGGGTTTATACACACCTTAAAAGAGGTATGCGTGGTGTTGCCCCCTCCCACTTTTAATTCCTCATTAAATTCCTCATTAAATTACTTATTAAATTACTTATTAAATTACTCATTAAATTACTCATTAAATTACTCATTAAATTACTCATTAAATTACTCATTAAATTACTTATTAAATTACTCATTAAGTTACTCATTAAATTACTCATTAACTTAACTTACATAGTTTCAGCATTGTATTGATTGCTGAAATATTCCAGGGTTTATACACACCTTAAAAGAGGTATGCGTGGTGTTGCCCCCTCCCACGTTTATTCCAGGGTTTATACACACCTTAAAAGAGGTATGCATGGTGTTGCCCCCTCCCACTTTTAATTGCTCATTACATCGTTTCCATTTAAAAAAACATCGCTTCTACTGCTCCAGCCGCAGCATTTGTCACTTTGTTTGCTCATCCGCATGACCAAAACGAAATAAAGGGAGCTCAACCATTACACAGCGCTTTTAATGGCGCATGCCATAGAAGCTCAACGCAATTTCGACTCGGCCAGCAAACGAGCAAATTTTGCAGGATGTTAACTGGAATTAGTCGTGAAAAATATATCCAAAATACACAAAAATACACACCCACACAAATAAACAACATTTATTCCGTTCAACAGAACAAACATTTCCTCTATCATGACATGCATGTCTTCAAAATTATATGAGCAAGAGAAAAAGTAAAACTAATTAAAACTGCGGGCAGTGATGATCCGGGGACCATACCGCTCCATCCTGATTGGACGGGTGCGTGCTAGAGTCGTTAACAACGACAGTCCAGATCCGATTGTTCAAAATTTCAACTCAATCGATCGAAAAATGAATGCAGGGATGCATTTTAAAGGTGCAGTGGCACTAACTGAGTTGCCACGAATATGGCCACGAAATTGCCAATATGGCCAATATGACAAAATATTTTCCTTAATCAATTGGCTCATAGCATAACCAATCTGTAAGTATTTCATCCGAAGATGTATCTCTGAGGACTTTTAATTAAATAAGTCATTTATAAATCAACGAGTTAATTTATTAAATGATTAATCAATAAATCAATATTTTCCTTGACAGCCACATCACTTGGTCAGTGTCATGTCCAAATATCAGCTTCCTTACTCAAAAGGTGCCTGAGTTAATGTAATGTAATTACTGTAATAAGATTACTGCAATTACTGTAATGATTACTGTAATTACTGTAATTACCGGAACTGTAATTACTGTAATTACCTCAGGTAATTACTGTAATGTAATTACTGTAATTTAATAAGAAATGTAATTAATTAAATGAGTACTTCATTAATCGCTCATAATTAAATAAGTCGTGAATTAATGGTTTGGTCCATTCGCAGAGCCAAAGCGAACGACCACAGAACCCCCCCCCCCCCTCTATTTACATGAAATGGTTTGGTCCATTCGCAGAGCCAAAGCGAACGGCTTGCGAGTACGGTGACCATACCTTGGGACCCACTTGTCCGATTAATTTCCAACCTTGAAAAGGCACATCCTCGGGTCCCCAGCAATATACCTTACCAGGACTAACCTTACCTTACCTTACCAGACTAAAATTACCAGGACCATTATCAAACATTTATCAAAATATTAGGACCATCATCACACCAATGAATGACTCAATCCTTTAATGACTACATCCAAACCCAGACATTTTGAGTTCCGTAACTTTAATACTTCAAATTTTCCATTCCTTCCCTTCCTGATCTTTCGATGTAGGGATGGGTTCTTTTTAGGATCATGTTGCATCGAGCATTATTTTCCAAAACAGTGTGAACATTAAACCACACCAAAACCTCTGACATCCCACCATTAACACCTATTGTAAGCGTGCCGAATCAGTAAGCATCACCCCTCCTATGAACCTCAACCAGAGGGTGGTTGTTACTCACAAACACTCGTCGCTAGCTGTTCCATTGTCTGCCGATTCCCACTCTGCTGTTTTTGTCTCATAATCACCAAACAAGAACAGTACACATTTCCTGTAATTATCTCTCATAATCAGGATAAATTTGGAACAGCCCTTAAACTAACACCAAGCAGATCAATTTTTATATTTAGGTTGAGGTTTCACACAAACTGGTTAACCAAATAATACAGAATTATTATTATTATTATTATTATTTTTCAAAAGCACTTGTTCACCAATTTCCCCAAATTTCAGCTTCCTATCTCAAAGGATGGCTAAGATATCGCCCAGACGAACAAACACACAACTAGAACGACGCTCAGTAGAGAGCATATCTCCACCTTGGTGAACAGTTTATGTTTTGTATCCCACTGATAGGCCGGATCTGGATTCGGACCTGAACCAAAAATGGAATCGGCATGTTTTTGTCACTTTTTTTTTTAATATATGAATAATATTAAAATAATAACATTAATAAGTATATTATGTTAAATATCATGTATATCGCTTTTCACCCGATCTCTTTATGGTGAAGAATCACTTTAAACAATTCTCGTAGCCGGATTCGCACCTGGGTCTTCACCAAAATCCAATCATTTTGTCCGTGTCACCCATGCTATTTATCTGGCAAATTTCGTCAAAAAAAAACAACAGCACTGGTTCCGTGTCACCCATGCTATTTATCTGGCAAATTTCGTCAAAAAAAAACAACAGCACTGGTTCCGTGTCACCCATGCTATTTATCTGGCAAATTTCGTCAAAAAAAACAACAGCACTGGTTTTGTTTCACCCATGCTATTTATCTGGCAAATTTCATCAAAAAAAAACAACAGCACTGGTTCCGTGTCACCCATGCTATTTATCTGGCAAATTTCGTCAAAAAAAACAACAGCACTGGTTCCGTGTCACCCATGCTATTTATCTGGCAAATTTCGTCAAAAAAAAAACAACAGCACTGGTTTTGTTTCACCCATGCTATTTATCTGGCAAATTTCGTCAAAAAAACAACAGCACTGGTTCCGTGTCACCCATGCTATTTATCTGGCAAATTTCGTCAAAAAAAACAACAGCACTGGTTCCGTGTCACCCATGCTATTTATCTGGCAAATTTCGTCCAAAAAAAACAAAACAACAGCACTGGTTTTGTTTCCTGGAAGCAGGGTGCCGGAATGGACATGAGGGACAATGAGGGACAGTGAGGGAGTGTTGGTATGCAATTTTTATCCAATCGCCATCTTTCACAGTAATTCTGGACCGGCATGAGGTGGGATTGTCTGTCATGAATTTATTTGTTGATCGAACGAGTTTTAATTTGTCTAAATCCGACCAGTCGTTCCAAAGATATAAGCCGTTTTGTCGCAATACCATAAATTGGAATGAGGTAAAAATATATATATATATAAATATAATTCCCTTTCCCGGTTCCCTGTCGCTCGCCGAGCAAGTCGAGTGCTTTGAACAAGTGCAAAAAAAAAAAAAAAAAAAAACTACTTTACCGGCCTTACACGTCCTGGAAGCAAATGGTCGCAAGGTGCACGCATGCTCCGTTTGCTTCCAGGTCACAGTAAGGCCTTTAATGACCAGCGCCGACCTTGTGCATTTTATTTAGACAGCGCAAAAATACGTATTTACAGAAATCATTTAGGAAAACACGAATAAATAGAATCATTTAACACGTTTCATCCTTGTATTACCTATGGACAATCGCAAGTCCCACACACCAAATCCTCCATCTTCAGAATTCATATTTCATAATGGACAGATCCCCAAGAGGTCATGCTCACCTTGAACCTTGACGACGTCCACTCGAAATTCCAGCGGTGCCTCCAGATTGTTGGAGAATTTGTAGCTGAGAGACTCAAGACTCCAATGACCGGACACAGGTTTACAAAAGGTCTGGTTTATTAACTGGTTATTCACTTCATTCCATTTACCAAATAATACCGCATAATTCAATGGACCAGGTTAATTCTTTTCGCATGGTCCTTCTCGTTCGGCTGATGTTCCTCCGCCACTCCCGTTGGTCAGAGCTCCTCGTAGCAAGTCCTTTCGACTCCACGTTTGCTCTAGTTTATATGGACAAACTGGACTTAATCCCCTTTTCGCTGACCGTTAATCCTTTCTCCGCTAATGCCCCGAGGTCATGCGTGCACCGAGTCCTGGCATCAGCTCGCTCCCCTCCTGCTGTGAGTTCCGTTTACCAAACGATAGGGGGGTGCTTCAGCCAGGGGCTGTGACCAGGTGGACAAGAGATTATCATGTTCGGGCACATTCCTAACACTCATTTACGAACTCGTCTTTCACATAGTTTGCAGGTAAAATGTATCTGCTTTGTTACCAGGTTAATTAATAAGTTACCAGTGCCAATTAATAAGTTACACTGAGTTACACTTCCACAGTGCAATGACAAAGAGCATGGAGACGGCTGGATGTGTGAGCAAGGAACGGGCTGCGGGGTGTGAGCATGCAAGTGGAGCATCGACGGTAACCGGGTTAGCGGTTAGAACGACGTTTAGCCGAATCAGGCCCTCGGTACGTGCCGGGCTTCGCGTGCCGTGAGGACCAGCGGGGATCCGAACCACGGCGGTTTCGAAAGAACCGCCGTACGCGATCCACGCTGGGCCTCGCTCGGAACGGTCGCGTCCGAGCTCCGCCAGGCAGAGCGGGCGGTCCGGTTGGAAGAGCCGACACAGCGACCCCTTGTGGTTGCCGCGCTCTGGCCGGCCGAGATTGGGGCATCGGACGGTCCCGTGCCCCGATGGTGCGTGGAATCTCAGGCCGAGTAGACCGCCTTCCCTGCACCGAATGCCGGACGGATCCATCCGCTGGCAACGAACCACCCGCATCCATTGCTCGGCTTTACGAAGCAGAGCTTTGGAAACGAATTGGCGCACCGAGAGGATCTAGTGAGTAGACGGGTGATGATGATAGTGGTTTGGATCCGAAATTGCAAGGCAAAATTTGATGATTGGTAGAATGATTGGCAGATGATTGGCAAATTTTTGATTTGTTGAATTTGGACGAGCAAAATTTATAGTGAAAGATGCCCGATGTGGTGGGATGGCAACTGTGCCATCTCTCACAACGGGGGCAAAGGAGCAATAGATTTATGGGGTTGGAAGTGAAAACTAGCCCGGGAGGGTTAGTATAATGATAGGGATCTAGAGAAGATGACCTTAGGTAACGTTAAGGTTAGGTAGTGACAATGATACCTGTAGTGGGGACGCAGGTAGATTAGTTTGGATTATAATGACGAGGGAGCGCAATAGTTTAAAGGGACGACTGGGAAGCGCAAGTTCCAGAGGGGAGTAGTTAGAGGAGATGATGCCGTGTGTGTGAGGATCGAAAGTGTATTGAGCAGAGTATGAGTAACTGATTGTGATTGTGAGTAGTATTGTGATTGCACAGGTGTGCAACTGGACAGGTGGATGGAGCAGTGTATGAGTGAGTGATAGTGATGTGAGTTGTGCTGACCAAATGGTCCAGGAAGGAAGGAGGGTGCAGGTGGCACCAGGTGTGATTGCACAGGTGTGCAACAACAGGTGAATGGAGAACAGGTGTATGCAATAAATGGTCTGGAGTATATGGAGTATTGGAATGGATGGTCGTGGAGTGATTATGGTAGAAACGGTGGAGTGGAGTGGATGGTGCGAAGGTGTGAATGGGGGAAGGATGGACCCCCATCACGAATACCCGGGGAGGGTAGTGTAAGTGTTAGGTAGAGGGTACAGGTAAATTGTGGTTGGATATTGGCATCTGTGGTGCGTGGTGGAAGAATGGTGATTGAATGGGTGCATTAGTGTTGTGGAAATGGCTGGGCGTGTAGCCTGTTAGTGTGTGTAGTTGGTTTGGGCACTCCACCACTGTGAGGATGTCGGCCAGGTGAGGCCGCAGATGGGCTCTGGGAGCCGGTAGAGTTGTTGTGGATGGGGCCCGAGGATCCGGAGGACGGACCCGGGTAGCCCAGTGCCAGAGGGCACCGAGGGGTGACAGAGCCAGGAGGGGCCTTCCCCAGTTAGATAGGTTAGGGTGAGGAGCTAGGTAAGCTCGGGTGGCAACTACAGTGGTGGAGGTGTGCAGGTGGGTAGACCTGCTGGGAGAGCTGCACGACCCAGCCCGGAAATTGTGCAAGGGCACAGGGAGTTGCATCGGGGGAGTGAGACCGCAAATTGAGAAGCACCACAGTTTGGTCAATGGGAATTGGTTTTTAGAACCCATAGTGTAAGTTGGCCAATGGATTGGCAGGGAAAGACCCCGGGTAGTGTAAAGTGTGTTAATGTCATTTAGGAAGTAGTTAGGATGAAAATCTCCTCGCACCATCTACATCCATTCACCTGAGGTGACGTAACTCCACACCATGCCATGTTTTATTATTTTTATTGTGCAGATGTTTGGATTGTGAGACGCATCATGACGTGGGTGTGACATTGTGCTGATGTTCCATCTCTTCCTCCTTATGAGGATTGATGATGAATTGGGTGATGGCAAATTTTGGTTAGAGGGATTGTGGTGACGAATTTGGTATAGGAGAGATATGGGGAGACGTGAGAGTAGTGACGAATTTGTAAAGGTGTAGATTTTGTAAATATGGGGTAAGGGCAAGAGTAGAGTAGGTGACAGGGGGGGTGACGTACGGTAGGGACGAGCTTTCTCACTTCGCTCTCCGTACGCACTTCGCCTTGCATTGCCTTGTTTGATGTGTACCCTTGTGACCTTACCCCTCGCTCATCTGTCTTTTCCCCCCTTGTCTCCCACATAGGACTGTGCGCCACTGGGCACCGAGGGGAGCGTGCGGGAGTCCGCCATTGTGCGCCCGGAACTCCCAGAACCAGCTGTCTGCATCGATGCACCACCTTATGGACCACATGTCTGTGGCTGAGCACCACTTATGGACCCCATGGGTTGGGGCATGGCCCCTCTGCTGGAACAGGCCCTGAAGGCCCGAGATCTTGCTGGCGGACCTTGGCCACAGGGCACCTATGCCCCACAGGTGAACCACACTAGTCGGCCCTGTGGGCCATAAATAAATAACAATGGACACGTTGGGTGCATTTTATTTTAATCCAAATAGGCCGCCAGCAAAGAAGATGACAACACCTGGAAGATAGCAATAGCCAGCAGAGGGAGCCGAAGAGCAAGAGACCACCAGCAGGGATTGTTTGGTTATTTTTCTTGAGAATTGTAGTGACTGTGCACCGATTGGTGCTTGAGGGTGCTTTGGTGCATTTTTGGGTGCTTTCATGGTGCATCGATGCAGGGCAGACTGTCTCCCCCCCCAAAAGAACGATCACAGGTCCTGGGTTGCGTTTTGTAAATAAAGTAGTCATTGTAAATAATGCGCCCCCACCGTAAATGTATAGTTTGAAGACAATTCCGCAATTCGGTTAGCTGTGGGCGTGAGTCTGTTAGGTAAGGTGCAATGGAGCAGCGGGACATATTTATTTATGTTTTAAAACTGTCACACTCAGGGTCAGGTTAAATGTAGAGGGAACTACACCTATGTGCCACACTAAAAGTTAAGGTAAGAGGCCCGGGACGTGCCTAAGAGGAGGAGGGTGCAGTGTTTTGGCTATGAGGATTGTGTTTTTTTTTATTATTGCTTTATTCTGGACCCTCCTGCCTCCAGTCTGTTGTATAAAGGTCAAAGGGCGTTCCTGTAGTTAATTCCATAAAGCATACACGAAGGACACCATATATCCCTGTTCAGTAGTTATATCCTTATTATGTGTATTAGTGTAAGGCTGTGTCTTCCATTAATTTAAATACTCCATTGCACCAAGTGAAATAAGAGTAGACCCCCTTTCATTCACATTCCCCTTCCAACAATTATTGCCAACTGTTCCCTCCGCGACTCCATTCACCACGAGGTCGGCTTGGAGAAGAAGGGGGAGGAGCTGCCGACTCCTGGGCGTGCCCGCCCATCGTCATCAAGGGCAGAGCCAGAGGGCCGTGCCGACCAATCAGGGCCGAGGCGAGCTGACCGATGGGCGTGTCCTGGACACCAGCGGCTTGATCGCCTGAGGCGATATATAGAGCGCGCGCGAAAGCCTGAAAGTTGTTGTTGGACTAAGCAAGAGAGGAAGAGTTGGGCTAAGAGTTGGACTGAGTGGGACTAAGAGTTGGACCAAGCAAGAGAGGAAGTTGTGGGACTGGGTTGGACTAAGAAAGAGAGAGGAGAGAAGGGGCGAAGCGAAGCAAAGAGAGAAAGAGTCCTGGAGTTTGTGAGAGAGGGAGAGAGAACCCGTCGCGCCAGACCCCCCACCAGCGGCGTTGACTCCACCAAGCAGCTCCGACCCGTTACCCCGCGCACACGACAGGATCGGTTGCATCGGCGGCCGTCGAGGTCCAGCCCGACGTCCAGTGCGGGATCAAGCTCCAGCCAGCTCCGTGCCTTCCTCCCCCTCCAGCCACCCACCTCCTGTCATTCCTGCCTGCAATTTCCTCATTCATGTACGTGAGTTTGTTCTGTTTGTCTTGTCCCTGGGTATTAATTAAGCCTGTTTAGATAAGCTAGCGATTTTCACTGTGTCTCTGATTTCTTCTGTATTTTATTTTCTTATCCTTCCTTCTTCCTTGGTTTCTTTCGATTGTATAAATAGTAGGAATAAATTTAGTAGCATTTCCAACCTTTTTGCTTTGGTGTTCTTCTTCCTCTCATCCTTCGCTTTAGTCTTTTCCCCATTGAATATCTGTGGCGCGATTCGGCCAACGTTCAGGAATCGGGTTAGTCGGGGTAACTGTTCGGGCGCGGCGGCCATCTGCTCGGCAAACAACATCCTCGCCGCGGTCCCGTAACAATATATATATATATACAGTCTCGTGAAAAAGTAAGTACACCCCATGTAAAGTTTTGACTTTTTCAACATATTTCAACATACAGCTATTTGATCTGCATTTCAACAATATTGATATATAAAGGTGATATAATATAACAAACATCATGAAACATTTACATTTTGTCGTCCATTGTATAATTTAAATAAACATAAATGCAAATTTCGCATGTGGAAAAAGTAAGTACACCCTTGGCTCTAATTGGTGTATTGCCCCCTTTGGCCGAAACAACCTCAAGTAGGCATTTCTTATAACTGTCTACCAGTCTCTGAAATCGACTGGGAGAAATTTTTGCCCACTCCTCCATGCAGAATTCTTTCAGCTGTGCGATGTTTGAGGGGTTTCTTGCATGCACAGCTCGTTTCAAATCCCCCCACAACATCTCGATGGGATTTAAATCCAGGCTTTGACTTGGCCATTCCAGAACCCTCCATTTCTTTCTTTTCAGCCATTCCTTGGTGGATTTACTGGTATGTTTAGGGTCATTGTCATGTTGCAAGGTCCACCTTCGGTTGAGCTTCAACACATTGACAGATGGACTCACATTATCCTCAAGCACCATCTGGTACCATGAATAATTCATAGTGGATTCTATGATGGTGAGCTGCCCAGGCCCAGATGCAGCAAAGCTGCCCCAAACCATAATATTTCCAACACCATGCTTTACAGTTGGTATCAGGTTCTTGTGGTCAAATGCTGTCTTTGGGTTTCGCCAAACATGTCTTCTGGTACTGTGGCCAAATAGCTCTACCTTTGACTCATCTGTCCAGAGCATATTGTTCCAGAAGTGCTTGCCTTTGCCTAGGTGTTCATTGGCAAACTTTAGTCTTGCCCTGATGTTCTTTCTGGACAGCAAAGGATTCCTCCTGGCACACCTCCCATGTAGATCAAATTTGTGCAGCCTCTTTCTAATGGTAGACTCGTGCACTTTGACATCAACAGTGGCAAGAGCTACTGTTGGTCCCGTGATGACATTCTGGGGTTCTTCGAGACTTCTTTCAGCATCCTACGGTCTGCTCTCGGGCTGAACTTGCTGGGGCGGCCTGGCCTGAACAAGTTGGCAGTTGTTTGGAATCTTCTCCACTTGCAGATGATCTTCCGGACAGTCGAATGATTGATTTCCAATTGTTTTGAGATCTTTTTAAATCCCCCCCCCCCCCCCCCCCCCCCCCCCCCCCCCCCCCCCCCCCCCCCACCCCCCCCCCCACCAGACTCGTAGGCATCTATAACCTTCTTTCTGAAGGCCTCAGAGATCTCTTTTGATCTGGGCATGGTGACGCCGCACACTTTACAACCAAAGAACAAACCAAACGAAATGTCTGACGGTTTAAATAAGACAGGTTCCTCCAAGATCCTCTCTAACGATGTTCTAATCATTTGCACCTGAGCTGGTGCACCTGATTCTAATTTTAGGTATTTGAAGTCGTGATAAATGTAGGGGTGTACTTACTTTTTCCACATGCGAAATTTGCATTTATGTGTATTTAAATTATACAATGGACTACAAAATGTAAATGTTTCATGATATTTGTTATATTATATCACCTTTATCTGTCAATATTGTTTAAATGATGATCAAATAGCTGTATGTTGAAATATGTTGAAAAAGTCAAAACTTTACATGGGGTGTACTTACTTTTTCACGTGACTGTATGTATGTATGTATGTATATATATATATATATATATATATATATATATATATATATATATATATGTTTATATATATATATATATATATATATATATATATATATATATATATATATATATATATATATATATATATTATATATAGATATTGTCGTGTCCATGCCAAGAAAGACCGGCCTCGGACGAATGACCGATCAAGCTTACCTCCGATCCGAGGCGTTCAGTCAACTCTGGTGGATCTTCTTTGTATGAGCGAGGAGTAGTGGAGGGTTGCGAAGCTTACTTGGACGGACGGGCGCGGAGGGTTTTCCGAACCACCAACAATTACACAAGACAGGGCAAGGAATTAAAATGCAACAATACTCGGTTTAATAAAAATAATGCCAAGGACAAGTATATGTGCGGTAATACTACAATCCTAAATGGAGCGCCCCCGAACGGACTCGTAAAACAACACAAGGGGATATAAAAGAGCGAAAGAAAAAACGTGCTTGTCTGGTTCATTTGCTCAGTACTCAGCTTTGAGCAGCCCTTGAACCCCATCGGTCCTCGAACACTGGGAAAACGCCCTCGGCACGAAGTTCGTTCACCTGCCAACCACCGAACATGAAGCGAGCAGTCAGGGGCGGATCCAGGGGGGGGGGTGCATGGGGTGCACACCACCCCCTTCGATCCAGGATGAGGGTGCATCCGGTGCGAATCTGCTGAACTGTTGGACCAGGGAAGAACACAAGGAACTGCAGAAACTTCCAAGAACGCACGAAATGCCGTTTCTGACAATCATGTTTTTAAAAATTCCTGGGGGAAGACCCCCAGACCCCCCCTCTTTATCCCCCCCACTCCCAGCGCTATAGTTTCATGCACCCCCCCCCCCCCCCGTCGTCTTGAAATTCCTGGATCTGTCCTTGGCAGGGCCTCCTCCCCGTCCTCGTCTCACGCTCCACAAAGCACTGAGGTCTCTCAGGCACACATAGCCATCACAAAGTCAGCACCAACGAACCAGGGAAAGGATGCGTCCACTCCTCCACACAGCCAGGACCAAGAGAAATATGTGTCTGCTTGCAATGAATGTCCCAATGCAAGAGAGAAAATGGAAATGCATCCGCATGCGATCACATCCACGAAGCCAGAGAAGTAAAATGCCGGGACATGTCCTTTTTACCCTCAGTCTCGAATGTTCCATGATGACGTCTACGCAAGCTCAAATCAGCGAGTGCCATCTCATCGCTCCAATGCCCTGACCAATCATCGCCTTTTGTGGCGGGCCTCACGGCCCTGCTTGCTTGGTGTTGCTATTACTCAGCTGGCGGCGCCAGCGGTACTTGAATGTCCGGGTTCCGGTTACTTTACTTAATCTTTATAATTACGTGCCGTTCGCTTGGCTGCTGGTGTGTGTAGTGTAGTGTCATAAGGAACAAGGGAAAAATCACAGAGGTCATTTACATACAGGGGATTTACCCTTAATCCCTAAGCTACCAAGCACAAGTGTGGCCACACGTCACACTTAATCCAAACACATGGAGCTGACTTAAGTTACAGGAAGTGGCTACACGACATCCGGAGCATGGTAATCTACTCAATCCGACCTGGCCCTAAGGTATTGGCTACCCCCCATAAACGTAACTATATATATATTTATATACTATCACTTGAAAAAATGTAAGTACACCCCATGTAAATTTGTAACTTTTTCAACATATTTCAACATACAGCTATTTGATCTTCATTTCAACAATATTGATAGATAAAGGTGATATTGAAGGAGCGGCGCTCCAACGCGAGTCGAAAGAATTGACGCGACCAAAGACGGAATTCGTCCGAGTTGCTTTATTGAAACAAAACAGCTCAGGTATTCTGACAAAAGCCCGTTTATCGGGCAGCAATATATATACACATTTATGTCGGGAAGTTTGCCCGGCAAAAGCTATACCGGGCATACCCGGGTGTCAAGGGCGAGCCTTGGAAAGGCGAGTCTGGACCTGCCCGGGCGTGTTTGGCTGCGGCCTGGCAAGTCGAGGCTGGGCGTACCCGGGCACTCTGGACGAGCACTGGAAAGGTGAGAGCGGGCATGCCCGTACGCTCTGGGCGAGCCCTGGAAAGGCGAGAGCGGGCATGCCCGGACGCTCTGGGCGAGCCCTGGAAAGGCGATAGCGGGCATGCCCGGACGCTCTGGGCGAGCCCTGGAAAGGCGATAGCGGGCATGCCCGGACGCTTTGGGCGAGCCCTGGAAAGGCGAGAGCGGGCATGCCCGGGAAAGACGAGACCGGGCGTGCCCGGGAGGTTCGGGCGTGCCCGGGAACAGTGAGTCCGGGCATGCCCGGGAGAGGCGCGTCTGGCCGTGTTCTGGCCGGTGCAAGGCGATTGTGTGCATCCAGCGGTAACCGCTACAATATAATATCACAAATATCATGAAACATTTACATTTTGTCATCCATTGTATAACTTCAATAAACATAAATGCAAATTTCGCATGTGGAAAACGTAAGTACACCATTGGCTCTAACAGGTGGTATTGCCCCCTTTGGCAGAAACAACCTCAAGTAGGCGTTTCTTATAACTGTCCACCAGTCTCTGACATCGACTGGGAGAAATTTTTTCCCACTCCTCCATGCAGAATTCTTTCAGCTGTGCGATGTTTGAGGGGTTTCTTGCATGCACAGCTCGTTTCAAATCCCCCCACATCATCTCCATGGGATTTAGATCCGGGCTTTGACTTGGCCTTTCCAGAACCCTCCATTTTTTTCTTGTCAGCCATTTCTTGGTGGATTTACTGGTATGTTTAGGGTCATTGTCATGTTGCAAGGTCCACTTCGGTTGAACTTCAACTTTCCGACAGATGGCCTCACATTCTCCTCAAGCACCCTCTGGTACAATGAAGAATAAATCGTGGATTATATGATGGTGAGCTGCCAAGGCCCTGATGCAGCAAAGCTGCCCCAAACCATAATATTTCCACCACCATGCTTTACAGTTGGTATCAGGTTCTTGTTGTCAAATGCTGTCTTTGATTTTCGCCAAACATGTCTTCTGGTACTGTTGCGAAATAGCTCGACCTTTGACTCATCTGTCCAGAGCACATTGTTCCAGAAGTGCTCCTCTTTGCCGAGGTGTTCATTGGCAAACTTTAGTCTTGCCCTGATGTTCTTCTTGGGCAGCAAAGGTTTCCTCCTGGCAACCCTCCAATGTAGATCAAATTTGTGCAGCCTCTTTCTAATGGTAGACTCGTACACTTTGACATCAACAGTGGCAAGAGCTACCTGTAGGTCCTGTGATGACATTCTGGGGTTCTTAGAGACTTCTTTCAGCATCTTGCAGTCTGCTCTCGGGCTGAACTTGCTGGGGCGGCCTGGCCTGAACAAGTTGGCAGTTGTTTGGAATCTTCTCCACTTGTAGATGATCTTCCGGACAGTCGAATGATTGATTTCAAATTGTTTGGAGATCTTTTTAAATCCCTTCCCAGAGTCGTAGGCATCTATACCCTTCTTTCTGAAGGCCTCAGAGAGCTCTTTTGATCTAGGCATGGTGACGCCGCACACTTCAACAACAAAGAGCAAACCAAACGAAATGTCTGAGGTTTAAATAAGACAGGTTCCTCCAAGATCCTCTCTAACAATGTTCTAATCATTTGCACCTGAGCTGGTGCACCTGATTCTAATTTTAGGTATTTGAAGTAGTGATAAATGTAGGGGTGTACTTACTTTTTCCACATGCGAAATTTGCATTTATGTTTATTTAAATTATACAATGGACTACAAAATGTAAATGTTTCAAGATATTTGTTATATTATATCACCTTTATCTGTCAATATTGTTGAAATGAAGATAAAATAGCTGGATGTAGAAATATGTTGAAAAAGTCAAAACTTTACATGGGGTGTACTTACTTTTTCACGTGACTGTATATACGTAGTATATATTGTTGCGGATATGAGAACTGTATATTTTTTTTATTGTGTGAATTGTTATTATTGTTTATTCTGCGCCCCCCTGCCTCCGGAGCTGTGTAAAGGTGAAAGGGCATCCCATAATTAGTCCACAAGCATACACGCCAGCCAAATAATAGAATACACCTGTTTGATAGTTATCTCTTATTCTGTGTTTTAGGGTAAGGCTGTGTCTCCCATTAATTGAAGTACTCCATTGCACCAGTGAAAGAGAATAGATCCCCTTTCATTCCCATCCCCAAAATCTCCATTTCCTTTCACATCCCCTTTCGTCATTGCCAAGCCTCGATTCTCAATTACCTCCCCTCCAAAACCACCATTGAACATGTGCTCGGGTCGGAGAAGAAAGGCGTGCCCGCCCGTCGTCATCAAGGGCAGAGCGAGAGGGTCGCGTGACCAACCAGGGCCGAGGTGAGCACCTCGATGGGCGTGTCCTGAAGGCCGGCGGCTTGATCGCTAGAGGCGCTATAAAGGCGCGCGCGCAAGTGGCGTGAGAGAGTCAGAGTCAGTCAGTGGAGTCGGTGGTCAGTTGGTTGCATTGGTTGCGGTGAGGAGTCGGTGGTGGTGGTCAGTGGTTGCGTTGGTTGCGGTGAGGAGTCGGTGGTGAGGAGTGAGTGGACCAAGAAAGAGTTGAGGGTTTGGACACCAACGAGTCAGACAAGTCCTGGGAAAGCACGCGACGTCCACAGCAGCCACAACAGCAGCTTGGGGCCTGAACGGCGGTTTTGAGCAAGGCCGTGAAGGAACGGCAGCTGCTAAACGCGCCGATCGTGCTGCAGGACCCCTTGGACCTTCCTCTCCCTCCAGCCATCCACCTCCTGCCTTTCCACCCTTCTTGTGTACGTGAGTTTGTTTTGTTTGTTCTGTCCCTGGGTTAATTAAGTCTGTATAAGCTAGTATTTGCACTGTGTCACCTGCGTCTTATGTGTTGTAAATAAACTTGATTGCTCCTTTTTGCTTGTGTGTGTGTACAATAAATCCAATTACTCTTCTGTCCGTCTTCTCGTTTTATTCCTTTTCCTCTTTGCATTTCGTCGTTTTAGTCTTTTCCCAGATTGGGCAGCTGCGGTGCGATACGGCCAAAGTTCTGGGTGAATCGGGTGAGTCGGGGATCCTGTAACGGTCGCGGTTGGACCATCCGCTCGGCCCATCATAACATCTAAACCGCGATCAGTAACAATTGGTGTCTGGGAGTGAGATTCGGGGCCCGAACCAAATTTTTAAAACATCTAAAAAAAAAATTTGGTCAAAATTTGGAGCGGCCGAAATTTGTTTTGTTTTACAAAACCTAACTTTGAAATCGCACCATGGCTGGTCAAGGCGATCGGATGCAGGTGGGTGAGCTAGAGGAGGGGTTAGGAATAACCCAGGATCAGAGGGACGAAGTAGAGGAGAACAATGAGGAGGTGGTTGAGGAGGTATCAGGCGCACAAAATGGCGCCCTCGCGCACATGGTTATTGTGGCGCCAAATCTAGCCGCGCCCGTGACCGTAGCAGCACCGATGAATTTGGACCTCTTTATGATACAAATAAGGGCGCTCATGGTCCAGACAAGTGAAGACCTGAGGAATGACTTGGGGAACCGGATGGATGCTCAGGGTGAGCGAATGGGACAAATGGGGAACCGGATGGTAGCTCAGGGTGAGCGATTGGAGGGCCAAATGGGGGAAATGAGGGACGAAGCGAGGGGTACCAATGCCCAAATCGGGGAATTAGACAAGAAATTTGAAAGGATGAAACATGGGTTAACGGGGGTGGAAAATAGAATGGCTGCCCAGGAGAATCAGATAGAGGGGATGAAAAATGGGTTAATGGGGCTAGAAAATAGCATGGAAGGCAAATTGCGGGAGATAGGGTAGCAATCCGCCCGAGAAATTAAACAAATGGGAGAGCAGATAGAGGAGGTAAAAATCGGGGTAGAAACCAAATTGGATGCTCAGAGGGATGAATTGGGACAGATGAGGGTGGCATCTACAAAACAGATGGAGGAGATGAAAGAGGGGATACGACGAGGTGTGAGTGAGGAGGTCTCGGGGCTACACGAGGAGGTAAAGCGAGGTGAGAAGCGTATGGAGAAAGAGGTGAGAAATAATACGGCTAGGTTACAGGGGGGAATAGAGGGTCTGACGAAGGGAGTAGAACAGCTGACAGTCGGACAAAGGGAACTAGCGGACCAAGTGGAAAAGAACACTGCAATCATCGGGGGTTTAAAAGCGACACAAAAGGACATTAAAAACGAATTAATAGCAACACAAAAGGAATGTCAGATGGTACATGAGGGGTTGACGAAGAAGTTGGAGGAGGTGACAGAAGTAATGGAGACGAAGGACCGAGAGGTGAGGATGCACATAGAGACGGTCACGGTAGCCTTAGAGGACGAACTTGAGGAGACGCACCGGGAAATAAAAGAGGTGAAGCAAAAATTAGAGGAAGTGGAAGAAGAGGTGAGTGAAATTAAGAAGAGACGGACAGAAACTAAGAGAGAAATCCAGGAGGAGGTAATGGAATTGGTACAAGGTCGGTGCTCACTAACCAAATAAAGAGTTTGCAGGTGGTAAAGGAGGTGCGGAGACGAGGTGCCAAGGTGAGTGGCGATATAATCGGAAATGTACATGATGTGAGGAAAGCTTCAGTCGGCTTGGGGATTGGTTTGGATCCGGGTGTTCGTGAAAGGCCGTTGGTGAAGTGTGTGACAGGTCAGGTGTGCGAAAAAAGAGGTGTGCAAGAATGTCCGACCATGGGGTGTGTGAGGAAAAAGTGCACGCCAAGGAGTGAGTGTGCCGTCAAGAGTGAGTTGGTCGAAGCGCGGTGTGGTGAGTGTTACGGAGGAAGTAACGAGAGAGTGTACACCTGTGGTGAGTGTTACAGAGGAAGTAACAAGAGTGTACACCTGTGGTGAGTGTTACAGAGGATGTAACGAGAAAGTGTACGCCTGTGGTGAGTGTTACAGAGGGTGTAACGGGAGAGTGTGCGCAAGAGTGTGCGCGAGAAGGGTGTGTAACGGACGGGTGCATGAGGAAGGAGTGCGCTGTCGGGAGTAAGGGTGAGTGTGTTGTCAAGAGTGGTGGTGAGAGTAGTGAGAGTGGCACGGAGCGTGAGTTGGTTGTGACAGGTGAGAAAGGAAGCACACCTGGAATGGTAGAGCGTGTGTGGGAATGCGCACTTGAGTTGGTCGTGAGGCACGTGGTTGGGTGTGCGAGTGAAGGCACACCTGTGATTGTCACAGAGGAGGTGACCGAGGAGGGGGCGCGAAGAGGTGTGTTGGTGAGGTGTGCGAGCGACGAATGTGTGCCAAGGTGTTCGGTGGTCAGGTGTGTGACCAAGTCGGTGAGCGGAATGAGTGTACCGAGGTGTGTAAGGAAAGGTACGAGGAGCATGGGAACAGCTGGAGGTATGAGCAAGAAAGGGGTAGCGTATGCGTGTAACCATGCAGGTGAGGCATCGACGGTAACCGGGTTAGCGGTTAGAGCGACTTTTAGCCGAATCGGGCCCTCGGTGCGTGCCGGGCTTCGCGTGCCGCGAGAACCAGCGGGGATCCGAGCCACGGCGGGTTCGAAAGGACCGCCGTACGCGATCCACGCTGGGCCTCACTTGGAACGGCCGCGTCCGGGCTCCACTAGGCGGAGCGGGCAGCCCGATAGGAAGGGTCGTCATGGCGACCACTTTCTATTGAGACGTGCCGGCAGGTCGAGATCGGGACATTGGATGGCTCCACGCCGAGGTGGTGCGTGGGATCTCGGCCCGGGTAAGCCCCCGTCCCTGCCCCGAATGCGGGACGTATCCAGGCGCTGGCACAAAACAACCCGCATTCATTGCTCGGCTGTACGAAGCCGGGCTGTAGACGTAAATTGGCGCACCGAGAGGATCTAATAAGTAGACGGGTGATGAGGTTAGTGTTTTGGACCCAAAATTAGAAAAAGGCAAAATTTGATGATTGGTACGGTGATTAGCAGTAAATGACAAATTTTTGATTTGTTGGATTTGGACGAGCGAAATTGATAGTAGGACCTCCCCGATGTGGTGGGATGGCAAATCCACCATCCCTCACAGACGGGGGGGGGGGGGCAAAGGAGCACTAGTTTATGGGGTTTATGGCAGTGAAAACTAGCCCGGGTGGGTTAGGATATTGTGTGTAGGGCCCTAGAAGATGACATTAGGTAACGTTAAGGTTAGTTAGTGACTGATACCTGTAGTGGGGACGCAGGTAGTTTAGTGTGGATGATAATGACGTGGGAGCGCAATAGTTTAAAGGGGTGACTGGGAAGCGCAAGTTTCAGAGGGGAGTAGTTAGCTGAGATGATGCCGTGTGTTTGAAGATTGAACAGGTGTGATTGAACAGGTGTGATTGCACAGGTGTGCAACTGAACAGGTGTATGGAGCAGTGTATGAGGGAGTAGTGGTGATTGCGTGTTGTGTTGACCAAATGGTCCAGGAAGAAAGGAGGGTGCAGGTGGCACCAGGTGTGAGGGCACAGGTGTGCAACAACAGGTGTATGTGGTTGTGTGGAATAAATGGTAGTGTGGAATATCTGGAGTATTGGAATGGATGGTCGTGGAGTGAGTATGGTGGAAATTGTGGAGTGGAGTGGATGGTGCGAAGGTGTGAATGGGGGAAGAGTGGACCCCCATCATGGATACCCGGGGCAGGTAGAGTAAGTGTTAGGTAGAGGGTATAGGTAAATTGTGGTTGGATATTGGCATCTGTGGTGCGAGTGGAATAATGATGTTTGGATGGGTGCATTAGTGTTGTGGAAATGGCTGGGCGTGTAGCCTGTTAGTGTGTGTAGTTGGTTTGGGCACTCCACCACTGTGAGGATGTCGGCCAGGTGAGGCCGCAGGTGGGCTCTGGGAGCCGGTAGTTGTTGTGGATGGGGCCCGAGGATCCGGAGGATGGACCCGGGTAGCCCAGTGCCAGAGGGCACCAAGGGGTGACAGAGCCAGGAGGGGTCTTCCCCAGTTAGTTAGGTTAGGGTGAGGAGCTAGGTAAGCTCGGGTGGCAACTACAGTGGTGGAGGTGTGCATGTGGGTAGACCTGCTGGGAGAGCTACACGTCACAGCCCAGAAATTGTGCAAGGGCACCGGGAGATGAATCGGGGGAGTGAGACCCCAAATTGAGAAACACCACAGTTTGGTCAATGGGAATTGGTTGTTAGAACCCATAGTGTAAGTGGCCAATGGATTGGCAGGGAAAGACCCCGGGTAGTGTAAAGTGTGTTAAAATCATTTCGAGGATAGTTAGGATGAAGGATCTCCTCGCACCATCTGCATCCACTCACCTGAGGTGACAGGAACTCCACACCATGCCATGTTTTGATTATTTTTTACTGTGCAAATGTTTGGATTGTGAGACGCATCATGACGTGGGTGTGACATTGTGCTTGATGTTCCATCTCTTCCTCCTTATGAGGATTGATGACGAATTGGGTGATGGCAAATTTTGGATAGAGGGATTGTGGTGACGAATTTGGTATAGAGGAAATATGGGGAAGACGTGACAGTAGTGACGAATTTGTAAATGGGTAGATTTTGTAAATATGGGGTAAGGGCAAGGGTAGTGTAGGTGACAGGGGGGTGACGTACGGTAGGGACGAGCTTTCTCACTTCGCCCTCCATACGCATTTCGCCTTGCATTGCCTTATTGATGTGTACCCTTGTGACCTTACCCCTCGCTCAATTGTCTCTTTTGTCTCCCACATGACCTGTGCGCCATTGGGTGCCGAGGGGAGCGTGCGTGAGTCCTCCATTGTGCGCCCGGAACTCTCAGAACCAGCTGTCTGCATCGATGCACCACATTATGGACCACATGTCTGTGGCCGAGCACCACTGATGGACCCCATGGGTTGGGGCATGGCCCCTCTGCTGGAACCGGCCATGAGGGCCCGAAATCTTGCTGGCGGACCTTGGCCACAGGGCACCGATGCCCCACAGGTGAACCACACATAGTCGGCCCTGTGGGCCATAAATAAAATAAAATAAAAAGGACACATTGGGTGCAAGTTTTAATTGCAAATAGGCCGCCAGTAAGAAAATGAAAGAATGACAACATCTGGAAGACCAAATAATAATAACCAGCAGAGGGAGCCGAAGAGCAAGAGATCACCTGCAGGGTTAGGGGTTGTTGATTTTATTTTTATTGAACATGCATTGAACACTGATGAACTATGGTGACTGCACCGATTGGTGCTAGGGTGGGTATTGGTGCGTTTTTGGGTGCTTTAATGGTGCATTGATGCAGAGCAGACTGTCTCCCCCCCAGAAAGAACAATCACAGGTCCTGGGTTAGTTTTGTAAATAAAAATAGCGTCATTGTAAATAATGCTCCCCACCGTCAGTGTGTAGTTTGAAGACCATTCCGCAATTCGGTTAACTGTGGGCGTAAGTCTGTTAGGCAGGGTGCAATGGAGCAGCGGGACACATTTATTTATGTTTTAAAACTGTCGCACTCAGGGTCAGGTTAAAAGTAGAGGGAACGACACCTATGTGTCACACTAAATAAAAGTTGTAGGCCCGGGACGTGCCTAAGAGGAGGAGGGTGCAGTGTTGTGGATATGAGAACTGTATATTTTTTTTATTGTGTGAATTGTTATTATTGTTTATTCTGCACCCCCCTGCCTCCGGAGCTGTGTAAAGGTGAAAGGGCATCCCATAATTAGTCCACAAGCATACACGCCAGCCAAATAATAGAATACCCCTGTTTGATAGTTATCTCTTATTCTGTGTTTTAGGGTTCACGAGCCTCGATCTTGTATACAAAAAAATAAAAAAACAAAAAAATAAAAAACATGTGCTCGGGTCGGAGAAGAAAGGCGTGCCCGCCCGTCGTCATCAAGGGCGGAGCGAGAGGGTCGCGTGACCAACCAGGGCCGAGGTGAGCACCCCGATGGGCGTGTCCTGAAGGCCGGCGGCTTGATCGCTAGAGGCGCTATGAAGGCGCGCGCGCAAGTGGCGTGAGAGAGTCAGAGTCAGTCAGTGGAGTCGGTGGTCAGTTGGTTGCGTTGGTTGCGGTGAGGAGTCGGTGGTGAGGAGTGAGTGGACCAAGAAAGAGTTGAGGGTTTGGACACCAATGAGTCAGACAAGTCCTGGGAAAGCACGCGACGTCCACAGCAGCCACAACAGCAGCTTGGGGCCTGAACGGCGATTTTGAGCAAGGCCGTGAAGGAACGGCGGCTGCTAAACGCGCCGATCGTGCTGCAGGACCCCCTTGGACCTTCCTCTCCCTCCAGCCATCCACCTCCTGCCTTTCCACCCTTCTTGTGTACGTGAGTTTGTTTTGTTTGTTCTGTCCCTGGGTTAATTAAGTCTGTATAAGCTAGTATTTGCACTGTGTCACCTGCGTCTTATGTGTTGCAAATAAACTTGATTGCTCCTTTTTGCTTGTGTGTGTGTACAATAAATCCAATTACTCTTCTGTCCGTCTTCTCGTTTTATTCCTTTTCCTCTTTGCATTTCGTCGTTTTAGTCTTTTCCCAGATTGGGCAGCTGCGGTGCGATACGGCCAAAGTTCTGGGTGAATCGGGTGAGTCGGGGATCCTGTAACGGTCGCGGTTGGACCATCCGCTCGGCCCATCATAACATCTAAACCGCGATCAGTAACAATATATATATCTGTGCAGCGTCTGTCCTGTGTTGTCACTGAACTACATTCTCAAACCTATGTGAAATCGAACCAAACTTCTGGTATGCACATATCTCTCCCGTCGGTATGTCCCAAGGGTATTTTTTTTGAAAAATTTTCCAATTTTTTTTTTTTGAATTTTTTGGGGAAACTTTTTTTTTTCAACTTCAATTGTTTATAAAATGTGATATCACGTATATTACAAATACATTTGTGCAAAATAATTGTTTGAATTATGATTGGTTTAAACCATGACAAAACTGCAACTCGGGTACAGCCATTTATCTGTATATCTACACATTTGGGCAGTGTCTGTGTTGTCACTTAACGACTCCCTCAAACTTTTGTTTCCGTGGTTGTGAAGTGTTTTTAATAACGTTGTGGTGGTTTTGAATCACGTGGTGGTGAGGTATTTAAAATTACGTGGTGGTGAGGTGTTTTTAATTATGTGGTGGTGAGGTGTTTTGAATTAGTTGGTGATGAGGTGTTTTGAATTACATGGTGGTGAGGTGTTTTGAATTACGTGGTGGTGAGGTATTTAAAATTACGTAGTGGTGAGGTGTTTTTAATTATGTGGTGGTGAGGTGTTTTGAATTAGTTGGTGATGAGGTGTTTTGAATTACATGGTGGTGAGGTGTTTTGAATTACGTGGTGGTGAGGTATTTAAAATTACGTGGTGGTGAGGTGTTTTTAATTATATGGTGGTGAGGTGTTTTGAATTAATGGTGATGAGGTGTTTTGAATTACATGGTGGTGAGGTGTTTTGAATTACTTGGTGGTGAGGTGTTTTTAAATGACGTGGTGGTGAGGTGTTTTTCATTACTTGGTGGTGAGGTGTTTTTATTACGTGTTTTATGGCTGTGAGGTGTTTTTAATTTTGTGGTGGTGAGGTGTTTTTATTACGTGTTTTATGGCTGTGAGGTGTTTTTAATGACTTGGTGGTGAGGTGTTTTTATTGCGTGTTTTATGGCTGTGAGGTGTTTTTAATTTTGTGGTGGTGAGGTGTTTTTATTACGTGTTTTATGGCTGTGAGGTGTTTTTAATTTTGTGGTGGTGGTGTTTTTATTACGTGTTTTATGGCTGTGAGGTGTTTTTATTACGTGTTTTATGGCTGTGAGGTGTTTTTATTACGTGTTTTATGGCTGTGAGGTGTTTTTATTAAGTGTTTTATGGCTGTGAGGTGTTTTTATTACGTATTTTATGGCTGTGAGGTGTTTTTAATTTTGTGGTGGTGAGGTATTTTTATTACGTGTTTTATGGCTGTGAGGTGTTTTTATTTCGTGTTTTATGGCTTTGAGGTGTTTTTAATTTTGTGGTGGTGAGGTGTTTTTATTACGTGTTTTATGGCTGTGAGGTGTTTTTATTTTCGTGGTGGTGAGGTGTTTTTATTACGTGTTTTATGGCTGTGAGGTGTCTTTATTACGTGTTTTATGGCTGTGAGGTGTTTTTATTACGTGTTTTATGGCTGTGTGGTGTTTTTATTACGTGTTTTATGGCTGTGAGGTGTTTTTATTACGTGTTTGATGGCTGTGAGGTGTTTTTATTCCGTGTTTTATGGCTGTGAGGTGTTTTTATTACGTGTTTGATGGCTGTGAGGTGTTTTCAATTTCGTGTTTTATGGCTGTGAGGTGTTTTTATTACGTGTTTTATGGCTGTGAGGTGTTTTTATTACGTGTTTTATGGCTGTGAGGTGTTTTTATTACGTGTTTGATGGCTGTGAGGTGTTTTTATTACGTGTTTTATGGCTGTGAGGTGTTTTTATTACGTGTTTGATGGCTTTGAGGTGTTTTTAATTTTGTGGTGGTGAGGTGTTTTTATCACGTGTTTTATGGCTGTGAGGTGTTTTTATTACATGTTTTATGGCTGTGAGGTGTTTTTATTACGTGTTTGATGGCTGTGAGGTGTTTTCAATTTCGTGGTGGTGAGGTGTTTTTAATTTTGTGGTTGTGAGGTGTTTTCATTACGTGTTTTATGGCTGTGAGGTGTTTTAAATTACTTGGTGGTGAGGTGTTTTGAATTACGTGGCGGTGAGGTGTTTTGAATTACGTGGTGATGCGGTGTTTTGAATTACTTGGTGGTGAGGTGTTTTGAATTACGTGGTGGTGAGGTGTAATCATCCGAAACTTCCAGTCTGCACCTACCCCTCCCCTAAGTGTGTGCTGAGGGGTTCTTTCTTGAAAAAAAAACATTCAACCTAAATCTTCAACCTAAATTGCCTATAAAAATGTAATATCACAAACACAACAAATACATTTGTGCAAAATAATTGTTTGTATTATAATTGGTGTAAATCATGACAACACAGCAGCTCAGGTACAGTCATTAGCCTCAGCTAAAATAAGCCCGATCCTCAGTAACGACGCTTGGTGAGGCTCGCTGCGCTTGCTTCACCAAGCTCGTATATATACCAGTGCGACGTTCTCTTTCCAGCTGCTTGATAGAGAGTGGTACATCATACCTGTCAAAAACCAATGTAACTGATGTCACACCTTGGTTACTAGCAAGCAGTGACTGAATCTTCTGCATTATGGTACGTCCGAGATCGTCAAATGTGTCAAACTGGGCTTCATCAAGTGCCTGAAGTAGTGCCATCCCATCAATGACATAAGCAGTATCATGTTGGTCAGAGGGTTCGAGCACCTGGACTTCCTCACAATTAGCTTCTAACTTCTTTGCCAGATCCGCCTTGTTGGTTTTTCGCATTGTCCCATCATTGTTGAAGAGGGACGGTGGCACAGGAGCCAGTTCATGTGTCAGGACTTGTTCCAGACTGACATCGCGTTTCTTTGAGACAGCAAGCAGCCGCCGGAAAAGTACTTCTGAATCCACCATCAATTTATCTCGTTTGTTGGTTTTCATGGGTTTTGACATGTCCGCAAACGTTGGTGTCTTTGTTCGTGAGTCTGTTTCCCAGAAACTCTTGGTTTGGTCAGCAAGAAGTCGCTTTTCGATAAAACTTTTGTTGCATTTCTGGGCGTCTGTTAAGAAATGTCCAAGTCCGTTTGATACTTCTTGTGAAGCAACCTGGCCTGTGGCGATGTTGACCAATTCGTCAGGTACAGTACGTAGGTCAAACGGATTTTGTACGTTTGATACAAATTCCGTGATCTTGGTAACATCTTGTTCATCCCTTACCATCCTTGTCTTTCCATGCTCAGCGTGGTTTGTGGAAGCTACTTCAGTGTCCCCATCACAGAGTTCTTTAAAAGCCTCTGTATATTGTGCTGTGACATGTCGAGTGACCATCCATCTGGTAAGGGCACCTTTCCTCAAGGTAAACCCGATGACACCTCCCTGGCTCTTCCCCTCACGGTTAATTGTTTGTTCAAGTGCTTGGTCACTAGCAACAGCATTGAACCGGCGCAAAGACCTACGGACCACAAATCCACCTTCATGCAGATATTGATAGGATTTTGGGTGCAATTCCCGAAGTGATAGCATATCATTCAAATATCCTGGCAAATATTTGGCATAATTTCCTCTGTCTGCAGCTCGGCACCAGGGTATAGTCTCACAGACGGCGATGAGATGGAGTTCGAACAGTCCCTCGCGCTCTGCTCTCAGAAGTCGCAGCAAGATGTTTACTCCCTGCATAAATGTATCCCAGTAGGCAAATGTTTCAGACTGTGTCCTACCTGCATTTGTGAACTCTTGTTGTAGTGCTTGCAAAGGTGCTATGTGCTCTGATTCAAGTTGTTTCGTCAGTGTTATTGCGGATTCCCTGTCTCCTGCTTTGAAAGCATTCTGGATCTCTCTCACAAGCCTGTACATGTCGTCTTTGGGCAACATGGTGTGTTCCTGTTGTTGCAACCATGTCCAAAATGCTTCCTGATAGAGGCGGTATAAAGCCTCCAACACCAGCTTCATTGCTCTGTTTCCTCTGGATACTTGCTTTCCTTGGAGCACCAGCTTTGCAGTTGCGGGTGCATAGACGTCTGAGTCCACCAGCATTGAAAGGAGACCACCATCACCATACAGCCATGTGCCATGTGCTCGATACCAGCCATGTGCTTCCTCAGGATACCAGCTGCAGCATGCAAAGTATGCATTTCACTATCTATGGCTGATGGTACATCAGACGGGATGTCTTCATATTCTGGTTCATCAGTCATGCTCTGCAGAATCGTGGCTTTTCTCAGGGCATCACCTAAGGTCACAGAAGAAGAGCATATGATGTCAGTGTGGCCATCAAATGTTACACAGACTATTTGGTCACCATAATATTTAGTTAATCGCTCCTTCAACTTCCAAGTTTTATACTGTTCTGCATTCGTGGTACCCAGTGAAACCAAATATCCAACGTATTCGTCTTTCAGATGAACGAGGGGTGTCACTGTCTTAGTTTTGGAGAACACAGTTTGTTCCAGATAACATTTCAGTTCATCAAAAGCTTCATCATGTAATGTGCCCATTGTTTCCTCTCCTGATTTACGAATTGCGAGCAGTGATTTACGAGCAGTGATGTTCCGTTCTGAAATATAGTGTGAATAGCATAACCTGTGGTACTTGGCATCATAGGCGAACAAATCTGGAAAGGCAAGCATGCGCATGTGTATTTTATTGTCTTGTCTTTTGTCAGCTGCTGCCAGAACTTTTTCTCTGGTGGACTGTCCAGTTCCTGTAGATACCGGTGTAAGCTTGTTTCTGGAAGTGCTGGATTTTCCACAAATGAAGCAGTTAGTCCTGATGTCAAACCCAGCTGTTTCATTTCTGCTGATTCTTGTGTGTTCTGTTGCCGCAGACGTGCATGGTTGCTGGTCACTCTCACTGGGGTTGGATGTGGAGATATTTGACTTGCTGGTATACTTGGCCCGACACAATTTGTGGAATGATACTTTCAAATCAAGACTCAATATGTCTTGTTGCAAAGGCCAGATACTTTCATAAACGTCATCTTTTCTGATTTGACTTGCTTTGAAGATTGCACTCAAACCATTAAATGTTGGGTTCGTTACAACTTCTTGCTTTTTAGGGTTGAGGGGTTTAAAGCATATGATGCAGTGGTCAGTGTCAATTTTACGACGCTTCACAACAGGTGGTTCCAGATCCATAATTGCAGATCAATTGTCAGCACAAGCATCTGAAATGAAATAATTAAAGATAAGTATATATCAGTAGTTTTAGAAAAAGGCAATCAAGCTCAAAATTGATTTTCTGCAACTCGATTTAAAATCATTCTTGTTTGATTAATGCATATACATGTATACACAAAGAATTAAGTTAAGCACCCCCCCCCGTTTTTTTACAACCTCGCACATTACAAGTTTGTTGTCGTCAAAACAGTGTAATATACCCATGATATTGCTATATTTTCTGGAGAAGTGATATTATGATCACATAAAAACATAACAATCATGCCGTTTTCAATATTTTATTCTGAATAATTTAAGGTGAAATTTTTTGGGAATTTTAGGCATATTTTCACCTCAATTTAAGTATGGAGCTATAGGTCCATCACGGACAGTGTGGATGACGTTTATGTTTTCTAACGTACAGTCATTGTTCTGAGAAGACCTCTAGCGATCTTTGCGTCAATAACGTGTGTAGGACCCACGTGATCGGATCACTGACTCAACCAATCACTTTTTTTCACTTTGATCACTCAATTTCATCAATGGATAATTGCTAATGTCATACCAATCATTATTTGATCTCACATACCTTAGAATATATGCCAATGTATACATATACACAAAGAATATATATTAGGGGGTGCTTACCTTAATTCGTTGTGTAGGGGTGCTTAACTTAATTCTTTGTGTATATTATAAATTAATCAATGTCGGTTACTTTTAGGGGGGGTGACATATGGTTTCGGTAATAACTCTATTAATTCAACTGATTTATCTTTATGAGTTATATTTCTAAAAAGGAGAATGATAGAGGGTTATTTTGATGTAATATGTAGTAATACAACTCAAATACTTATGAAGAAATTAATTGTTTAGTTGATATTTATTGGTAAACCCGAAGCTGATTTATTGCGCAAAATTCCACTATTTTTGCCTGTAGGTCACACAAAAGCCTTTGTTACATCACAAATGGTTTTTACACATATATATGTCATCATTCCGCACATTTTGGTACCAAATTTGTGTTTGTAGCACCAGTATTAACAAATATATGAGCCAAAATCTGTGGCGATTAAATCCATTTTTGCAGTCTGCAGTGGTACATATGTAAACGTGATTTTCAAAATGTTGTGCAATGATCTCAGGTTCACAACCATGATTTTCTAACTCCCCAAACATCCCTCTTCAAGAAAAAATAGGTTGTGACTTGTTCTACCGTGGGTAGGGGTTTCTCACATTTTAGGCCCCTTTTTCAATTTGGCCACTAGCCTATCAGTAACGACGCTTGGTGAGGCGAGGGCAGTGAGCCGAGCCAAGCTATACTAGAGTAGCTCATGGTGGTTGAGTATGCACTTTATTGTACAGACCTAAACTCTTCAGGAATCCACTAATTGAAGGTCCAGGAACAATATTTGGTTGGTAACACATTTGCCACTGACGGCGAAATAGCTGAAATGGCCACACCCCTTTTTGGGCCACGCCCCCTTTTTTGCCGTGACTGTATCTACAGAACCGTTGGACCTAGGAGGTTGCCCGACCACTCAAAATTTGCGCAATGGCCACATTATGGGGGGTCAGTAATACATTTTCATATCCAAAAGTCAATGGTTTTTAAGATAATTGCCAAAAACCGATTTCAACATGTTACGAACTACAATATTATTCGTAATTGTTCCTGTTCCTGTTCCTATTGTTCAATTACTTGATTCCTGAAGAGTCTAGACTAGACTAGAGTCTAGACTAGAGTCAAGACTAGAGTCTAGACTAGAGTCTAGACTAGAATTTAGTCTAGAGTCTAGACTAGAGTCTAGACATGGCTAGAAATTCCGGTCATGGGTGTTTTGTCGTTGAGCCTGCATGCAGGCAGCGGTATCCCATAAAACAACATGGCGTCGCACCGAGAAGCTGGAGCTTGTTTCTGGATGAGCTGTATCCTATCCTGAGAGATCTTACACACTCTATTCGGCAAGGCGATTGGCATCTTTTCGTTTCAGCTGTGCGGAGGTGCATGCCTTTGTTCTTCGGGTTTGGCCGGACAAACTATAGCAGATGGGGTACGCTGTTCCTTGAAGATTGCCTGGACCTACAAAGGAAGTTCCCGGGTATCTACAGATGCTTTACAGATGGTGGATGGGTGATGTACCACACTACCCGACAAGGCAGTGCAGTAGGATTTGACATGGCACTCGAGAAGTGTTACAATAAACCCGCCAAGGTTGCTGGAGGTATCATTGGGATGACCAGACAGAAAGAAGCAGTAGCCTTATGGAATCTCCTAAAGCATGAGAAAGATCTTCATGTGGCACAGCTGCTGGAATGGTGCAACTTGGGAGACAAAGATGACAGTGAGCTGAGCCTACACCATGAGTTCAATCCAAGTTCTACGAAGATTGGCCATGTTCGTGCAAAGGCCCTTCTGGATTACATAAAATCCATCAACAATCCGTTCGACGCTGGAATCAGACTTCAGAACATCTCTACTGGAGCTGACATTCCCCAGGAGGTTGTCGACGGATTACTTGAATGCCTGGAAATTGGTGAGAAGAGTTATGAAGAGTTTGTTGAGACCAGATTTCAGGATAAGGAGAAGCACCTACATGATACAATCCCTACCAACCGCAAGACTGTTTTCGTGAAACGTACTTCTACTCCGTTCACAGCGAAGAAATCGATGGCGAAAAAGGATGCAGCGGAAACAGTTAGGTACATTGACTATGCTAGAGAAAGAGGGTACAGCATGCTAGAACTCCTGAAGTATGAATTGACCAGCACATCCCAGTTCCTCACCACTGAATGTAAAGATGGCATCAAATTGAAGAAGCCCGATAAAGCCTCCTTAGCCAGGGAACTTGTCAGTCGCCTTCCACAGGAGACGAGGAATGTAAAGAGTGACGCTCAGATGACAATAGTGGACTTCATGGCACTTGTGCGTAAACTACCGATGAAAAAGATGGGCCTTCACACATTCGGGGAATTGGCTGAGAGTCTTTCCAACAGGATTCTTGCTACAGGCTCCGTGTCCACAAGAATAGACATTATTTTTGATGTTTATCAAAAATCATCAATCAAGCAAATGGAACAGGCACAGCGAAGTTCCTCAGAACAAATCACAATCACCATTGGGTCTGACAATCAGAAACTCCCTGTCGATCTTGATATGTTCTGGAGCTCAATGTTGAACAAAGTTCGGTTGCAGGAGTATGTCTTCAAGTGGATGCTGCAGAATGTCGAGTCGGACAAGGAAATATTCTTTGGAGGAGTATATGGGGGTGAATGCAGGAAACTGTTAGCTGGCACTGAAACACAGATCGCAGAGCTCTCAAGCAACCAAGAAGAAGCCGACGACAGAATCATGTTCCATATTAATGATGGTGTTGTGAAACACGGGGTTCAATCAGTCTTGGTCGACTCGCCTGACACAGATGTCTTTGTCAACCTCATCTTCCACTTCAACACAACCTGGCAACTACAAAAGCTGTACGTGAAGCTTGGTAACCGGAAAACAAAGAAAACTGTACCAGTCCACATGTTGGTTGATCAACTGGACAACGGTTTGGTGTCGTGTCTCCCAGCCATTCATGCTCTCAGCGGTTGCGACAGTACCAGCAAGGTGGGTCCAAAGCTGTCTGGCCTGAAAGCATCCATCGATCTCTCCCTACTGGAAGGGTTTGGTGTAGAAGAACTGTCACCACAGATAACAAGCAATGCTGAAAAGTTCCTTGTGTCTGGATTAAAGAAGACCGACTGTTCCACTTTCGATGAATATCGATGGGAGCAGTACCACAACTCCAAGAAAGAACTGGACTTCAACCAGCTTGTGTGCTGTTCATCAACGCTACGAGAACACATAAAGCGAGCATTTCTTCAGTGTAAGATGTGGTTGCAAGCCCCAACTCCTGCCGTCACCAAACCAGATCCACTCCAGTATGGGTATGAAGCAACGGACGTTGGCATAACACCAGTGATACTGCCAGTATCGTGCAGGCCCGATGACCTGCCTCCTCCATGCAAATGCCCAAGAGCATGTATGAGTACCAAAACGTGCACTTGCAGAGACAGGAACATTAAATGTGTCACGTTTTGTGGCTGTAGTAAAGGCGAAAAGTGTAGAAATCCAAATAAGTAAATTCCAAAATAGGATGATGCAAAAGGTATAAGTGTCATATAATGTTGTGGCCTTGGTGGTATCATACAATTGTAGTTCGTAACATGTTGAAATCGGTTTTTGGCAATTATCTTAAAAACCATTGACTTTTGGATATGAAAATGTATTACTGACCCCCCATAATGTGGCCATTGCGCAAATTTTGAGTGGTCGGGCAACCTCCTAGGTCCAACGGTTCTGTAGATACAGTCACGGCAAAAAAGGGGGCGTGGCCCAAAAAGGGGTATGGCCATTTCAGCTATTTCGCCGTCAGTGGCAAATGTGTTACCAACCAAATATTGTTCCTGGACCTTCAATTAGTGGATTCCTGAAGAGTTTAGGTCTGTACAATAAAGTGCATACTCAACCACCATGAGCTACTAGAGTACTGGTATATATATTATATTTATATATGTGCAGTGTCAGTGTTGTCCTGTGTTGTCCTGTGTTGTCACTGAACTACTCCCTCAAACTTTGGTGAAAGCCTACCAAACTTCTGGTGTGCACCTATCTCACCCGTCGGTATTTCCTAAGGGTATTTTTAAAAGAAAGATTATCCAATTTCTTTTGGGGGGGGGGGGGGAGTGGGGGGATCTTTTGGGAAATTTTTTTTTTTTCAACTTAAGTTTTCAAATTCGATTGTTTATACAGACTTGGCATTTAATATGGAATATTTTTTTTTTCTTGACTTGGGTTTTCTTTGTTAACTCAGTATATCAATCTGGTGAGTTTCTTTTACACTTTGGTGATTTATTTGTTGAAAGAACCATGTCACTGATTGTCTGTCGCAGCAAGAAGTCAACAACAGGATTATATCACAGGTGGCGTGACAAAATGTACGGACAGGTGCATTTGATGATTGGCTTCACAGTCGGGTATACAAGGGTTGTTGCGTCTGTATTCGTGGAAAACAACTGCTGCACATCTCCAAAAGTTATTGCCGCTTCTTCTGGAGATGGTCCGTCAACTCGACAATGCTGTTTGTCATGGAGTGGTGGCTTTACGAAATTACGGCATGAAAGAGCGTGCTATTGCTCGGCAGTATGGCATCACTCAAGGTCAGGTGTCAAAGATCCTGAAACGAAATGCTCAGAGGGGTGTCCCTACTCCAATACCGAGGCCAGGACATCCCCGCAAAACCACTAGGAGGGATGATCGCCAGCTGCACCGGTTAGTCCGCAGTGGCCGTACCAAGTCAGCTAATCGGCTTAGGGCTGAGTGGCAGCAACTGACAAATGTGCCTTTATCCAGAAGGCTAGTCAACCAACGACTGGTTCAAGCAGGCTATCGTGCCAGGTGTCCCCTGAGAAAGCCACGCCTGACCACACAACACCACCAGCGCCGATTGCAGTGGGCCAGAGAGCACCGTCAATGGCAGCCAGGACACTGGAATCATGTGATCTTCAGTGACGAGTCTAGATTTCTGGTCTATCGTCAAGATGGCCGCATCCGAGTGCGCAGACAAGTGCATGAAGCCTACAACAAAGATTGTATAGTGCCAAGAGTCCAAGCTGGAGGTGGTGGGGTGACCGTTTCGGCTGCTTTTCATGCAGGGGGAAAAACTGACCTGGTTGTTCTGAATTGAAACCTGAACCAGTTCAAGTACAGGGCCATTCTGGAAGAAACATTGCTTCCATTTGCTCGTGCAGCCTTTCGAGGAAACTTTGTCTTCCAAGATGACAATGCACAGCCTCATCTTGCTCGCATGATCCAACACTTTCTTGCTGACCGTGGTGTAGAGCATATGGAGTGGCCTGCCATGTCCCCGGATATGAATCCGATAGAGAACTTGTGGGCAGAATTAACGCGTCAAATCGACCGCTTGGACCAGCAGCTGACCTCTGTGCGTGAATTGCAGCAGGCTATTGTCACTGCATGGCAAGCGATTCCTGTCCAAACCTTGGCAAATCTCGTGAACAGCATGCCTAAACGTGTACGTGCTCTCCTGAATGCTCGTGGGGGTTACACGAAGTACTGAACTGTAATTTTACTGTCCGTAATCCCAGTCATAATTTAAGTTTTGTTTTTCTTTTAAAAATTTTTGGCTCTTGTGCAAAATAAAGAGATACTTCTGGAAAATGTACAGCAGTTTAACACAGTACTGTCCATGAATTGAGTTCGATATCAGTTTACATCACTTTCAAGGATCAATTTATTTGTTTCGAAATGTCAAATGTGGTTTTTGTTTCTTTTAAAGGTCACATTAACAAAAGCTAGAATAATTTCAACATAATTCCAATGAACTTTTGGTTCGAAGACATCTTGAAAAGTAAGTTCACCCCCACAAAAAAAATATTCCATATTAAATGCCAAGTATGTATAATGTAATATCACATATATTACAAATACATTTGTACATGATGATTGTTTGAATTATGATTGGTGTAAACCATGACAAAACAGCAACTCAGGTACAGTCATTTATCTATATATCTACACATCTGGGCAGTGTCTGTTGTCACTGAACTACTCCCTGAAACTTTTGTTTCTGTGGTTGTGAAGTGTTTATATTAACGTGGTGGTGGTTTTGAATCATGTGGGGTGAGGTATCTTGAATTATGTGATGGTGAGGTGTTTTGAATTACTTGGTGGTGAGGTGTTTTGATTTACTTGGTGGTGAGGTGTTTTAAATTATGTGGTGGTGAGGTGTTTTGAATTACATGGTGTTGAGGTGTTTTGATTTACATGGTGGTAAGGTGTTTTGGATTACGTGGTGGTGAGGTGTTTTGGATTACATGGTGGTGAGGTGTTTTGGATTACGTGGTGGTGAGGTGTTTTGATTTACATGGTGGTAATGTGTTTTAAATTATGTGGTGGTGAGGTGTTTGAATTACATGGTGGTGAGGTGTTTTGGATTACGTGGTGTTGAGGTGTTTTGATTTACGTGGTGGTGAGGTGTTTTGATTTACATGGTGGTAAGGTGTTTTGAATTACATGGGGGTGAGGTGTTTTGAATTACGTGGTGGTGAGGTGTTTTGATTTACATGGTGGTAAGGTGTTTTGAATTACATGGGGGTGAGGTGTTTTGGATTACGTGGTGGTGAGGTGTTTTAAATTTGGTGGGGGTGAGGTGTTTTAAATTACGTGGGGATGAGCTGTTTTTAAATACTTGGTGGTGATGTGTTTTAAATTACATGGGGGTGAGGTGTTTTGAATTAGGTGGTGGTGAGGTGTTTTGAATTACGTGGTGGTGAGGTGTTTTGAATTACGTGATGGTGAGGTGTTTTGAATTACATGGGGGTGAGGTGTTTTGAATTAGGTGGTGGTGAGGTGTTTTGAATTACGTGATGGTGAGGTGTTTTGAATTATGTGGTGGTGAAGTGTTTTCAATTAGTTGGTGATGAGGTGTTTTGATTTACATGGTGGTAAGGTGTTTTAGATTACGTGGTGGTGAGGTGTTTTGATTTACATGGTGGTAAGGTGTTTTGAATTACGTGGGGGTGAGGTGTTTTGAATTAGGTGGTGGTGAGGTGTTTTGAATTACGTGATGGTGAGGTGTTTTGAATTACTTGGTGGTGAGGTGTTTTAAGTTATGTGGTGGTGAGGTGTTTTGAATTACGTGGTGGTGAGATGTTTTGATTTACATGGTGGTAAGGTGTTTTAGATTACGTGGTGGTGAGGTGTTTTGATTTACATGGTGGTAAGGTGTTTTGAATTACGTGGGGGTGAGGTGTTTTGGATTACGTGGTGGTGAGGTGTTTTAAATTTGGTGGGGTGAGGTGTTTTAAAATTACGTGGGGGTGAGGTGTTTTAAATTACTTGGTGGTGAGGTGTAATCGTCCCAAACTTCCAGACTGCACCTAATCCTCCCGTATGTACGTGCTGAGGGGTTCTTTTTTGAATTATATATATATTTTTCAACCTAAATCTTCAACCTAAATTCCTTTAAAAATGGAATATCACAAACACGACAAATAAATTTGTGCAAAATAATTGTTTGTATTATGATTGGTGCAAATCATGACAACACAGCAACTCAGGTACAGTCATTATCCTCAGCTAAAATAAGCCCGTTCCTCAGTAACGACGCGGTGTGAGGGGAGCGCAGCGAGTCGAGCCAAGCTGGTATTTATATATGCTGGTATACACAATATATATAAATACAGTTACAGGTGAGTGACATGGCTCGGTGGATTTCGCCCACATTCATTCGACACAAACCCCTTATCCATGCATACCCATTTCGAAAGTCATCAAGGCTTTCAAAAGTCAACAAGCACTTGTTTCAATACACCCCCCTGCAGGACCATGGCATTGATGTCATTCGTGTGTGTGCATTCCTCAACTAGGCAGCGTGGAGGTACCGCACAATAAAATGGTGGGAGCACTTCAGGTTGTGGTGCCCGCAGTCCCAAAAACAAGTCAACCAACTTACAAGTTCATTGCCCCCCACCTTTACCTCTTGGCCCCGTGACAACCCAACAGCCCCTTTCCGCCGTTACCTCGCCGGTGAGGGTCTCCACACACACCAGGCTCCCTTGCCTCCTGTTGCCACACAGCTTCATGGGTCGCCGGGGGTCTCCTTTACCTCAGGGGGCCCAACCAGACCCTCCTCCGACGAGCTCCAATTTCCAGACACCACCGGCTGCCAGGGGTAATTGCCGCAGAGGGGGGCCGCAGGCATCGCTCCTCAGAGCTTGATCCGTACCTGTGGACACACACACCTTCCCCACCCACAAGACCCCAAAACACACTTCCTCCCCCGCTGCCATTCAATTCTCAACACAACTCAGCACAATTCCAATGATGGTGTAAAATATGTTACAAGGCTTGCCATGGCCTGCTGCATGTGAAATTCCCCAGTTCACATTGAATCATTACACATTTCCAAAACACAATAATCGCCACTCATTGTCTCCAATAATTAATCATCACTCACTCTCCAGTTCCACTCTCACAACCACATCAAAACACATAACCACTACACAAAAACATTTGCCACCCACAAGACACTGAGTGGCCCCCATTCCATCCCCTCACCGACCATGTCATCACTCTCACCCGCCTCCCAACTCCAAATTACATGTCCCCAATTTAACAAGCAAGTCCTGAAGCCTGGGACAGTACACATCACTACACAACTACCTGTGGCCACGACAGCTCTGCACCTCTACCGTGCAAGGGTCATCGGGACAAGTTGAGCAGTCAAAACGCCAACATGGCCCATGAGTGTCCATAAGGGTGCGACCCACCATCCATCCTTCGGCCCCCCGTGCGAGGAACACAGCTGCACCAGCCCCAGCTGGCCAATGTGGTGAGCACCTGCTGCCAAAAACACATTACCGCACACACTACCGCACGCACGACATCGGCCCTGGGGGGCACGGTCGCAGTGCGTGGCATCCCTACAGCCACGTCCCTTGCACCTCCACATCATCCTCCAGTCCGACTACAGAACTGCAGCCCCCCCCCCAGTGCTCACCCACACTTGACCACACCAAGGTCCAGTCAACAACCATGCTCCACCAGGAGACTCACCCAGAAGACATGGTCCACACACCTCGGACACACACAGCACCACGTTGACCCTCAGGCTACACAACTACATCCCCATGACTCCCGCGTCCCAAATATCAGCGCAGTCACCCCCGCAACCAGTTGAAGGCTGTGCCTTGCTAACCTGTCAATGTTTATCACAGCCAACAACACTTTGGTCTACACACCTGGATCAATAATGGCGTCACTATACAGTGTCCACCATTTCTCTTCACAAAATTCACCCTTAAATTTACATCTAACCCACAGATTACCCATGCCAAACATTTTTCACATTTCACTAATCTCAACCAAAGAAAGATGCTTTGCCATACACATGCCAGCCGAGCATGGCCCATATGCTCGGCTCGTTACACATTCCAAATTCATCAACCCCCATGGCTCTCTTCCCAAACCGAGAGTCCATAAATCATAACGGAACATCTGTGGAAGGTCACTCTCACACCATCATGTTCCACAGATGCTCCAATGGTTGTCCAGCAGGCTACGTCCATCCCTGTCCATTCAGTTCGACCCACGTCCATAGACCAACACAGCATGCCAGGTCACCACATGCTGGTTGTCCCAAAGTCTCAGGGAGAGGGTGCCAGGCCACATGCCTGGGTGGTCACTACATCAGGCCCAAGTTGGCCATCCACGGTGCCACCACCAAAGCGCGACCCACAACACCTCCCCCTAGTGGTCCTCAATATCTGCCATCCCAGGCTTGAGAAACCACCTCGGACTCCCCTGGAGGTCTTAACCCCCACCATGGTCCGGTGACCCTGCCAGCCTGAGCCACCAGCACGGACGGCGCCCCCCTAGACAAGGGACGCCACACTCCACCAGACCCCCGTGGGGCCCAGGTCATACTATGACACCCAAGGCTGAACCCCACGTCCAAATCTCGCCAGCACAGCCCCCCAGCTGGCTGGCATCACCAAATTTCTAAAGGGGCAACTCTTCCCCGAGGCCATCACCATTGACCTCTCCTGGTCCAAATCCCGCAGCCTGGGGACCAACTCTCCCCAAGGCTGTGCCAAATCAATTTCCCATTTTAATTTAATATTTAATTTCCTTTTAGAAATTTTCATTTCCTGTGCCAAACCGCAGCTGCAGGTAACAACTCCTACAGGTTGTTCTGCCCCTCCCTGCAGCTGCTCCAAATTCCCTATGGGGACCAAATCGTCAGAGGCTCGATCTCCCGATCCCTCGCTGTCCGAATCCAGCCCGGAGCCAAGACACTCCCCCAACTGGTTGTTTACTTTTGGAGCCTCCATTGCCAAATCGTAGTGTACGGTGAGGGTCCCCTTGGTCACCTCAACCACCTCCTCGGACCAACTCACCTCATCCCCCAAACTCCTTTGGGCCTTGTCATACCCTCCCCTTATGAGACTGTCACAGGTCTCCAGCCGCTGGATCACATCATATACATCATCATCCCCCATAAATTCCGGCTCCGACAGGTCTTCCCCAATATCCTCAATAAATACCCGGTCCGGCTCCACCACACGGACCCCCAATAATGTTATCCCCTCTTGCTTCGAACCACCGCCCTGGTGCTGCAAGAATTCTAATCCATCCCCCGGTTGGGGTGTTGTGGCATCCACCCGGTCCCAATAAACAACCAGGCCAGCAGGTGGAAAACATTCCCTGTTACAATTTGCACATTCCACGCTCACCTGTGCGCATTCCACAATTGCCATTCCCTGTTCCTGAGCCACATGCACATCTGCATGGCCGTACTCTCTCCCATTCCCTCTTGGCACTCCACGCTCACCTGTGAGCACTCCCCGTTTACCTGTGGGCATTCCCCATCTACCTGTACACATTCCCCATCCACCTGTGGACATTCCCCATTAGCTTCTTCACATGCCGTTCCTGGTGCAATTCCCAATTTGCCTCCCCCCATTCCGATTCAAATTTTGCCACCTTTGGCTTCTCCTGTGCCCCGATGACACCATTCATTCGTCCTTCCCTCAATTCATTCGTCCAGGCATCCATTTTGTTAATCAGTCCCTCAATTTTTTTACTCTGAGCATTCATTTCCCTCTTTTAATTCATTTTTCATTTCTCCCATTTTATCATTTATTCCCCAAATTTCGTCCTTCAATTCCCGACTGGCTCGCTCACTGTTCTCCCTCATGTTATTTTCCAACCCCTCACTGTGTGCGTTCATGTCTCCCATCTGCTTTCCCAATCGCTCCATAATTTGCATTAAGGCCTGGGTGTCTATGGAGGCCGTCCCTGTGGCGGGGGAAGTTCCGACGCTATCCTCCAATTCCCCCATTTCCGGCTCACTCCCTAAACTGACAGAAGCCTTGCTATGCACCTCCATTTCGTCGACCTCTGACATCCGCTTTTCGGAAGGTCGTTTCCCACACGTGCATTTATTTTAATTCCAAAAAAACAAAATTTAAATTTGTCGAAGACGTGATATCGCGCTCCGTACACCCGATCGACTATTCAAATTTCTCCGCCCCGATTATAAAAATTTCGGTTCCAAATGCTGGGCGGGGTTTTTCACCCAGCCAGCGTCGACTCGCTACCTCCGGACAAAAAAATTGTCCGCTAGGTTCGAATCCCTAACTCCTGGCACCAAATGTCGCGCAACCGCCGAAATTAATATCAGGCGGTCACGGATGCCGATCGCGAAGGCCTTAACCCCTGAGGCAGAAACTCAATGGCGGACTCAGAAACCAAAGCTACCCAAGCGCGTGGGATGGAGGGCAGCGGCGAGAGCCCCTCAGCATTATCTATTAAAATCAATCACCCGGAAAACTGCGTTCAGGTATATGTACAAAAATAATGCAAGGGTTTATTAAATAAAGGCAGGGACAGGAAAAGCACGCGCCGGTAAATCTAATGCCTAAATCGGGATCCCGCACACCAGACCTCAAACACGAACAGGGGGGATGAAATATGAAAGAAACACATTCGTTATGTTATTGTGAACGCGGAGCTCAGTCTTATCTGGTCTCATCGTCTTCCAGTGTAACACGGCCCCGCTCGGCCACACTCCAAGCCTCTCGCCGCTCCCACGAGGTCCGTGCACCAAGCTCCAAAGCACTGAGCACCGCTCCATGCACCAGCACCGCTCCAAGCACCACGAGGTCCCACAGCAGGACAGCGAGCTCCACTCGGGCTACACCTCAGCCCAACTCGGGCTGCGCAAGACGAAAAAGAGCTGCAATAGCGAGTCACTTTTCTGCGTCTCTCGAACCACTGCCAGAAGCAACTGCTCTGAACAAACTGCGTGCACTCCACCGAACTCTCCACTCAACTCCAACTCGTCTCTCCTCTCAACTCGCCTCTCAGGAATGTAACTGCTTTCCCGACTCGACTCGTCTCACTCCAAAAATGGCGTTCAGCCCTCGTTAATCTGACCTTCTTCGTGACGTCAGCCCTGGCGCGCTGCCAGCCAATCAGTCTCTTCCACCGACTCACCGGCTCGCCCAGGTGCACGCCCACTGCGTCACTCTCACTCGCCCTCCCTGCTCCTGCTCCTGGTGTCATGGCACGTGGTACCCAAGGTGGATAGGCCTGTCGGAGGTGTAAACGGCGGCGGCCATGCGGTGGTGTCCTGGCCTGGTTTCTTCCTAAGTCATGTCAGGGGGGAGGGCGTTATTTAGTGATGCACTAAGGATCCGTCGGAATGTCTATGTGGTGTGCGGTGCCAAAAGGGACAAAGGTTTGGCTAACCAGGTGAGGACACACAGAGGCACTACTCCTTACTCCCTACACTACTTAACACCCGAACCTCATGGTAGATCCACAAGTATACTCCTTACCCGACAAAACGCTTACACATGAATTTATTACAGGTAGTTTTCCTTACCGCGACACCTCGAAGCATGTTACCTACTCAGCTCTATTCTGCTCTACATATCAATACCCGCCAGACATAACAATATATATATATATATATATTGTTGCGGATTCGGGGGTCGGTACTCCCGTTACCGGGGGGGGGGGGGGGGGGGTTAAACCGCTTGTCTTCTAAGTTGGCCGTTCCCCCAACCCTAGAGGTTATAACGCCCCTTCCGGTCGGGAGTAGCCAGGGTGATTGGTCAATGAAGTCCCAAATACCTGAGTGCTACCCCCGGCCATGAAGCAGGGAGATAACTCCTGCTCGGCCCGCGGACAAGATGGAATTTGCCGAGCGGTTAGCAATCCGAAGCCCCAGCCATTAACAAAAGGACTAAAGCCGATTAAAGCGGTTCCGAATCGTGCCACAGGTACTTAATGGAGAGAAAAGACGAAGACGATCGAATAAGGAGAAAACAGAAAGGACAGGGCAATTTATTAACAATTTGTACAATTAGAAGAGGAAACGAAAGAAGGGAATGTACAAGGAAGAGGAAGAAGCAGACACAGGGCAACCTTATACAGTCTTAATTAGCATGCTCAGGACAACACAAAAACAGACTTACACGAAAGGGTAGTGGTAGGAGGAGAAGGGTCCAGGCAGATGGTCGGGGAGGAAAGGTCCAGGCAGATGGTAGGCGTCGAGGTCCGGCTCCAGGTTCACTCGAGTCCGGCTCCGGGTGTTGACTCGTACCGCGGCAGCAGCGAGCGTGTACTGTTGGCACGCGGTCGGACCTTATACGTGGCGGGGGGGGGGGGGGGGGGGGTGGTCCTTCGCACGGCCGTATGCGCAGTTCAATACAATCGATGATGCAATCTCCCCCCAACCTCCGCGCAGTCTGTGCCCTCTCTCTTCTCTCTCCTCTTGGGCTTCTCTCAACAACCGCACTTCTCTCCCTTTTTTTGGGTAAAGGCGCCGCGCTTGCGCTTATATAGCCCGTGTAGAAATCAAGCCGCGCTTCATCGAGCCACGCCTATCAATGAGCTCACCTCAGCCCTGGTTGGCTCGCCGACAGGGCCACGCCTCGGTCTCGGCATTCCGCCCCCTTCTTCTCCGGCTTGACCGCGTGCGTAATGGCGGCCGGGGCGAGCGCTAAGGTGGCTGCGACTGGCAGAGGCGCGTACCAATTTGGAGAGAGGCAAGCCGCAAAATGAATGGAACCGAAAAGGACCTATCTTATTTAATTAATGCAACGCAGATTCAACTATTGGGAACACAGCCTTGACTAAACACAGATTAAGGAAATAACTGAAAGGTTCCTATGGTGTCCTATGTGTTGCTTGTGGACTAACTATGGGTGCAACCTTTTTAAATGAAGAGAATTATTTACAAAAATTATTATTTACAAGTGAGGGGTTCTCAAAACCGCAACACTGCACCCTCCATTCCTCCAGGCACGTCCCGTGCCGACAAAACTTTAACTTAATGTGACACTTAGGTGTGGTAACCCTCTACTTTTAACATCACCCTGAGTGTGACAGTTTTACACACTAAATATGTCCCGCCTGCTGTGTTGCATTCTACCTATCAGGGTCATTCCCACAGACTAACCGAATTGCGGAATGGTCTTCAAAACTAAACATAAAGCTGGTGGGGAGCATTATTTACAAGAACACTACTATTAATTTGATTATTTACAACACTGCAACCCAGGACCTGTCTTTTGGGAGACAAAAGCAGATGTTTGGAAAAGAGGAAAATCATTGCCATGCACTGCACTGATACACCATACAATAAGCACCAATATGCACCAATCATGAAAATGCACAAAAAGCACCAAGAAGCACCATCACCAAAAATGCACAGTCATCACATTTTAAAAGATAATAAATGATGACGTCTTCTTCTTCTCTTCTCTGCTGGGCCGATGTTTCTGGTTGATCTTCACGCTTGCTGCCTATTTAATAATAAAAAGGGCACAACCCGTGTCCACTTTTTTTTTTAAATTAAGGCCAGCAGGGGCCAACTAAGGTGGTCCACCTGCTTGGCATAGGTGCCACCTTGACCGTGGTCCGCAAGCAAAATGCTGCTGGCAGCAGTGGCCGGTCCCCAGCAGAGGTGTCAGGCCCCAAAACGTGGGGTCCATAAGGTGCTCTGCCACAGAACGTGTGGTCCATACGGTGGTGCTCGGCCACAGAACGTGTGGTCCATAAGGTGGTGCATCAGTGCAGGCCGGAAGCAGCAGAGGTGCAGGCACACAACTGCGGACACCTGCGCACTCCACCCCGGGCCCAAAAGAAACAAGCCATGAGTGGGGAAGGAAGGACAAAGCGAAGCAGCGGGGCAAGATCGCAAGAGTACACGTTAAAACAAGGCAATGCAGACATGAAGGGTGCTGGAGAGCAAGCGGAGAAAGCTCGTCCCTAGCGTACATCCCCCCCATGTCACCTACCCTACCCTTGCCCCGACCCCATATTTACACAACCTACAAATTTACCAATTCCGTCGCTACGTCTTGTCTTTCCCATATCTCCCCTCTATGCCAAATTCGGCACCAATCCCCCCATAAGGAGGGAGAGATGGAATATAAACAATGTCTCACCCACGTCATGATGCATCTTACATTCCAAACATCTGCAAAATGTGGTGTGGAGTCCTGTCACCTTAGTGAGTGGATGCGGATGGTGCGAAGAGATTTGCTCCTATCTAACTTCTAAATGACATTAACACTTTTATTCTACCTGGGGTCTTTCCCTGCCAAACCATTGGCCATTTTACTCTATGCGGTTCTAAAAACCAATTCCCATCGAACATACTGTGGTGCTCACCAATTTGGGGTCTCACTCCCCCGATTCTACTCCCTGTGCCCTCGCACAATTTCAGGGCTGGGTCGTGGGGCTCCCCTAGCAGGTCTACTTACCTGCGCACCTCCGCCACTGCAGTTGCCTCCCGAGCTTACCTGCTCCTCACCCTAACCTACCTGGGGGAAGGCCCTCTGACTCTCTCACCCCCTACCGCCCTCTCTGGCGTCAGGCTACCCGGGTCCTCCCCATAGGATCCCGGGCCCCCATTGGACTCTATCTGGCTCCCAGAGCCTACCTGTGGCCTCACCTGGCTGACAGACTAACAGTGGCGGAGTGCCCAACCAACCATTCTCACTAACAGGCCACACGCCCAGCCAATTTATCTCATGAATGCACCCCTCAAGCAGTACTCTGCTACTCTCGCACCACCGATGCCAATATCCAACCACAATTTACCTACTCCCTCTACCTACTTTTAAACTACCTTCCCCAGGTACTCGTGAGGGGGTCCAAGTCCGTCCTTCCCCCATTCACTCCTTCGCACCATCCATTCCACACTACTCACTCCACACTCCACTCACTCCACACCATTGATTCCACACAACCATTCTCCATACACCTGCATTTCACTTGCACACCTTGCAAGCCATTCACTCAATACAATGCCATTCATCACACTCACCAAAAAGAACTTCCATACCAATTCCACATTTCAGCACTCTCACTCCAAACACATAGCATCATCTAATCTAACTACTGCCCTTCTATTACTCGTGCTTCCCTGTCACCCCTTATACTATTGCACATCCCACGTCATTATCAACCAAACTAATCTCTCTACGTCCCCTCTACCGGTATCAATGTCACTACTTAAATCTACAGTTACCTATGGACATTTTTCTAAATCCCTATACATTAACCTAACCCTCCCGGGCTAGTTTGTACAGCCAATCCCCATAAAACTACTGCTCATGTGCCCCCAAGATACAATGTGAGGGATGGTAGATCTGCCATCTCTCTACTCCGTATACCATTTACCATCACTATCGCCATTAGTCCACTGCACTATGAGCCTCGGTGCGGGAAATACATTTCCATAGCTCGACTTTGAAAAGCCGGCTATCTGTGCGGATGGTTGGTCTACTGTTGGTTGGGTCCGTCCAACATCGATTCTGGGGAGGAGGCATACTCGGTCCGAGATTCCATGGTCCATCCCGGCACGGAGCCTTGCGGTCTCTGGCCCGATGACCCCAACCTCACCTGGTCGGAACACCGCCCCCGCCAGGGGGCGCAGGTCTGACCTGGCCTTTCTCCCCCGAAACCGTGCCGTTCGCCGCTATGACGCGGCCCCGACCATACAGGGCGGGCCCCGGCCCCAATTGTGAACGGCGCTCTGAACAGAAGCGACGCGGCTACGATCCCGGCCGGCCCTTGCAGCACACAAAGAGCATCACGCCCGAGCGCTCGCGTCGGCTATACGTCGGCCTAAACGCTGCCCCGGTCAACGTCGATGCTTCCCTCGCATGCTCACACCACTCTGTCCTCCTCTCACTCACCAAACGCGGCGCTCCAACGCCTCTCATACATCCCATACACTTTGTCACAGCACTCGCTCGTGCATACCCCTTTCTTACGCACTCTGTTACGCACCACTCCTCTCGCGCACCTTCTTGCGCACTCATCCTACTCGCACACTCCATTGCACACCACTCCTCTGTTACATACTCCGTAACACTCACCACGGGTGTGCATTCCAGCATCCACCCACTCACGCGCTCCGGTGTGCTCCCACGCACACACTCCACAACCAGCCCAGGTGTGCATTCTCGCACCCGCTCCTCATCCATCTCACTCTCTGTATCGCTCGTCGTTCCACACTCCGTTTCACACTCCTCCCACTCACATTCACACTCTGTAACACACTCGCTCCTCGGCGCACACTTTTTTCTCACACGCGTGCCATTGCCATTCACACAGCACACCACGGACCTTCCACAAGCGCCCGGATTACGCCTGAATCCCAAGCGCATGAAAAATCTTTTCGTGCCAAACACTTTTCTGAAACATCTTTTCGTCCCATATACTACCCGGTTCACCTTTGGGATTCTTCTTCTTCGCTCGACCACCTGCAAACTTTCCATTTGGTTAATAAGTACAGCATCACGATGTGAGCACAGACTTTGTACATTTTCCCTCGCTTCCTTCTGCGAGTGCTTTTCTACGTCTGCGGTCTCTCCAATTTCCACTATTTGTTCGGTTTTAATTTCTTTTTCCTTTCCCTCGATGACCGCTGCCTCTAATAAAATTTTCTTTTCTACTTCGGCAGTTGCCGGCTTCCCTATACCCCGGGTCGCGATTTCTATACCCATCCACATGTCTGTGCTTTGCTCCACTTCGCTTTTCCCGTGCTCCTCAAACCGCGCTACCTCGTCGCGTGCCTGTGTGCCTCTCCCGCGCAACTCGCGGTCTCTACCCCCCCCCCCCCCCCATCTGCTTTACCTCGTACGTGGCCTTGTCCCTCGCCAACCCCTCATTAATTTCTCGGGCTTGGCCACCCATATCCTTCAATTGGCCCCCTAATTTGCCCTCTAATCCTACCAATTTGACTTCTAGGCCCCCAATTTGGCTTCCCAATTGCTCCCCCATTTTGTTTTCCATATTATTTATTTCCCAGGTGGTTTTATCACTGTTACGCCTTGCTTCGTCCCTTAATTCTCTCATTTCCTCCCTCCTTTTATCATTGTCGCACTTTGACTCTGCCATGTATTCGCTGAATCGTGCCATAAACTGCTGCAGGTCAAAGGCCGCGGGCACAGCGGGTTCGGCTCTCGCCGCCATGTGCGAGGCGCTGCCATTTTGTGCACCTGCAACCCCCTCTACCGCACCTTCTTTAACCTCCTCCTCCATCTCTCCCACTTCTTCCCTGGGGTCCTGGGTTGCTCTAAACCTTCTTCTATTCCCCCCACCGGCATTCAATCGCGTTGACTATCCATGGCACGACTCAATTTGGATCTTGTAAAAATTTTGGCCGCTCGAAAATTTGACCAAAATTTTCAGATTATATAAAAATTTGGTTCGGGTGCAATCCCACTCCCAGACACCAATTGTTGCGGATTCGGGGGTCGGCACTCCCGTTACCAAGCAGGGGTTAATCCCCTTGTCTTTTAAGCTGGCCGTTCCCCCAACCCTAGAAGTTATAACGCTCCTTCCGGTCGGGAGGAGCCAGGGTGATTGGTCAATGAAGTCCCAAATACCTGAGTGCTACCCCTGGCTGTGAAGCAGGGAGATAACTCCTGCTCGGACTGCGGACAAGATGGAATTTGCCGAGCGGTTAGCAATCCGAAGCCCGAGCCATTAACAAAAGGACTAAACCCGATTAAAGCGGTTCCGAATCGTGCCACAGGTACTCAATGGAGAGAAAAGACAAAGACGATCGAATAAGGAAAAAACAGAAAGAACATGGCAATTTATAAACAATTTGTACAATTAGAAGAGGAAACGAAAGAAGGGAATGTACAAGGAAGAGGAAAAAGCAGACACAGGGCAACCTCATACAGTCTTAATTAGCATGCCCAGGACAACACAAACAGACTTACACAAAAGGGTAGTGGTAGGAGGAGAAGGGTCCAGGCAGATGGTCGGGGAGGAAAGGTCCAGGCAGATGGTAGGCGTCGAGGTCCGGCTCCAGGTTCACTCTAGTCCGGCTCCGGGTGCTGACTCGGACTGCGGCAGCAGCGAGCGCGTACTGTTGGCACGCGGTTGGACCTTATACGTGGGCGGGGGGGGGGGGGGGGTGGTCCTTCGCACGGCCGTATGCGCAGTTCAATACAATCGATGATGCAATCTCACCCAACCTCCGCGCAGTCCGTGCCCTCTCTCTTCTCTCTCCTCTCGGGCTTCTCTCAACAACCGCACTTCTCTCCCTTTTTTTGGGTAAAGGCGCCGCGCTTGCGCTTATATAGCCCGCGTAGAAATCAAGCCGCGCTTCATCGAGCCACGCCTATCAATGAGCTCACCTCAGCCCTGGTTGGCTCGCCGACAGGGCCACGCCTCGGTCTCGGCATTCCGCCCCCTTCTTCTCCGGCTTGACCGCGTGCGTAATGGCGGCCAGGGCGAGCGCTAAGGCGGCTGCGACTGGCAGAGGCACGTACCAATTTGGAGAGAGGCAAGCCGCAAAATGAACGGAACCGAAAAGGACCTGTCTTATTTAATTAATGCAATGCAGATTCAACTATTGGGAACACAGCCTTGACTAAACACAGATTAAGGAAATAACTGAAAGGTTCCTATGGTGTCCTACGTGTTGCTTGTGGACTAACTATGGGTGCAACCTTTTTAAATGAAGAGAATTATTTACAATAATTATTATTTACAAGTGAGGGGTTCTCAAAACGGCAAAAATATGTATATATACTGGTTGGGTAATTTTGTATATACACGTCTTATATGTATATATGTATATATATATATATATATGTATATATATATATATATATATATATGTATTGGGTTGGGGTTGGCCTTTTTCGGGAACCGTGGTTGTTGTTGTTTTTCGGTCCCCTATTTGAAGCAATGTTTTACTGCCGGATGCCCTTCCTGACGCCAACCCTTTTTGCCGCCTTTAACGACAAAGAGGGAATTACCAGTGAACTGGTACTCAATTAGCCGACCTCGGAAGGTCGACAGGCTGAGTCAACCCCCCTGGCGTTAATTCAGCAATCGACCGGGATTCGAACCCAGGATCCTTGGATCCTAAGCCGGCACCCTAGCCGCTAGCCCAACACCAGGGATGTGTGTGTGTGTGTGTGTGTGTATATATATATATATATATATATATATATATATATATATATATATATATATATATATATATATATATATATATATATATATATATATATATATATATATATATATATATATATATATATATATATATATATATATATATGTATGTATATGTATTGGGCCACGCCTCGGTAATATACATTTAAAAGCTATTTTTTTAGCTTTTTATTTGTGATAAAACCGTGTTCAAATAATGTAAATAAAATAGCTTAAATAACCAAATAAAAATCTATTTCAAAGCTATTTTTTTCACATGCTATTTTTTACCATTCTTTCATTCCAAAACTGGCTACTTAAATGTATATTTTTTCGTATGGAGAAAAATAGGAAAAAAAGATTTTTGTATGTATTTGTTTCCTATTTTTCTTCTATTTTTTGTTCTCAAACTGGATATTTAAAATATATTTTCACCTATTTTGTCCTTTTTTTTTGCTCCAAAACTGGCTATTTAAAATATATTTTTCTCCTATTTTTTCCTATTTTTGTTCCTCCAAAACTGGCTATTTAAAATATATATTCTCCCTTTTTTCCTATTTTTGTTCCAAAACTGGCTATTTAAAATAAAAAGATCTATTTTTGTTATAAAAATGGCTATTTAAAATTTATTTTCCTATTTTATTCATATTTTTGTTCCAAAACTAGCTATTAAAAAAAATCTAATTTTTTTTCATTTTTTGGTTCCAAAACTGGCTGTTTAAAATATATTTTTCTCCTATGTTTTTCCTTTTTTTTGTTCCAAAACTGGCTATTAAAAATACATTTTCCCCTATTTTCCCTACTTTTTTCTGAAACTGGTTATTTAAAATATATTTTCTTATTTTTTTGTTCCAAAACTCACTATTTAAAATACATTTTCTCTATTTTTTTGTTTAAAATGGACCTATTTAATATCTTTTTCCCTATTTTTTTGTTCCAAAACTCACTATTTAAAATGTATTTTTTCATATGCAGAAAAATATGAAAAAAGTTTCCTCATATTTTTCTCCTATTTCTCTTCTATTTTTCCCTTAATTGTTTGCAAAGCAATTCTCACAGTGTGCTTGGTGATTTTAATTACTTCCTGATTTCTGAGTTTGGTGTGCTTGCTTTCAGAGACATTGCATTCATCCATCATCTATTAATAACTTTGTTCTTTCCATTATTTTTACATCTTCCATCCGCAGTGCCCAGTTTCACTTCCTTGCATCAATAGTGGACTGAAAAAGGCTTGATACATACAATTTTATGGATAATGGGTGTTTATGTGCTTCATGATACCACCTAGTTGGCTCCACTCATTCCTGGCTGACTTTATTATTCATCTAATGGCTAATTATGCTCCTCCTGATGCTTCTGTAACGTCTCCAACGTAAAAAAGGTTTTCACCTTTTTGGTTTACGAGTTATCAAGTGACCATTATATTCGTCATGTGTGTGTGTGTGTGTGTGTCTGTCTGTCCGCAGCACAACTACCCGATGCTATCATCCGATCTTGATCAAACTTGGGTGGGAGGTTGATATAATGAACTAGTTGTGTCTTGCCTAGAGTGGGCGTATTGCGCCCATTGTGGGCGAAGCCACGCCCAAAAAAGATGTCTTTTTAGGGGTAATCGAGTTCAAGCTACATCTTCTCTGAGGGGTTTGGTGGAATCTGACAGGGGTTTCGGTATTTGGTTAGGCCAATGTCATGTGTTTAGCCCCACGGAGCTCGATTTTTCATTTTCGCGTCGAGGTCACAAGGTCACGAAATTTAGAAAAGTCGGTTTTTGATCGTTTTATGACATTGTTCGCTTCCTGATAGGGTAAAATGTCGAACATGATCTTATATTATCACATACATCATGAAATACAAGTTTTCCAACAAATTTGAGAATCTTCGACCTTCGACCTTTGACCTTTGAAGGTCACAAACGTCAAAGTTTCAAAGTTGTCGGAATCGAACCGAATTTTCGGTATTGTGTAGCTAACTAACCTCATCACTGATTATAAATTATTTTCTATCTCATTTCAAGGTCAGTAACCTTCGTTTTGACATTTCCGGGCCTGGCCTGTCCGGGCCTGTTTCGGTTATAGTCCGTCCTTTGTCATTGAATACCGCTCGCTCGTGAACCATCGTCGTCTCCTGACTTGTCCAAATTAAATTCTGAGCATCTTTTGTTCTTCATCTTTCTCTTTAAATTATTTATCCTCACAACTTTTGCATGTGAAATTTCCCTATTTTGTTACCAAATTTCCAGTCACACCACTGCATCTCTTGTGCCACCATATATAACACTGCCTCCATCAAATTGAATTGATGACATCCAACTCTTTTCCCGCATTTGGATGAAAACTATTGTCTGCTCTTTTTTTCCCTTTCTCATTCTTTGCCACACACCATAACCAACCTTCATTTTTTAAAATGTTTACATGTAAAGCTTTTCTTCTCTATTATACTTTTCCCATTTTGGAAACATCTTTTGCTTCTTTTTCACTTTTAGCATTTAATACTAAGTCATTGGGCTGGAAAGGTGGCCTCGAGGTACACACACACACACACACACACACACACACACACACACACACACACACACACACACACACACACACACACACACACACACACACACACACACAAATTATTCATTTCATTTTTAACAAATCAAAGTTACCAAAACATTACCAAAAAACTATTTCACCAAAACATTACCAAAAAACTATTTCACCAAAACATTACCAAAAAACTATTTCACCAAAACATTACCAAAAAACTATTTCACCAAAACATTACCAAAACGACTTTTACCATTTTACAGGCAAGAGCTGCCTTCTGAGACCATTTTTAACAAGTACTCTTGGTACTGGATCATATTGTTATGTTTGTGGGGGTGAAAGACCTTAGGAAAGTCAAAATCGTATAAATTAGCATGCCAATTAGCATGCCAGTGTCACAAAGAAGAAGCCATCTCGATGTGTCTAAGTTGGGTTGAATGTCCGGTCATGTGTTTTGGTATCTCCACATGGCGGAGTGGAGTTGTGCTATCTCGGTAGAGTCTGCAAGGTTAAATTCCCATGTATGTGCTTGCCTCCCTGTGATTTTTTCCCCCAATGCTCTTATAAAACTCAGCCGGCCAGGCAATGGACTCATTCGCTCGCCATGCCGCCAGGTCCGACAGACCCAGCACATTTGCCAATCGGCAAGTAAACCCTGACGTCATCCGAACATTCCCGAACAGAGATTAGACTCAGCCCCCCGACGACTTGTAACGAGGTGGCCACACACCGGCCTTCATGATTGGTGGAGGCACGATGGGATGATTGAGTAGCACTTGGTGATTGGACAGAGTGTGACGTCACCGATCGAACATTCGAGAGCAGAAGGACAAAAAAGACACCGTCTCGCCATCTTTGTCTCTCACTCTTCTGGTCCTGGCTGTGTGGCGGACGGTCGCTCCTCTCATGCGCGCTCGTGCAGAGAACCTTCGGAGCATTGTTGGGTTTTTGCAACGTTGGAGGAGGAGGAGGAGGAGGAGGAGGAGGGCAGGGGGGGTGGGCGGGGTGTTGTTGGACTATGGGTTTTTTCGGGGGAGCTGGGGCCGCGTTGCGCATGGTGGTGGAAGCGAGGAAGGGCTGGTTGAGTGCCTGCTCGCGCCTGGGCATTTTCTGACGCGTGGGTTCGGCGCCATTATCGGCGTGCGTCCAGCACAAGCGGCTACAACGACAGCAGTGACCAACGTGCTCTCGATGCATTTGGGGCCAGAGCTGAGGGTCAGCCCTACGTAAGGGAAGTTATTTTTTATTTCTCTTTCCCCCTTGTTTGTATACGAGTCTGATTGGAGACGTCTGAACTTAGGAAATAGTTTTTAACCTCACATTCATTTTAATTCCTTGCATTACTTTCATTAAATCATTATTTGTTGACTTTCGATTTCTTCTTTTGTTTCGTTTCTTTGTTCTGTGGGATTGGATTAACCCCGTTCCTGATTAACCCTGTTCCTGATTAGATAAGGCTTTGGGCCTTTCCCACGCGCGCCAAAGACAATCCCACCAAGGTTCAAAATATGCCTTGGAGTTATAGCTCGTTTCGGCTATTTGTCTGAGGCCGGTCTTCCTCGGTCACGGACAGGACAATATGCTTTATCAAGGTCAACTAAAACATGATGTGCTTTACTTTTCTTTGCAAAAACTTCTCTTGGCGTTGCCTCAAAATATAAATCTCCTGTTTGTTTTATCGATCTTCCTGGCATAAACAGTTGAACTTTCTAGCATTAAAACAAACTTGTTTATATTTGTTACGTCTTCTTTCAACCAGCGTTTCAAAAACTTAAAGGGCTTTCTCAATTACTTTAACTCTGCTGTAAGAGGAAACCAATAAACGGTCCCCTTCATATTGAACAATGGCACAATAGTGCTATTTGCCAAAACTTTAGAGATTATTTTAACTTCAGATCCATTTTATTTTCCTTGTTAATTAGACAAATGTACTTGTTTCTTGCACCAATATTTTTGAAGTTTATTGGACTTTTGTGAGAGCACCAACATTCCAACCCAGGGGTTTAAATGGGAACACGAAGCCAAACACGGGGGTTCAGAAGGGCACAACAATGTAATGTGTGGTAAAATTATATCCAGTTGTGTTAAACTAAGGGGAAATGACGAGTACTGCAATTGAAGATAGTCGTGGTGTAATTGCTTCCCTTTGACCGGTGTCAAAACTACAGTTTTTTTTCCCCTATTGTTGGTTCATCCAGTTTAGAGGTGCCTAAATTGCCCTTTGCAAAATAAATATCCCTTTTCTTAACTTCATTTCTGTCGGTTAGTAAATGTACACATATGGAACACTGAAATAGTGAATGATGGGATTCTACTAGCTATGCTGTAAGAGAGCTGTTTGTCTGTGTGACGCAATTTATCAGAGAGGGCTGAACAGGACTTCGTCAAATTTTCAGAGGTCATCAGTGAGTTCTAGGGAGTGTTTTGGGGAATTTTTGTCCCCCGTCGCACCAAGAGAGCGAAAGGGGGACTATGGTTTTCCCCTCCGTCCGTGCGTGCGTGCGGGCGTGCGTGCATGCATAAGCGAAGGACCGAATTCTAATTTGGTGTGTGGGTGCAACCCACGTCAAAATCAAAGATGGCCGCCGCCATGTATGTCTGACACCATGTATGTCTGAACCTTGTGAGCGGAATATCTTGAAAAACAAGTGATGTACCAACGTCTAATCTGGTGTGTGGGTGTACCTAGGCATAAGCAAGAACGCTATTGAAAATTGGGTCGCCACGTCAAAATCCAAGATGGCCGGCGCCATGTATGTCTGAACATTGTGAGTGGAATATCTTGAAAAATAAGCGAAATACCAACTTCTCATCTGGTGTGTGGGTGTATCTAGGTATAAGGAAGAACGCTTTTGAAAATTGGGTCGCCACGTCAAAATCCAAGATGGCCGCCACCATATATATGTCTGAACCTTGTGAGTGAAATATCGTGAAAAATAAACGAACTACTAACGGCTAATCTGGTGTGTGGGTGTATCTACACATAAGGACGAACGCTATTGAAAATTGGGTCGCCACGTCAAAATCCAAGATGGCCGCCGCTATGTATGTCTTTTTCATCCGCAGCTCAATGGAATACTGCTCTCCCCTCTGCGCTGGTGCTCCTGCCTCACACCTAGCTCGTCTTCACGCTGTTGAAACCAAAGCATTCAGAATCATTGGAATCTCCCGCGATGAAGCTAACTCCAAGGGCCTCTCACTCACTCACCGCAGGCAGGTTGGTGGTCTTTCCGTCTTCTACCGACTCCTCTCTGGCCTTGCCCCCCCCCCCCAGCTCTCTCTGGGCTCTGTCCCGCAAATATTCCTACAGGTCGCACAAGATCTGCCTGCAACCCTCTTATGGTTAAACTGCCAAAATCAAGACTCTCTGCTCAACCTTCACTCCTTCATTCCTCTTTTCTCCCGCCTCTGGAACAAACTCCCTCACTCTCTTCAATCCCACTCCACCCTCCAGGTCTTTAAAACAGCTGTTCACCACCATCTCTTATCTTCCCCAATCCAAAACCTTGATCTTTTCTACCCCCGCTAATTTCACCCCAATTCCACTTTTTTGAAATACCAACTTCTGTCCTGGAAGTCCTTGGTGTCCTAGTGTTTTATACTTCTCCCTCCCCCCGCCCCTTCCCACGCCTCCTCCCCCCAAGCCCTCTCCCTTCCACACATCTCCCTGCTCTCAAATGTTGTGTTTGTGTGCTTCCCCTTCTCTCCCCATATTGTCTTCCGCTCCCTCTTTTTATATATTTTGTTTTTCTGGTTGGTTTGTTTGTGAAGTAAATGTTAGCGCTTTCACGAGCCTCGATTCAGTATACAAAAAAAACAACAAAAAAAACATTGTTAGCAGAATATCTTGAAAAATAAGCGAAGTACCAATGTCTAATCTGGTGTGTGGGTGTATCTAGGAATAAGGAAGAATGCTATTGAAAATTGGGTCGCCACGTCAAAATCCAAGATGGCCACCTTGCGTCTTCCACGTTGTCAACTCACATCATTTCACCGACGGAGGACCGAGGCGTAACGCTTGTTTTTTTGACTTTTGAAATTTTTTTACAGTTGCCTTTGTAGCTATGTGAAAGGTAATATTAAATGATCCCTGACCCTGTTCCTTAGTGGGTGGAGGGATGTGCTTTCGGCACACACAAGCAGTATATAAAAAAAGCAAATTGCTTTTCTTCAAAATGCCAACAAGATTAGAACAGCTCCGGGCAATGCCTGGTACCAATGCTAGTATTAAATAAGACAATTATATTTATGTATGTACAGTCGTGACCAAAAACCTTGGCACCATTGCACCATTTCTTCCAAAATATTGTTGAAAAAAAATATCTTTATTCACATTTGTATTTCTTCGGTTTGCAGTGGAACAAAACAAAAAAAGCTGAAAAAAACTACTAAATCTTAGTCTATCAGTTTTTGACTCGTTCTCAATTTCATTCAAAAAATCGTCCTCAATTTCTCAAAATCGTCCTCAATTTCCACACAGAAATCCTAAAATGGCCCAGACAACATTATTGGCACATTTTAGAAGTTATAAGAAATAATTAGGTTTCAAGCAGGTGATTCTCCTTTACTTTGGAATTGATCTTACCTACGGTGAGTTGCAGGTGCTTGCAATATAAAAATCACCCATTCAACCAGTTTGAATAGAGAAAAGGAGTCATTCTGCTGTTTCGTGTCACTGTGTGTACCGCAATGAGCATGGAGAAAAGAAAGAAAACCAGAGAATTGTTTGAAGAGGTCAGACACAAGATTGTAGCCAAGCATGGACAATCTCAAGGCTCCAAGTCCACCTCCAGAGACCTTGATTGTCCTGTGTCCACCATACGCAATGTTATCAGGAAGTCTAAGGCCCATGGCACTGCAGCCAACCTCCCGGGACGTGGACACAAGAGAAAACTTGATCGACGATTGCAGCATCGGTTTGTTCGATTGGTGGAGAAAGCACCTCGATCAACTGCCAAACAGATTCAAGCTGACCTTCAGACACAAGGTATGACAGTTTCAACTCGCACTATCCGTTGCCAACTCAATGAAAGGGGGTTCTATAGTAGGAGCCCATTGCTGAGAGATACATAAGAAAGCCTGACTGGAGTTTGCCAAAACACACCTGAACAAGCCAAAATCCTTCTGGGAGAATATGCTGTGGACAGATTAGAACAAATTAGAGCTTTTTTTGGAAAGCACATCATCTCTATGTTTACAGAAAACAAAATGAAGCCTTCAAAAAAAAGAACACCTTCCCTACAGTCAAACATGGAGGAGGTTCAGTGATGTTTTGGGGTTGCTGTGCTGCCTCTGGCACTGGGTGCCTTGAATGTGTGAATGGCATCATGAAATCAGGAGGTTACCCAGGCATTTTGGATGGCAATGTTCAACCCAGTTTCAGAAAGCTGGGTCTCTGTCGAAGGTCATGGGCCTTGCAGCAGGACAATGACCCAAAACACACTTCAAAAAGCACCCAGGTATGGTTCAAGACAAAATGCTGGAATGTTCTGAAGTGGCCAGCAATGAGTCCAGATCTAAATCCCATTGAACACCTGTGGGGAGATATGAAAACAGCAGTTGGGAGAAGGAACCCATCAAATCTGGGAGAACTGGAGCAGTTTGCACAAGAAGAGTGGGCCAAACTGCCAGTAGAAAGGTGTAGGAAGCTCATTCATGGCTATAGGAAGCGCTTGACTGCAGTTATTTTGTCCAAAGGCTGTGATACCAAATATTAAGTCGAGGGTGTCCATAATTTTGTCAGCCATTTCTTTTTATTTTCTGATTTAAAAGGATACATTAAGTTCTGACTCAAAAACAAAGGTTCTGTTGTAGCGGCTACTGCTGGGTTTACACAATCGCCTTGCACCTACCAAGGACGCGGAGCGATCACCATGCCGGGCTCGTCCAGGACGCCCGGGCAGGCCCGCGCTCAACTTGCCAGGCCTCGGCCGGGACACCCGGGCATGCCCGGGCATGCCCGGCCATGCCCGCTCTCGACTTGCCAGGCCGTGTCCGGGATGCCCAGCCACGCCCCCTCTCGCCTTTCCCGAGCAAACGCTCCGGGATAATGTGTGTATATATATTGCTGCCCGATAAACGGGCTTTTCAGAGTACCCGAGTTGTTTTGTGACAATAGAGAAACTCGGACGAATTCCAGCTTTTTGTCGCGTCCATTCTTCCGATTACGTGGGAGCACAGCTCCTTCATTGGTGACCTACCGACATGGACACGGCAGTTGCCCTTAAACTGCCTACCTTCTGGGAGGCTCACGCGGCGGTTTGGTTCGCCCAGGTGGACTCCCTGTTCGCCCTGCGGGGTATCACGGCCGACGACACCCGCTTCCACCATGTGGTAGCAGCGCTCGGTTCAGCCACCGTGGCCCGCGCCCTGAGCCTCCTCGAGAGCCCGCCAGCCGCTGACAAATACGGCGCGATTAAAAAGCTCCTCCTCGACGCTTTCGTCCTCCCATCGGCGGAACGCGCACGGCGCCTGCTCGACCTGCCCGAGCTCGGCGACACGCGCCCGTCCGAGCGAATGGACTACATGCTTTCGCTGCTCGGCCAGCACTCTCCGGCATTCCTGTTCCGGGAGCTGTTCCTCCGTCAGCTGCCTAGCCCGGTACGCCTCGCCCTGGCGAGCACGACGATCACGGATCCCCGCGCCCTCGCCAGGGAAGCCGACAAGATCTCCGCGGCAGGCCAACGCATTGCAGCAGTGACCTGGGGCCCACCGCCATCCGATGCAACGGCCATGGCGCCCGAGCACCCGGCACGGTCGACGACCGAACTGCCTACGCAATTGGCGGCCGCAACGCCGAGCCGACCACCTCCAGCACGACGACCGGGGCCTCCACCGGACCGAGCGTGGTGTTACTATCATGCCAGGTTCGGACAGAAGGCCCGGACATGCCGACCCCCGTGCACCTTCCGCAGGCCGGGAAACGGCCGGGCCGGCGTTCATTACCAGCCATGAGCGTCGGCCACATGGGCAACTTACTGTTCATTACAGACAAAGCGTCCGGACGGCGCTTCCTGTGCGACACCGGCACCCAACTGAGCGTCATACCCGCCTCCGATCAGGACAGGCAGTCCGCAGTTTGCGGCCCCTCCTTGTTTGCGGCCAACGGATCGGCCATCCGCACCATTGGCCCTTGCAACGTCACCCTCTGCTTCGGCGGCCAACGCTTTACATGGACTTTTGTAACCGCCAGCGTGCCCATGGCTCTGCTAGGCGCCGACTTCCTCTGTGCACACGGACTGCTGGTGGACGTCCAACGGCGTCGCCTCATCAACGCCGAGACCTTCAGCTCCCTGGTATGCACATTGAGCAGCTCCGCTCCGACCGAGCTGGCATGCGCCCTCCCGGCGGCGAACGAGTTTGCTCGCCTGCTCACGGAGTTCCCGGCCCTCACGCGGCCGACGTTTTCGGCCGTCGCAGTACGACATGGGATCGAACACCACATACCAACCATGGGCCCACCGGTCTACGCCAGAGCCCACCGCCTCGACCCAGCCAAGCTCGCCGTGGCCAAAGCCGAGTTCGATGCTTTGGAACACCTCAGCATCGTGCAGCGCTCCGATAGCGTGTGGGCTTCGCCACTGCACATCGTCCCAAAACCAGGGGGCGGCTGGCGCCCATGTGGCGACTACCGCCGCCTTAACGACGCTACCACCCCCGACAGGTATCCGATCCCGCACATCCAAGAATTCTCCGCCCGTCTGGCAGGATGGGTCATTTTTTCAAAAATCGATCTCATACGGGGATATCACCAGGTACCTGTCAGGGCAGCCGACGTCCCTAAAACGGCCGTCATCATGTCGTTCGGCTTATTCGAATTCCTACGGATGCCGTTTGCCTCAAGAACGCGGCTCAGGCGTTCCAGCGCTTGATGGACGGCGTGCTGCGTGACCTGCCGTTCCTCTTCGTTTACCTGGACGACATCCTCGTCGCCAGCACGTCCAGGGCCGAGCACCTCCTCCACCTCCGAACACTGTTCGGGTGCCTCAGCGAGCACGGCCTCATCGTCAACCCGGCCAAATGCCAGTTCAGCACGACGGCCGTTGATTTTTTGGGCCACCACATCACCAAGAATGGGGCCGTGCCGCTGCCAACCAAGGTTGAGGCCATCACCACGTTTCCACGTCCCCGCTCCATAAAGGCCCTGCAGGAATTCCTGGGAATGGTGAATTTCTATCACCGCTTCGTGCCCCACGCTGCTCAACTCATGCGGCCCCTCAACGAAGCCCTCCGGGGCAAGCCGGCCAAGCACGACGTCGTCTGGTCCGCAGCAATGGACGCGGCCTTCCAAAGCTCAAAGTGGGCCCTCGCCGACGCAACACTGCTCGCTCACCCGGTGCTCAACGCTCCCATCGCCCTCACCATGGATGCCTCCGACTACGCGGTGGGCGCCATACATGAGCAATGGGTGAACGGGGTTTGGCAACCATTCGCTTTTTTCAGCCGGCAGCTCCGGCCGAACGAGCTCAAATATAGCACGTTTGACCATGAGCTCCTCGGTCTACACCTGGCCGTTCGCCATTTCCGCCACCTCCTGGAGGGCCGACCCTTCACGGCGTTCGTCGACCACAAGCCGTTGATTTACGCAATGGCCAAGGTCACGGAGCCGTGGTCGGCCCGCCAACAGCGCCACCTCTCCGCCGTGTCGGAGTTTACCACGGGCATCCGGCACGTCGCCGGCAAAAACAACGCCGTGGCCGACTGTCTTTCTCGGGCCAGCGCGAACGCGGTCCACCTCGGCGTGGACTTCGCGCTTATGGCGGCGGACCAAACCACCGACACCATGGTGCAAGCCCTCCGGGCGGCGGACACGGGCCTCCGCCTGGCCGACATCCCCTTCGCGGACAATGTCCTGCTCTGCGACGTCTCCCAAGGCCAGCCTCGCCCCATCGTGCCCGTTACCTGGCAACGCCGCATCTTCGCCTCCCTCCACGGCCTTTCCCACCCGGGCCGGAAAGCTTCCCAGAAGCTGGTGTCGGCGCGATTCGTCTGGCACGGCCTTCGATGGGACGTCCGCGATTGGACCAGCACCTGCACAGCCTGCCAACAGGCCAAGGTCCACTGACACACCAAGGCCCCGCTGGCACCTTTCACCGTGCCCGAACGACGTTTCGACCACGTCAATGTGGATCTGGTGGGCCCCCTCCCCCCATCACGGGGGTTCACACACCTGCTCACCATGGTGGACAGGACCACCAGGTGGCCGGAGGCCGTTCCCCTCGTCTCCACCACCACTGCCAACGTGGCGCAGGCTTTCATCGCCACCTGGGTCGCCCGCTTCGGCGCACCGGCGGACATCTCGTCGGACCGCGGACCGCAGTTCACCTCCGAGCTGTGGGGCACGGTCGCCCGCAACCTGGGGGTCAAGCTCCACTGTACTACGGCCTACCACCCCCAAGCCAACGGGTTGTGCGAGCGATTCCACCGCTCCATGAAGGCCGCGCTCATGGCCGGCCTTCAAGACGGCGGTTGGGCCGACCGGCTGCCGTGGGTCCTTTTGGGCCTCCGCACGGCCCCCAAGGAGGACCTCCGGGCATCCACCGCCGAGCTTGTCTACGGCCAGGCGCTATGCATCCCGGGTGAATTCGTGCCCGACGCTACCAGTCCCTGGTCTGCAGCTCACCAGCGCTCGGACCTCCAGGAGGCCGCCCGACGGTTTGCCCCCGTGCCAACATCCCACCACGGTGACCCCCAGTCCTACATCCCCCCAGCGCTTCGCACAGCGGAGTACGTTTTTGTGCGTCATGACGCACATCGGGGGCCACTCCGGCCGCCGTACGACGGCCCTTCTGGGTCCTGCGACGGGATGACAAGTCGTTCGTCATCGACATCGCCGGCTGGTCGGACCGGATTGCGGTGGACCGCCTCAAGCCGGCGCACGTGGACATCGACCAACCGCCACGGTTGGCCCTTCCGCCGCGGCGAGGCCGCCCCCCGTCCACGGTGCCCCCCACTCGACCGCCCACCACCACACCAGACCCCCCCCCCCCGACCCACCAGGGGTCGCTTCGGCCGGGTCATCAGGACCCCCCTCAAATTGACCCTGCCGGTGCAAGTCGATTCTGTGGGGGACGTGTGTAGCGGCTACCGCTGGGTTTACACAATCGCCTTGCACCAACAAGGACGTGGAGCGATCATCATGCCGGGCTCGTCCAGGACGCCCGGGCAGGCCCGCGCTCAACTTGCCAGGCCTCGGCCGGGACGCCCGGGCATGCCCGGGCACACCCAGCCACGCCCCGCCCTCGACTTGCCAGGCTGCGGCCAGGACGCCCGGCCACGCCCCCTCTCGCCTTTCCCGAGCAAACACTCCGGGATAATGTGTGTATATATATTGCTGCCCGATAAACGGGCTTTTCAGAGTACCTGAGTTGTTTTGTGACAATAAAGAAACTCGGACGAATTCCAGCTTTTTGTCGCGTCCATTCTTCCGATTAGGTGGGAGCTCCTTCACTGTAATATTAACAGTGAAATAAAGAATTGTGGATACCAAATACTTTTGTCAATTTCAACTTATTTTTATAGAAAATTGAGAGTTATTTGAAAAAAGTGCCAGGGTGCCTATATTTTTTAGCCACGACTGTACATACGGCACATCTGAAAAACATAGAAAACAACAGGGCTGGCCCAATATCCACCAAATTTTGCACACGTTGGTTGTGCCCAGCCAGTGTTGCAAGTTCTGTAAATACGGTACATATTCCCAAACTTGCTTTGAGATGCAAGTTTGGGTTGGCAATTGTATGACACCACCACATTGGCTGTGTACGTTGCGGTGTGATGTCAGCGCATCAGCTATCGACATGGTTGCTAATCGTCTGTGCATCCGCAGTCGGTTGTGCACACTGTACAACCAATGGGCTGTGCATCGCATTTTGTCTACTTACTGCTACCCTGTGTGTGTCTCATCTTTGAACGCACAATCCCAGCCAAAGACTGAATAATATTTTGGGTGAGCAGGATTATGACATTGTGGGTGACAAAGCAATATCATTTCCACCAACGGATCCCCCAGTTATTGATCTGGAATGGGCATCGTGATACTTGCCTGAGCTGACTGAAATTGTCACTAAAGCGTGAAAGGTTTGCAATGTAAAGTGCTGAGAAGTCTCTGCGGATCAACTCGGATCCTGAGTTTAAATCCCGGTCGATTGTTGAATTAACGCCAGGGGGGGTTTGACTCGGCCTGTTATCCTTCCAAGGTTGGCAAATTGAGTACCAGCTTGCTGTGATGAATATGACGGTGTGTGCCCTGGTTTAGAATAGGTACACCGTGTGACGTATCCCTGCATGTCGTAAGATGGGACTAAAGGGTTGGCGTCAAGAAGGGCATCCGGCCATGAAAACATTGCCTCAAAAAGGGAATCATTATTATCATGAAGCCCGCAAGGCTAACCGAGCATGGAAAATGGCCTTAAAAAGGGATTTTTTTTAACAGTTGCTCAAAAGGAAGCATCCTACTCGAGCAATAAAGCACACACACAACTGCATTACCCACTAATATACTGACATATCTTCCACACTATGACTGGAGAGAGAGTAGCAAGTCAAGTAGAAAACAACAATGTGCCCTGGAAGAGAGAGTATATGACCAGTTGCCAGAATGGTGACCGGGGTAAAAGGTCTGGCTTACCTTCAGAAGTCTGGCAAGACAGATCAACTTGGGACTAAAAATGGGATACACGCACAAATAAATCATGGAAGCTGTTATCCACTGAATGAGCCCAAGTTTACCATCAACAGCTACTTGGAAAAGAAGGAGGACCTAACTTTACCCATCCTGAAAAAAATACTTTTGTCTCAATATAAAGAATAATCTGTGGCAGAGCTCGATCAGGAGTTATGTTGCAGATGCTGAAAGAAGAACCACAGAACTTTTTGATTAGAACCCTGTATATACAGTCACGTGAAAAAGTAAGTACACCCCATGTAAAGTTTTGACTTTTTCAACATATTTCAACATACGGCTATTTGATCTTCATTTCAACAATATTGTTACAGACGCGGTTGTGGATGTTGGTTTACCGAGCGGTTTGGTATGACCGCGTCTGCACAGTTTACCCGATTATACTCGAACGTTGGCCGAGTCGCGCTACGCTAAATCAATTGAGGAAAGGACACAACGGCTGGGTTAAATGACACGACACCAGGGGTACAGTTCTCAAGACCTCCGGAGGAGGTTATAATATTTCGGAACGTTGAGATCACAAGGACAAGAGGGACAGCATAGGAAGGTAGGCACTTAATCATGGTCTTATAGTAACCCCGACAGACCACAGATAAACAGGACAAGACTGACTCACACCGGGATTGATGGCAAGGAAGGGCAGGTAGTCGGTGGACAGCACAGGTGCACCTTGTGCTCAGGGACAGGATAGCACGGCCCAAAAGATGCAGGGAGGTCTCTCAGCGCTCGGAGGTGGCGTCTGGTTCTCTTCACTTCAAGCTCGGGGCGCATCTCCCGTCACGTCCGGTAAGTCGCTGCGTATATCCGGCGGGGAGTGACACGCCCTCGGCTCGTTAGCTCCGCCCCAGATGGAATCGGCCCGCCGCTTCTTATTGGGTGCTGGGGGTTACCGGGCTCCGCCCTTGACGAGGGGCCGACAGTCAGCCCCTTCGTGGTAACCCCGCCGGAGCACATGGGCAATGGCGGCTAACCAAGCCGGAGTGAGGACGCACACTCCCAGCGCGCTGTTGTTGTAGTTGTTGTTGTTGTTGTTTCATGAGGAAGATGGGAGGAGGTATGGGGAGGTCCTAAACTCACTACTGGTGCCATACAATCACATTCTGGTGCAACGAAGAGTCAGAATTAATGGAAACGAGTCCTTAACTGACATAGACTAAGAATAACTAGCAAGATGTCCGAAAGTTGTCTATGTGAGATGCGGTGGACCTGGGCACGACATTTAATGGGGGGAAAAGGGGAAGGTCGGTTCTACAGAGTGTTGTTTACAGACAATGGGACTAGGGAATGGGGGATTGGGGATAGTTGGGGAGTATTGGGGAAATAGGGGAATATTTACAAGCGGATATGGAGGCCAAATCCCATATCCGCAACATTGCACCCTTCTCTACCCTCGGGGCGTCCCGACCCGATAAATTTTTACCTATTTTAGTGTGGCACTCAGATGTAGTTCCCTCTACTATTAACTCTACCCTGAGTGCGACAGTTTTACAGATATTCACAAATGAGTAAATATGTCCCCCTGCGACGTTGCACCCTTCTCCTCACAGAAACACACCCACAGGATAACCGAATCGCGGAAAGAATTCGCAAACTAAACATACAGCCGGTAGGGAGCATTATTTACATAAGACTACACTGATATTTACACTACGATCCAGGACCTGTTTTTGGAGGAACACATGCAGATGTTATGCATAGAGAGAGCACGCATGCCAGCATCGATACACCAACCCACGAGTGCTCTGTGGCCCTACGGCCTTTAATAATGTGCAGAGCACCCCGTTCAAGCACCAAAAGCACCACCCCATAACACAGTCAGCACCATCCGGTGCACCAATAAAGTGTTTATAAATCACCGGTGGTGTCGCAGCCGGCCGATGTTCTGCCGCTGGTCTTGCCTTCATGTGGTGCACTTGGCCTTCTTGCTTCTTTCAAAAATAAAGAAAGGCGCCAACCGCGTCCATTTCTGTATTGTGGCCGTCAGGGGGCCAACTAAAAGTGGTTCACCTGTATGGCATAGGTGCCACGTTGACCCATAGGTCCATCAACGGGTGGTGCTTGCCCGCAAAAGACTGCGGTCCATGTGCACCGCAGTGGGCGGCCACAAACATTGCGGTCCATATGGTGTATCGATCCCGGCAGCAAGCAGCGAAAGTGCAGGCCCACAACTGCGGAGCCAGCACCTCTCTCTCCTCTGTCTCTGCCCCAAAACCAGATCCTCGGAGGTGGGAGACAAAAGAAAAGACAAGTGAGTAAGGTGGTAAGGGTGCAAAAGTGCACGCAATGTAAGGTAATGCACACTGGGGGCACATGGGAACCAGGTGAGACAGGTACGTTCCTACCGTACGCCCCCCCCCCCCACCAGGTAACCTACATGGCCCCTCCCTTACCCCTTACTGTATCCACAAAACACAACACTACCCATAAACATCTACTTTACAAATCAACAAACGTCCCTACTGTCTTCCCCGTTCCTCCCATAAACCAAATTCGTCTTCTCTCCCTCCTAACCAATCAAATTTGCCATTTCCAACTCTCATCACAATTTGCCATCTCCAACTCAACATCAAAATTTGCCATCACCAATTCATCATCAGTCCCTCCTAAGGAGGGAGAGATGGAATCACCCCAATGTCTCATCCACGTCGTGATGCGTCTCACAAATCCAACAGCAATCCTTACTTCCTGCAACACAAAACAAAGAAAACACAGGTGTGGAGTCATCATCATCACCACAGGTAAGTGGCTGCGTATGGTGCGACAGGTTCATCAATCCTAACTATTTCCTAAATGACTTTAACAACTTTACATTACCCGGGGTCTTTCCCTGCCAATCCATTGGCCAACTTACACTATGGGTTCTAAAAACCAATTCCCATTGACCAAACTGTGGTGCTTTTCAATTTGGGGTCTCACTCCCCCGATTCATCTCCCGGTGCCCTCGCACAATTTCTGGGCTGCGACGTCTAGCTCTCCCAACAGGTCTACCCACCTGCACACCTCCACCACTGTAGTTGCCACCCGAGCTTACCTAGCTCCTCACCCTAACCTATCTAACTGGGGCAGGCCCCTCCTGGCTCTGTCACCCCACTCGGTGCCCTCTGCCACTGGGCTACCCGGGTCCGTCCTCCGGATCCTCGGGCCCCATCCACAACAACTACTACCGGCTCCCAGAGCCCACCTGCGGCCTCACCTGGCCGACATCCTTACAGTGGTGGAGTGCCCAAACCAACTACACACACTAACAGGCTACACGCCCAGCCATTTCCACAACACTAATGCACCCATCCACATACCATTCTGCATCCGCACCACAGATGCCAATATCCAACCACAATTTACCTGTACCCTCTACCTAACACTTACACTACCCGCCCCGGGTATCCGTGATGGGGGTCCACTCTTCCCCCATTCACACCTTCGCACCATCCACTCCACTCCACAATTTCCACCATTCTCACTCCACGACCATCCATTCCAATACTCCAGATATTCCACACTACCATTTATTCCACACAGCCACATACACCTGTTGTTGCACACCTGTGCCCTCACACCTGGTGCCACCTGCACCCTCCTTTCTTCCTGGACCATTTGGTCAACACAACACGCAATCACCACTACTCCCTCATACACGGCTCCACACACCTGTTCAGTTGCACACCTGTGCAATCACACCTGTTCCATTCTCACCTGTTCAATCCTCACACACACGGCATCATCTCAGCTAACTACTCCCCTCTGAAACTTGCGCTTCCCAGTCGTCCCTTTAAACTATTGCGCTCCCACGTCATTATAATCCACACTAATCTACCTGCGTCCCCACTACAGGTATCAGTCACTAACTAAACTTAACGTTACCTAATGTCATCTTCGCTAGATCCCTACAATTATCCAAGCCCTCCCTGGCTCGGTTGTCATAGCCACCCCATAAACTATTGCGCATTTGCCCCCACTCTGTGAGGGATGGTGGATTTGCCATCCCACCACATCGGGGGTCTCTCACTATCAATTTTGTTCGTCCAGATTCCAACCAATTCAAAAATTTCCCATTTACTGCCAATTCCACTCACTTTTCTAAATTTCGTTTTAAATCACTATCACTATCACCATCACCCGTCTACTTATTACATCCTCTCGGTGCGCCAATTCACGTCTACAGCCCGGCTTCGTACAGCCGAGCAATGTACGCGGATTCTTTTGTGCCGGCGGCTGGATGCGTCCCGCATTCGGGCAGGGGCGGGGGCTTACCCGGGCCGAGATCCCACGCACCACCTCGGCGTGGAGCCATCCAATGTCCCGATCTCGACCTGCCGGCACGTCTCAACAAAACGTGGTCGCCATGACGACCCTTCCTATCCAGCCGCCCGCTCCGCCTAGTGGAGCACGGACGCGGCCGTTCAAAGCGAGGCCCAGCACGCACCGAGGGCCCGATTCGGCTAAAAGTCGCTCTAACCTCTAACCCGGTTACCTTCGATGCCTCACCTGCATGCTTACACCCCGCAGCCCGTTCCTTGCTCACACATCCAGCCTTGCCCATGCTCCTCGTACCTTTCCTTACACACCCAGGTACCCTCATTCCACTCACAGCCTTGGTCACACACCTGACCACCGAACACTTTGGCACACATTCGTTGGTCGCACACCTCACCAACACACCTCTTCGCGCCCCCTCCTCTGTCACCTCCTCTGTGACAATCACAGGTGTGCTCTCACTCGCACACCCAACCACGTGCCTCACTACCAATTCCAGCGTGCATTCCCACTCACGCTCTACCATTCCAGGTGTGCTTCCTTTCTCACCTGTCACAACCAACTCACGCTCCTTGTCACTCTCACTACTCTCACCTCCATTCTTGACAGCGCACTCACCCTTACTCTTGACAGCGCACTCTTTCCTCATGCACCCGTCCGTTACACACCTCTCTCGCGCACACTCTTGCGCACACTCTCCCGTCACACCCTCTGTAACCCTCACCACAGGCGTGCATTCTTCCTTGCCTTTGACAGCGCACTCTTTCCCCATGCACCTGTCCGTCACACACCTTTCTCGCGCACACTCCTGCGCACACTCTCCCGTCACACCCTCTGTAACACTTACCACACCGCGCTTCCATGTGCTCCCTCGCACACGCGCTACGACCGACTCACTCTCGCCAGCACCCTCACTCCTTGGCACGCACTTTTTCCTCACACACCCCAGAGTCGGACTTTCTCGCACACCTCCTTTTTCGCACACCAGACCCGTCGCACACTTCACCAACGGCCTCTCACGAACACCCGGGTCCATCTCGACCCCCAAGCTTCTTAAATCCCCTGGCGCATCATACGCACGACCATATTGGTCACCACTTACACCGGGTCCTCTTCCTCTTCGCTTCTCCTCCATCACCTGCGAATCCCTCATCCGGTTAATGAGCACATCATCACGATCCAAACACAGACTTTGGACCAATTCTTTTACCTCCTCCTTTATCTCTTTCTTATCCTCTCTCCGTCGCTTCTTAATTTCGCTCACCCCTTCTTCCACTTCTTCTAATTTCTGCTTCACCTCTTTTATGTCCCGGTACGTCTCCTCAAGCTCGTCCTCCAAGGCTACCTTGACCGTTTCCATGTGCGTCCTCACCTGCCGGTCCTTCGTCTCCATTACCTCTATCACCTCGTCCAACCTCGTTGTCAGTCCCTCACGTACCATCTGACATTCCCTCTTCGTCGCTACCAAGTCATTTTTTAGGTCATTTTGTGTCGCTTTTAACCCTCCTAGTACCGCAGTGTTCCTTTGTACCTGCTCCACTAACTCCGTCTGTCCCACCGTCAGCTGCTCCACCTCCTGCGTCAGGTCCTCTATGCCCCCTTGTAACTTTACAGTCCCCTTTCTCACCTCCTTCTCCATGTGCTCCTTACAGTGCCTCACCTCCTCGCGCACTCCTCCGACCTCCTCACTCACACCTCTTCTGATCTCCTCTCCCATCACTTGCATCTCCTGCCCAGATGCCACCCTCATCTGCTCCATTTCCTCCCTGTGAGCATCCAGTTTGGTTTCTACCCCCATTCTGACCCCCTCTATCCGCTGCTCCATTTGTTTAACTTCCCTTTCCGCTTGGTCCCTCATGTCCCTCAATTTGCCTTCTATACTGTTTTCTAACCCCTCTAACCCCTTTTGCATCCCTTCCATTTGATTCTCTTGAGCGGCCATTCTGTTTTCTACCCCCATTAACCCATTTCTCACCTCTTTTATCCCGTTGTCTAACCCCTCAAAATTATTGTCTAACTTCCCAAATTTCCTGTCTAACTCCTCAAAATTATTGTCTAACTTCCCAAATTTCTTGTCTAACTCCTCAAAATTATTGTCCAACTTCCCAAATTTCTTGTCTAACCCCTCACCGGTACCCCTCGCTTCGTCCCTCATTACCCCCATTTGGCCCTCCAATCGCTCACCCTGAGCTACCATCCGGTTCCCCATTACCCCCATTTGGTTTCCCATTACCCCCATTTGGCCCTCCAATCGCTCACTCTGAGCATCCATCCGGTTCCCCATTTGTTCCATAAGGGCCCTCATTTGCAGGAGGAAAAGGTTCGAATCCACCAGCGGCGCTACCACGGTCGCGGGCGCGGTCGCCGTGGCCATGTGCGAGGCGCCATTCTGTGCGTCTGCTACCCTCACTGCTTCGCTCTCCTCGTGTCCCTCATTTTGGTCCTGGATCGACCCTGCCTCACTCTCTTCTACCGGAACCCAGCCGTCTTGGTCTGCCATAGCGCGACTTTCAAAATTCGGGTTTTTATTTTTTTTGTAAAACACAATTAAATTTCGTTGTTATAATTTCGAGCGCGTGAAACGCGCTCCGGATCGAATCCCACTTCCCGACACCAAATGTTACAGATGCGGTTGTGGATGTTGGTTTACCGAGCGGTTTGGTATGACCGCGTCTGCACAGTTTACCCGATTATACTCGAACGTTGGCCGAGTCGCGCTACGCTAAATCAATTGAGGAAAGGACACAACGGCTGGGTTAAATGACACGACACCAGGGGTACAGTTCTCAAGACCTCCGGAGGAGGTTATAATATTTCGGAACGTTGAGATTACAAGGACAAGAGGGACAGCATAGGAAGGTAGGCACTTAATCACGGTCTTATAGTAACCCCGACAGACCACAGATAAACAGGACAAGACTGACTCACACCGGGATTGATGGCAAGGAAGGGCAGGTAGTCGGTGGACAGCACAGGTGCACCTTGTGCTCAGGGACAGGATAGCGTGGCCCAAAAGATGCAGGGAGGTCTCTCAGCGCTCGGAGGTGGCGTCTGGTTCTCTTCACTTCAAGCTCGGGGCGCATCTCCCGTCACGTCCGGTAAGTCGCTGCGTATATCCGGCGGGGAGTGACACGCCCTCGGCTCGTTAGCTCCGCCCCAGATGGAATCGGCCCACCGCTTCTTATTGGGTGCTGGGGGTTACCGGGCTCCGCCCTTGACGAGGGGCCGACAGTCAGCCCCTTCGTGGTAACCCCGCCGGAGCACATGGGCAATGGCGGCTAACCAAGCCGGAGTGAGGACGCACACTCCCCGCACGCTGTTGTTGTAGTTGTTGTTGTTGTTGTTTCATGAGGAAGATGGGAGGAGGTATGGGGAGGTCCTAAACTCACTACTGGTGCCATACAATCACATTCTGGTGCAACGAAGAGTCAGAATTAATGGAAACGAGTCCTTAACTGACATAGACTAAGAATAACTAGCAAGATGTCCGAAAGTTGTCTACGTGAGATGCGGTGGACCTGGGCACGACATTTAATGGGGGAAAAAGGGGAAGGTCGGTTCTACAGAGTGTTGTTTACAGACAATGGGACTAGGGAATGGGGGATTGGGGATAGTTGGGGAGTATTGGGGAAATAGGGAAATATTTACAAGCGGATATGGAGGCCAAATCCCATATCCGCAACAATATTGATAGATAAAGGTGATATAATATAACAAATATCATGAAACATTTACATTTTGTAGTCCATTGTATAATTTAAATAAACATAAATGCAAATTTCGCATGTGGACAAAGTAAGTACGGCTATTTGAGCATGGAAAATGGCCTTAAAAAGGGTACCTTAATTTGAGTACCGTCTCCGAACTTGTGGTTTTGTTTTTCTCTCAGCGGTTCGTCAAATGTGCTGCAATTATTTTCGTTCTCTGTTTTCGTCCCAGTCGTTCACCCCATACCTCCTTGTTTAATATCTCTACTCAAAAAAAAAAAAAAAAAACCCCCAAAAAATATTTTCTTCTCAGGTCTTATTCGTTTATTTGTTGTTCTTATTAGTTTGTTCGTTCTTTGTTCACGTTGTTCGTGATCACGCGATCACAAATGTATAATCTCTCCCCTGAACAACTTTTCTCTCATATATTATAACACCTTTTTCTTCTTCTCCTACAAAAGGATGCTTTCGTCTTGCTCACCAAATCTATTCATTCCAAAAAAAAAAAATAGTACCATCTCTTACAGTCCCTCTTTTCTACATTCCCTAAACTCTCCAGAACTCCACCCCTCCTTCAGCGTCCTCAAACGTATTTTTGACTCGAAGGTCTCAAACTCATTTTGCAAAAAATGTTCGTTTCCCATGAATCGTACACTTTTCAAAATCCAATCTCACCCCTCCCCTCCAAATCTTCCCCATCCCCCCTTCCCTCCAAAACTTCCCCATCCCCCCTCCCCTCCAAATCCTCCCCATCACCCATCCCTTTCAAATCTCCCTTCTTGCCCCTTCCCTCCTCTCTCTCCTAAACTCCCCCCACACCCCTCCCCTCCGAGACTCTCCCTCGCTCCTCCCTTCCTAGACTCCCCTCTCACCCCTCCTCCTCAAAGCATCCTCCCTGCTTCTTCCCCCTTCCAACTTTCACCTTCATCTCCCCCAACCTTCTGCCTCGCTCTTCCCCCTCCTCAAATAACACCTCACTGTGCCTCACCCAATCTCCATCAAACCTTTTGTCCGCCCCATTCTTCCCTTTCTCCAAACTATTCTGAAATCTCTGAAATCTCTGACACACCTTCAACAGCTCTCCCTACCTCTTCCTCCTCTTCCACATCTTACCCTACCCCTCCCCCCCCCCTGTTCTGTACCCGATGCTCCCCCTTCCTCTTCATTAACGGTATGGACCTCAAACATCCGGGGCCTTCGCTCAAACTTGATTGATCTCTCCATACAGGTTGCTTCTGACAAACCAGATGTGATCTGCTCAACAGAAACTTTCCTCCTTCATGATGTCTCTGATGCCTTGGTATCTCTCCCAGGTTACTCCCTCCTCCGGTATGATAGACCTGAGCCTCGTCCTGGAGGTGGGGTTGCTATCTTTATAAAAAACTCTCTTCCTCACTCGCCCTCCACTGCCCTCTCTCCACCTCACCCCCAGGAATACCTTTGGCTACGGCTTCCCCTTCGCTCCCACCTTTTGTTCATATGTGTGTTGTACCGTCCACCAAACAGTGATGACTCCATCTACATCTCGCTGTCTGATAATATGGACCAACTTCTATCTACCCATCCCAACTCTCTCTTCCTCATATGTGGTGATTTCAATTGTCACCATGCCAGTTGGCTGGGTGTGGGTACCTCTCTCACCAGCCATGGCTCTTCAGCAAAGGACTTCTGCGACTCACTGGGACTGACACAATCTGTCAATTTCCCGACGCGGATCTCAGTCAACGGAGCATCTTCTCTTCTGGACTTGGTTATGACTAACTTCCCTGAAAATGTCTGCTGCTCTTCTTCTGCTCCAATCGGCTCATTTGATCATGTGCTTGTCAAAGTGGACATCTCTCTGACCATTTTCAGAGAGCCTCCTCAGCGTCGTCGAGTCTGGCATTTCACTCAGGCCAACTGGCACGGTCTTCAAGCAGCCATCAATCATCTGGACTGGTCTCCCATCTCTACCGCCTCTGACATCAACTCATCCTGGGAATTCTTTCAAAGTAAATTGCTCTCTCTCATGCACAGATTTATCCCATCTCGTCTTCAGTTGTCATACCCTTCCTCCCGTCCATGGTACACGGAATCTTGTCGTGAGGTTGTTGCCCTGAAACAACTTGCTTTCGTCTCCTGGAAAGCAAATCCAACGGAAGGAAATCTCATTTCCTTTCACAAAGCCCGAAACAAGTGTGTGTCCACCCCCAGGAGAACCAGGAAACAATATCTCACCGTTCTCAAGACCGAACTCTCTTATCTGTCTCCCTCTTCCAAATCCTGGTGGCGTCTGGTCAAATCTGTTTCTGGTGTTTGTTCCTCCTCCATCCCCTCCCTCACCTCAAACGGCTTAACGGCTGACTCCGCACGTGAGAAAGCTGAATGCCTCAACTCTGTGTTTTCCTCTAAATCTTGTGTCCCAAACCCATCCCTCTCTGTACCCACCGTACCCAGTCATACCCAGCTGCTCCTGGACTCTGTGTCCTTTCCTCCTGACAAGGTGGAAAAGTTTCTGTCAACCCTCGACTCTGATTCTGCAACTGGTCCTGACGGCATCAGCCCACGGGTCCTAAAATCATGTTCTTCCGCTCTTTCACTCCCTCTTTCTGTTCTCTTCACCCTCTCTTTTGCTCAAGGTCATCTGCCATCTGCTTGGAAATCAGCCAACATCACCGCTTTGCACAAAAAAGGTGCAAAAACAGATCCTAGCAACTACAGACCAATCAGCCTTCTCCCAATTATCAGCAAAGTCATGGAATCCATCATTGCTTCAGATATGAAATCTTTCCTCTTCTCCAATGGCTTGATCTCTGATCATCAATTTGGTTTCAGACCTGGTCACTCTACTCTGGACATGCTGCTTCTGCTTTCTCAACAATGGATGGAGGTCCTCAACGCCAAACAGGAAATTAGAGCTGTCTCCCTTGACATTTCACGTGCCTTCGATACGGTCTGGCACCCTGCTCTGCTCACCAAACTCTCCTCCTTTGGTATCCACGGAAATCTCCACGCATGGCTGGCGGACCTCCTCTCTGGTCGTAGTCAACGTGTGGCCCTGAATGGGTTTCTCTCATCTCCTCTTCCTGTTCAGGCTGGAGTTCCCCAAGGTTGTGTTCTGGGCCCTGTGCTTTTTCTGGTCTTCATGAATGATCTCTCTGACTCTCTTGAAAATCCTTTCTATATCTTTGCTGACGACTCTACTCTCTGTCACTCCATTCCTCATCCCTCAGATCGGCAGTCTGCAGCCTCCTCACTCTCTGCAGACCTGGACAAAATCACAGACTGGGCAAACAAATGGAATATGTCTTTCAATCCTGATAAATCTCACACTCTTACGATGTCTCTCCGAAAAGACCGACTGGACAACCCTCCCATCCACTTTCTGAATAATCCTCTCCAAGAAGTCTGTCACTCAAGCTTTTGGGTTTCACTATTTGCCATGATCTTTCCTGGGAAAACCACATTTCAAATCTGGCCTCCATAGCCAGTCGCCGACTGGGCATCCTCCGTCGTGCGAGGTCCTTCCTTGGCACACCTGAGCTCCTCACCACATACAAGGCTTTCATCTGCAGCTCTATGGAATACTGCTCTCCCCTCTGGTCTGGTGCTCCTGCCTCACATCTAGCTCGTCTTCACGCTGTTGAAACCAAAGCGTTCAGAATCATTGGAATCTCCCGCGATGAAGCTAACTCCAAGGGCCTTTCACTCACTCACCGCAGGCAGGTTGGTGGTCTTTCCGTCTTCCACCGACTCCTCTCTGGCCTTGCCCCCCCCAGCTCTCTCTGGGCTCTGTCCCCCAAATATTCCTACAGGTCGCACAAGATCTGCCTGCAACCCTCTTATGGTGAAACTGCCAAAATCAAGACTTTCTGCTCACCTTCACTCCTTCATTCCTCTTTTCTCCCGCCTCTGGAACAAACTTTTTTTTTTTTTTTTAAATACTGAATCGAGGCTCGTGAAAGAGCTGACAACCACGAGGGAAAGACAGTACAGGGGGAAACATTCATTAAAACACATTCAACAAAAAGACATCCAGGAACACAGCACAGGGGGACCGCGAGGGAAAGACAGTACAGGGGGAAACATTCATTAAAACACATTCAACAAAATGACATCCAGGAACACAACACAGGGGGACCGCGAGGCAAAGACAGTACAGGGGGAAACATTCATTAAAACACATTCAACAAAAAGACATCCAGGAACACAACACAGGGGGACCGCGAGGCAAAGACAGTACAGGGGGAAACATTCATTAAAACACATTCAACAAAATGACATCCAGGAACACAGCACAGGGGGACCACGAGGGAAAGACAGTACAGGGGGAAACATTCATTAAAACACATTCAACAAAAAACCATCCAGGAACACAGCACAGGGGGACCGCGAGGGAAAGACAGTACAGGGGGAAACATTCATTAAAACACATTCAACAAAAAGACATCCAGGAACACAGCACAGGGGGACCGCGAGGGAAAGACAGTACAGGGGGAAACATTCATTAAAACACATTCAACAAAAAGACATCCAGGAACACAACACAGGGGGACCGCGAGGCAAAGACAGTACAGGGGGAAACATTCATTAAAACACATTCAACAAAATGACATCCAGGAACACAGCACAGGGGGACCACAAGGGAAAGACAGTACAGGGGGAAACATTCATTAAAACACATTCAACAAAAAAACATCCAGGAACACAGCACAGGGGGACCACGAGGGAAAGACAGTACAGGGGGAAACATCGAGGGGGGAGGGGGAAGGGGGGAGGGGGAGGGGAGAGGGGAGAAGAGGGGGGGATGGGGAGGGTGAGGGAAGGAAGAGAGGGTGAGGGATGGGGGAGGGGGAGGGGTGGGAGGGGGGAGGGGGGAGGGGGGAGGGGGAGGGGTGGGAGGGGGAGGGGGAGGGGGTGGGGAGGGGGGAGGGACCCGGCAGAAGTACCCGGCATTGCCGGGCGGGGGAGGGGAGGGGAGGGGGGAGGGGTGGGGAATGGGGGGGAGGGGAGAAGAGGGGGGGAGGGGAGAAGAGGGGGGAGGGGAGAAGGGTGGGGGAGGGGAGGGGGAAAAGGGAGGGGGAGGGGAGAAGGGGAGGGGGTAGGGGGGAGGGGGGAGGGGGAGGGGTGAGGGGGAGGGGGGAGGGGGAGGGTGGAGGGGGAGGGGGGAGGGGGGAGGGACCCGGCATTGCCGGGCGGGGGAGGGGAGGGGGAAAAGGGAGGGGGAGGGGAGAAGGGGAGGGGGTAGAGTGGAGGGGGTATGGTGGACGGGGAAGGGAGAGGGAGGACGGAGGGGGAAGGGGGAGAGGGTAGAGAGGGTAGGGGGGAGGGGGATTCCAATAATTGAGAATTTGTTAAAGTTGTTTCACTGAAATGGTCACAAATGATCAGTTGTCCCTCAACGATCAGGAGTGGTATGGGGTGGGGGCGCGGTTGCCTATATGATTTCGCGAGTGGTATGTGTTTGCGTATGTAGTTGTCCTGACCTGTATGACCTGTATGTTAAAGTGTGTACCTGTTTGTATGGCTGTGAGTGTTTTTACCTGGTGTACATTTATATCCCCTGGGATGAAAGTGTGCATTTCTGGAGTGGTTTATGTGATCTTACCTTCAGAAAGGAAGGTATCAGGATTTTAAAAGGTTCAATCCACAAAAACGTGAAAACCTTTTGAGGCTTCTGAGCAACAGGTTCCGATGTGATGGAAACAACAAAACAAAATTGAGAGTTAATCAAAGATATTCCACTGAAACGGTCATGAGCGTTAAGGGTGAGGTGCACTCAAGGGACCATTTTGTCAATGCTCGTTTAGTCTGAGATTAGTGGTGTTCTGGGTAATTTATTGGAATCAACCGCACGTGTGGACAGGCAGGATGTATTGTATTAACTAACCGCACCAGCACAGGTAAACTGATGATCCCCCCTCTGATGGTATGGACCGGTTTGGAGCGACAGGGAAAGGAAATATTTGATGACAATCCCACATCAGGGATTTGAACCTGTGATCCTAACCACAGATGGGAATCCCTAACAACCAAACTTATAACAGACTAGCAGAAGTACCCGGCATTGCCGGGCGGGGGAGGGGAGGGGGGAGGGGAGGGGAAGGGAACGGGGGGGAGGGGAGAAGAGGGGGAGGGGGAGTGGGAGAGGGAGAAGAGGGGGGGATGGGGAGGGGGTGGGAGAGGGGGGATGGGGAGGGGGTGGGAGAGGGGGGAAGAGGGAGGGGGAGGGGGGAGGGGAGGGAGGGGGGAAGGGGGGAGAGGGGAGGGGAGGGTGTTTGGAAGGGGTGAAGGGGGTAGGACTCCCTCACTCTCTTCAATCCCACTCCACCCTCCAGGTCTTTAAAACAGCTGTTCACCACCATCTCTTATCCTCCCCCATCCAAAACCTTGATCTTTTCTACCCCCGCTAATTTCGGTCCCCTTGTGTTTTATACTTCTCCCTCCCCCCCCCCCCTTCCCACGCCGCCTCCCCCCAAGCCCTCTCCCTCCCACACTTCTCCCTGCTCTCAAATGTTGTGGTTGTGTGCTTCCCCTTCTCTCCCCATCTTGTCTTCCACTCCCTCTTTTTGTATATTTTGTTTGTCTGGTTGATTTGTTTGTGAAATAAATGTTAGCTCTTTCACGAGCCTCAATTCAGTATACAAACAAAACAAACAAAAAAAATAGCTATGTTGAAAAAGTCAAAAGTTTACATGGGGGTGTACTTACTTTTTCACGTGACTGTACATCAGAAAGCGTTCATTTCTGGTGACAAAGAGTCAGAAATCAAATACAATCCTCAATTGGTACAAGACATGTTCCGACATGTTTTACACATAGGATAGCCAATGGTGCAATGATACAAGAACTGCAACCCTTGCTCCAAATCTGAAGAACTCATCCAGAAAATGAATATTGCATGCTCAGCAGCTGAAAGAGCATCCAGATTGCACAAAAGAATCAGATCTCATCAGGTGGCGGTGTTTCAAGAGAACCTAAACAAGGTGGAACTTCATAAGCCAGAGAAGTCAAATCCTTTTACAGAGCTTAAAATGAAGTTCATGAGTTAAGGGTGGAACTGGCAATGATTTCCAAATGACTGAAACATTAGGATGGACAGCAGGGCATAAAGCGAAATGAATGGTCCAATGATTTACCTCCCTGTGGTGTCCACAATGTCATCATAGCAGAAAGGGAATGTGTTGCGCACATTGTTATCCCAACGCTTTTTGAAAAACACAGAGAAAAAGACATAAAATGTCAGCTCCAGCCAAAATAAAAGAGATAAAATTTTAGTAACTCTGCTGAACGGAGTTGAAAGCCGCTAGCCGGTCATTTGGATCTGATCTCGACAAACAATGATGTGCCAATGTAAGCCATCATTCTTTATCTGTGTGCCAAGTTTGAACATTGGTAAATGCATGTCCGAGAAATGGTTGAGGATGGGTTCAATACGTTTGTTTTTTTTGAACAACTAAAATGGCCGCCAGTCTAGTCGACCTGTCAGCCATTCTTGATCAGATCGGAAAATAAGGTAAGGTGTACGTGTATGTCATCATGTACTGTGCTTGTGCCAAAATTGAACAAAATCGGATCATGCATGTCCGAGAAATGGCTGGGGACACGTTTAACAAAATGGCCACCAGTCGGCCATCTTAGACCTGATCTCGATTTTAAAAAATGGTGTGCATATGCAAACTATCATTTATTATCTGTGTGCCAAGTTTGAACACGATCGGTCAATGCATGTCTGAGAAATGGTTGAGGACGTGTTTAACATCGGGATTTTTACAACTAAAATGGCCACCAGTCGGCCATCTTTAATTGCATCCCGAAACAAAATGATATGCATATTGTTACGTTTGTGGGGGTCGGGATGAAATACCATAGAGGAGGTAGAACCATATAGATTAGCATGGACCGTGGACGCGTAGGAGACATTTCAATGTAGAAAAGCAGGGAAAACTGTGAGCTTAAGAGTGTTTACGTGTCACCACACGGAGGGTGGCTTTGTGTTAGTTAAATATGGCTTAAGGATAATTCCCAGTATGTAATTGCCTTCTGTGATTTTCCCATATATGTTTTTACAACTACCAGACCGCCATGCACACCCCCATAACCAACAACAACAAAAAATGTCCATTAATAACCATAACCGACACCATTCCCGAGCAGAGCTGAATGTTCTCGTAATGGACAATTAACCCCGCCCACGAATCGAGCAAGGAAAAAGACCACGCCCCGAGCTTCGTCATTCGTCGGGCCCGGCCATGGAGCGATTGGGTGGAACTCGGCGATTGGTCGGGGTGACGTCTGTGTGACCTCAGAGAGCGAGAAGGGGCGAGCTAGTAAGAGGAAGAATCTGTCTCTCTCTCGGTCTGACTTTTGTCGTTGTCGGTCACGCTTTGTCTCGGGTGCGCTCTTGAGGAGATCTTGTGGAGCTGGGTGAACCTTTGCAACGTCGGATGATGGGGTGTTGGTTGACGGTGATGCTCTTTGGAGACTGAGGAGGTCGCGAGCAAACCAAAGAAGGCCATCCTGTCTGCTTGCCAAAGGAGGAAAAAATTAGTGGAGGAAAAAAAATAATGATGACGTCATTGGTCAATTGGGCAATTATCATTCATTGGGCAATTTAGGTTGAAGATTTAGGTTGAAAAAATACATAAAATTCAAAAAAGAACCCCTCAGCACATACATACGGGAGGTGTAGGTGCAGATTGGAAGTTTGGGATGATTACACCTCACCACCACGTAATTCAAAACACCTCACCACCACATAATTAAAAACACCTCACCACCAAGTAATTCAAAACTCCTCACCACTACGTGATTTAAAAACGCCTCACCACCACATAATTAAAAACTCCTCACCACCATGTAATTCGAAACACCTCACCATCACGTAATTCAAAATACCTCACCACTACGTGATTTAAAAACGCCTCACCACCACATAATTGAAAACACCTCACCACCAAGTAATTCAAAACACCTCACCACCACATAATTCATCCCCCCCCCCCCCCCCCCCCAAAATAGGATTTTTTCCCAAAGTAAATACCCTTCGAACATACCGACGGGAGAGGTAGGTCCATACCAGAAGTTTGGTACGATTTCACAAAAGTTTGAGGGAGTAGTTCAGTGACAACACAACACAGACACTGCACAGATATAGATATAGATATCACTTATCACCGAATCTCTCAATGATGAAGAATCACTGAAAAATTAAATTAATCTCATATCCGAATCCATATTCAGGTCTTCTCCAAAATCGAATCGATTTGACATTGTCACACACACAACCTGTCCACCAGGTTTCGTCCAAATCCATCCATAACATTTTGAGACATCTCGTTCACAAACAGACAAACAAACAGGGGTGAAAACCTAACCTCCATCCACCTTCGGTGGCGGAGGTAACAAAAAGTACCACGACAATGATGTCATAGGTCACATGGTTTGGCAGCTAAGATTTTTTGAATAATAGAACTTTACAAAGCCACTCCTCCAGAATGACTGAACAGATCGAAAGGAAACTTCACACATATGCGATGGGTATACTATAATGAAATTGTGTCTAAGTTGAACTCAGGTGCTACGCTGTCTCCGACCACTGAGAGGCTTCCATAAGAACTCGGACGGACATCGCTCCGACACATTCCTGTGACATTTATTCTGTGTGGTAGTGCATACTCGAATGGTGCGTATTGCTAGATGTTCCAGGCTTGCTTGCACTAATTGCTAATCCATTGTTACTTCTATGATTATGGTATACTGATACAATGCTTGTTGATTTCTTACAGGTGTTGCTAGAGATCGAATCTGAATTAAACCTACTATTGGGACAATGTTGTAGATCTGGTTTTACAACAACTAATTCAGTTTCGTCTCTTCGTCCTGAACGAGAACAACATGGCCCATAAGCTGATACAAGTTCCAATTCTCAGCGCGGACCCCCAAGCGCCGGAAGCGTCTGCACAATTGTTACACTGGTTGAAGCTTCTGACCAACCATCTGAATGCGCAGGAGGAAATCACCGCTGACACGAAGGTTGCGGTGTTGCAGTCCAAGGTGAACCATACTGTGTACATGTCGATCTCTCAGTGCGCTACGTACGATACTGCTGTGGTCGAGCTGAAACGTATCTACATCAAAACCCGGAGCGTGGTCTACACCCGACATCTGCTTGCGTCTCGTCGACAAGAACCCACGGAGACCATTGACCAATTTGCTCAAGACCTCCGACGATTATTGAAGGACTCTACCCCCGAGGTTCGCACCCATGCACAAGTTTGTGATGGCCTTGCTCGCGATGCTTTTGTCTCAGGCATTAGATCGCAGGTCGTCAGACAACAACTACACGAACAAGACGACTTGACCCTAGAACCAGCCCTTCGGTTATCTCATGTGTACACCGAAGCGCAGGTACAAGCCGACGCGTATGAACGCCCATACGTCACTACAGGGATATCCCGATCAACACGATCGGAGAGAGCTACCGCCGAGCTAGCAGATGCTGCATCTCCGTTGAAATTGGAGACACCCGACGCGCTCGAGGAACTCGACCCGGGTTTGACCGCGGCCGCTGCAGCCGGACCCAAGGCAGGAAGTAACGCTAAGTGCTATTTCTGCGTGAACCGGAACCATCTCAGGTGAGTTTGTCCGGCTAAGGAGGCGACGTGTCATTTGTGTACAAAGAAAGGTCACTTTGCAAAAGTTTGCCGTTCATCTCGGGGCCGGCGAAATTGCCCGACGCTGAATGTGCTTCTCTCTTCATCCGTGGAACAATCGGCGCCTCGCGCAGCCTTGATTGGAATCGCCCCTCTCTCCGTGGGGCCCGCACCGAGCGATCGACCTTGATGAGGCTAACCGCGCCGACTAAACAAGTCGCGCTATCACAACGGTACGCGTCTCGATCGTCCTTGATGGGCATTCTTTCGACACCCAGTCCACTTCCGGGTTCGGCTTCCTGATCGGCGTACGCTGGCTTCGAATCTCCGCGAGTGGCATGAGCGCCCTCTGGTGGCGCAATGACCGACCTACGATCCACTTTGACTACACGAAAGCTGGGATCTCCGCGCATGGCACGAGCGTCCCCTGCCGACGGCTCGACTGGCCTACAAGCGACTTCAACTGCACGAAAGACATTAGCTGGCGTCGGATCCACACGCGAGGCTCGAGCGCCACCTCTCGACGACTTGACATCTGCAGGGCCACCTGGCCCATCCCGCGCTGTTATCCCACTCATGATTGAAGGAACTTTTGTAAATGCTTTAATTGACATGGGATCCACTGTTGGTTATGTCGATTTCCGACTTGTTCAGAAGCATGGCTGGCCGATTCTCGGGACAAAACGCAGAATCTTCATTGCTTCTCAAGGGCTATGGCTCAGCACTCGGGGGGAATGTTGACTGAAGCTTGTAATTAAGGGTCGAATGTTTCCGGATGTGCATTTAATGGTCTTACCAGCATTATGTGCAGAAGTTTTGCTAGGACACGATTTTCTCCGGCGACATGGGCGTTTGGAAATGGAATTTGGTGGTACTGATACTCTTGCTGTGTGTGCTCTTGCAGGGATGGAAATTGAACCACTGTTGCTGTTTCCCAATATGACTACTGACTGTACTCCGGTGGCTGTTAAATCACGACGCTACTCACGGGCTGACACGCAATTCATTGCTGAAGAGACTGCGCAGCTGTTAAAGGAAGGTATTATAGAACCGAGTGGGTCGCCTTGGCGGGCCCAAGTTTTGGTGGTTCGAACAGAATCGCACCGCAAACGCATGGTAATCGACTATTCGCAGACGATTAATCGGTTTACCCAATTGGACGCCTACCCGCTCCCGGGAATGGATTCTCTGGTACGACAGGTGGCACAGTACTCGGTATACAGCACTCTCGATCTACGTCGTGCGTATCATGAGATTCCAATCGCCGAGGCAGATCGCATCTGCACGGCATTTGAATCCGGACAGAGGTTGTACCAGTTCACCGCCTGCCTTTCGGGGTCATGAATGGGGTATCGTGCTTCCAAAGGGCCATGGACGACCTCATAGTGAAGGAGAATTTAACCGATGTCTTTGTTTATCTGGATAATCTCACGGTTTGTGGGTATGACAAAGAACATCATGATGCTAATCTGAAGCGCTTCCTCGAGGTTGCACACAAGTATCGACTGACTATGAACGAGGCTAAATGTCGCTATTCTGCTCGAACGATAGATCTCCTGGGGTACACCGTGACCCATGGCTCTATTGCTCTGGATAAGGAGCGTCTGCGACCCTTGCTCGACATGGCCCCGCCCCGCGATCGAGCTTCTTTGAAGCGTGCCTCCGGGCTGTTTGCTCATTACTCCAAGTGGGTTCAAATTTTTTCCGAGAAGCTTCGCCCACTTGTTGATTGTGATGCGTTCCCCATGAGTCACGCTTCTAGGGCTGCTTTCCATGGCCTGAAGTCCGACATAGCTGGCACCGCTGTGTCGATGATAGACGAAACAAGTCCTTTGTTTTGGAAAGCGATGCTTTGGACCATGCGATAGCTGCTACACTCTCTCAAGGGGGGCGGCCTGTGGCTTTCTTTTCAAGGACCCTCTCCTCCACGGAACGAAGACACTCGTCTGTTGAAAAGTAGGCGTATGCCATCATTGAGTCTATCAGGCGCTGGCGGCCATATTTGCTTTTGCAAATGTTTTGAGATCATTACGGACCAACAAAGTGTTGCCTTTATGTATGACACGCAACATGCTCAACGCATTAAGAATGAGAAAATCATTCGCTGGCGGATTGAACTAGCCGATTTCTGTTACAAAATCAAATATCGCCCGGGGAGGGATAACCTCATTGCAGATGCTTTGTCACGGCCTGCGGTGTATGCGAGTCTCACCTCCTTTGAGGATCTGCGCATCCTTCATGACACCTTGTGCCATCCCGGCGTGACGTGTTTAGCTCATTATGTGCGCAGTCGTAACTTGCCCTATTCCGTTGAGGATATTCGTCGGCTCTGTCGCACCTGTTCCATATGCACTGAACTTAAACCTCGTTTCTACAATCCTCCGATGAGTACGCTGGTCCAGGCCACTCGGCCGTGGGAGAGATTGGCAATGGACTTCAAAGGACCCCTGCCGGCTTCACCGGCTTCGAGTAGTTCTCGTTATTTACTCACGATTGTTGATGAGTTCTCCAGATTCCCTTTTGCTTTCCCGTGCAGCGATATTTCTGCGGCTACAGTTATCCGTTGTCTGCAGAACTTGTTTGCTATGTTTGGGAATCCGGCCTTTGTGCACACTGATCGAGGCGCGGTCTTCTTATCCCAAGATGTGAGACACTTCTTGCTCCAACATAATATCACTTCTCGCTATACTACTCCGTACAGGCCTCAGGCGAACGGACAGGTGGAACGATTTAATGGCATCATATGGAGAGCCGTTACTCTGAGCCTGAAGTCCCGCGGACTAGGGCTGGACCGATGGGCTTGGTCGCTACCTGGGGCATTAAGTTCGATCAGGACTTTACTGTGCACCACTACTAATCAAACTCCCCATGACCGTATGTTTTTCTACCCGCGTCGATCGGGCAGTACCCGTCCTCTGCCGGGCTGGCTTGCTGAGCCCGGACCGGCCTTCCTCAAACGCGTGGTTCGCACAAGTAAATATGACCCTCTCGTTGACAAGGTGCATATTCTCCAAACCAATCCCGAGCACGCTCGTGTACTGTTGCCCAATGGACGGGAGTCTACAGTCTCGGTGTGCCATCTTGCGCCATGTGGGGATACTGACGAGCCGGCTTACGGTATAGTTGATCCGACAATGGAAAATCTACCGGCTACTCCATCGCCACATGCACCCGATCCGTATGGCTTTGTGGAGCCACCGCTGTCACCCGATTTAGGCGGACATTCCGATGCGGGGGATTCCGGCCTCGGGGATGTGGTACCCGGTGTCTATCGGACACGCGCCGGGAGAGAAATTCGCCGCCCCGACCGCTATGGTTGGACTGACTGACATAGACTGACAACTGCTGCTCATTGATATTACTCTGCTGCTAACTGATGATATGTGCTGCAAGCTTGATTTCTGCCTAGCGGAAGTGTAGTTTTAACGGCGGGGAGAATGTCATGAAATTGTGTCTAAGTTGATCCCAGGTGCTATGCTGTCTCCGACTACTGAAAGGCTTCCATAAGAAATTCGCCCTCATCGGACGGACATCGCTCCAACACATTCCTGTGACATTTATTCTGTGTGGTAGTGCATACTCGAATGGTGCGTATTGCTAGATGTTCCAGGCTTGCTTGCTCTAACTGCTAATCCATTGTTACTTCTATGATTATGGTATACTGATACAATGCTTGTTGATTTCTTACAGGTGTTGCTAGAGATTGAAACTGAATTAAACCTACTATTGGGACAATGTTGTAGATCTGGTTTTTACAACATATACCATGCTGACCTTGAATAATTCATACGGTTTGGCAGCCATGTTGGATTGAACGAAAATCTTTTTAGAAATTATATCTCTTGAACCGCTGCATTGATCTTTGGGAAAAGTCATGTAGTAATGTAGTAGTCGTATAGTAATGTAGTAGTCGTAAAGTTGAACACGTGTTTAAAATTTTAATAAGATTGATCTTACAGTCTGGCAGCCAGAAGTTGTTATTGTTTGAAGTAAAATAAACTCCACTATAATATCTTCTCCAGCCATGTGAGCTTTCAATATACAGTATCTATTAATTATGTACTGTTTGAAGTCAGTGGCATCCTGTCTATTAATTACGTACTATCGGAATGCACCTTTCGATACTTTGGACTGCTGAGACCCATTGGACCTTTGAAGAACCTTTAAGACCCTCAAGACCACCAAGACCCCAACATACCGTGAACATCCTTAAATACCATGAAGAACCGGAGGACCTCAAGGACCCATAAGACCCAAAATACACTGAGGATCCGAAAGAGCCAAATGACCCTGATGACCCAAAAGACTCCGAGGATGCAAAAGACCCCAGGGACTTAAAAGACCCAGAGGACAGCCTCATTGCAAAAAAAAAAAAAAATTCAAAATACAATACAGAATTCAGTTTTATAAAAAAGGATGTAATGTGTCATGCATGTCTGATGAAAGTGGGGTTGTACAAAATAATGATAGAATGTACAAAAACATCCCACAAAATACACCTCACAAAGACGCCCTGGCAAGGATCTTCAATCTCTGATTGCTCTTTCTTGTTACCCTCGCCAGAGGAGAGGGTATTGCATTTGAGTCCGTTTGTCTGTCTGTTGAAAGGCACAGAATGTTCAAAGGCACAGAATAAATATGATTTTCTCTGCAACCGTTGGTCCGATTGACAGGAAATTTTCACCATAGGTGCAACTCCAACTGTATAATTTTTTAATGATAATTATGATGTCATTGGTCACGTGGTTCGGCCGCCATCTTGGAAAAACCGAAAAACTTTGCACTTCATCTCCGAAAGCGCTGAATAGAAAAAATTGAGACATGCTCATTGTAAAGAACTCTCCATGGGGAATAAGATATGTTAATGATGATGTCATAGGTGCCTCCATTATGACGTCACAATTCGACGAGTACAAAACTTCATCCAATCCAGATGAAATTTCTTGAGCATAATCTAGGAATTAATTAGTGGAGAACAAAAAATAATGCTGACGTCATTGATCACGTGGTTCTGCCGCCATATTTGTTTTAACACAAAAGCCTTAAAAAACCACTGAAAATACATCCTGGCGAGGGTCTTCAATCAATGATTGCTCTTTCTTGTTTATATTGTTGGAGTGATGGACACTACCTGGCGAGTTGCCGGAAGCACATACAAAGGTCGGCGCGGAAAAAGGATTCCTGGGGAAATTATCACCAGTCGCTGTGAGAGGACCAACAGTAACTGGGAAAAACATGTCCTAACAGACAAGGAACTGAATGGGTGAACAAGCTACAGAGCTAAGTTGGAATGGGTGCCCTGCCAGACCACTGACTGCAAAACAGGAAGTCAAACTCATGAAGATAATGGGTGAACAGTGCCTTGTCTCCTGTCAGTTCGATGCAGTAGAAGCAACAGCCTTATGGAAGCAGGTTCTCAATTAAGCTCGATTCCTAATAACTGGTTACGCACAAAAGTGAAGATTATGTTGATGCCTGTTTTGGAGCTGACAGGGAAAAATCTGGTCCAAAGAGCAGCGAATGAGACAATGATACCATATTTAGGATGGATAGAAGTATTATTCTCATATCCATACCTGGGTGAGATGCACTCCCTAACCAATTGCAGCCAGTGTGCATTTATGATGTCATAGGTCATGTAATTGGGCAGCCATATTGGCTGCAAGCGAAAATCTTTGAAAATATTCTTCTTTGAAACCGCTTTATCGATCATTGCAAAACGTTAACTAAATTGATCAACTTCTAATGGGAAATAGTTTGATAAAAGTGACGACATCTAAACGCCAACAGTTTAACGTGGAGGATCAGATGGGAACACTGACAGTCTAACGTGGAGGATCAGATGGGAACACTGACAGTCTAACGTGGAGGATCAGATGGGAACACTGACAGTCTAACGTGGAGGTTCAGATGGGAACACTGACAGTCTAACGTGGAGGATCAGATGGGAACACTGACAGTCTAACGTGGAGGATCAGATGGGAACACTGACAGTCTAACGTGGAGGTTCAGATGCGAACACTGACAGTCTAACGTGGAGGATCAGATGGGAACACTGACAGTCTAACGTGGAGGATCAGATGGGAACACTGACAGTCTAACATGGAGGATCAGATGGGAACACTGACAGTCTAACTTGGAGGTTCAGATGGGAACACTGACAGTCTAACGTGGAGGATCAGATGGGAACACTGACAGTCTAACGTGGAGGATCAGATGGGGAACACTGACAGTCTAACGTGGAGGATCAGATGGGAACACTGACAGTCTAACTTGGATGTTCAGATGGGAACACTGACAGTGTAACGTGGAGGATCAGATGGGAACACTGACAGTCTAACGTGGAGGATCAGATGGGAACACTGACAGTCTAACGTGGAGGATCAGATGGGAACACTGACAGTCTAACGTGGAGGTTCAGATGCGAACACTGACAGTCTAACGTGGAGGATCAGATGGGAACACTGACAGTCTAACGTGGAGGATCAGATGGGAACACTGACAGTCTAACTTGGAGGATCAGATGGGAACACTGACAGTGTAACGTGGAGGATCAGATGGGAACACTGACAGTGTAACGTGGAGGTTCAGATGGGAACACTGACAGTGTAACGTGGAGGTTCAGATGGGAACACTGACAGTGTAACGTGGAGGTTCAGATGGGAACACTGACAGTCTAACTTGGAGGATCAGATGGGAACACTGACAGTCTAACGTGGAGGATCAGATGGGAACACTGACAGTGTAACGTGGAGGTTCAGATGGGAACACTGACAGTGTAACGTGGAGGTTCAGATGGGAATACGAACAAGACTAATGTATTTCATAAGAAGAATGGTATTGGCCATTTGGTATATTATGGTTTATGTCGATTTATACCGATGTATCGATGCAAGTGCAGCTGTGCCGATGTTAGGGTATCGCACAAAGTGACGTATTTATGCCAGTGCAGCAAATTTGCTAGATTCTGCAGATGCCTCTTTGTACGTATAATGAATGGCCAGGAAAGTGATCGTTTTCGTGTCAAAATAGTTGCCGTGATGTTGGATCGGTGCACGATTATTGGCCTCATGGTGCGGTGTGCTGGTCTCATGGTGCGAGGTGCTGGTCTCATGGTGTGAGTTGCTGGCCTCATGGTGTGGGTTGCTGGTCTCATGGTGCTGGTCATATGGTGCGGATTGCTGGTGTCGTGGTGCTGATATCTCGTGGTGCTGATATCTCATGGTGCTGATCTCGTGGTGCTGATATTGTGGTGCTGATCTCGTGCTGGTCTCGTGCATGGTGCTGATCTCGTGGTGTGTGGTGCTGGTCTCATGGTGCTGGTCTCGTGCGTGGTGCTTGTCTCGTGCGTGGTGCTGGTCTCGTGGTGCTGGTCTCGTGGTGTGTGGTGCTGGTCTCGTGGTGCTGTTCTCGTGCATGGTGCTGGTATTATTGTGTGTGGTGCTTGTCTCGTGCATGGTGCTGGTCTCGTGGTGTTTGGTGCTGGTCTCGTGGTGCTGATCTCGTGGTGCTGGCCTCGTGTGTGTTGCTGGTCTCGTGCGTGGTGCTGGTCTCGTGCGTGGTGCTTGTCTCGTGGTGCTGGTCTCGTGGTGTGTGGTGCTGGTCTCGTGCATGGTGCTGGTCTTATTGTGTGTGGTGCTTGTCTCGTGCATGGTGCTGGTCTCGTGGTGTTTGGTGCTGGTCTCGTGGTGCTGATCGTGGTGCTGGCCTCGTGTGTGTTGCTGGTCTCGTGCGTGGTGCTGGTCTCGTGCGTGGTGCTTGTCTCGTGGTGTGTGGTGCTGGTCTCGTGCATGGTGCTGGTCTTATGGTGTGTGGTGCTTGTCTCGTGCATGGTGCTGGTCTCGTGGTGCTGGTCTCGTGATGTTTGGTGCTGTTCTCATGGTGCTAATCTCGTGGTGTTGATCTCGTGGTGCTGGTCTCGTCTGTGGTGCTGGTCTCGTGGTGCTGGTCTCGTGCATGGTGCTGGTATCGTGGTGTGCGGTGGTGGTCTCGTGGTGCGTGGTGCTGGTCGTGGTGCATGGTGCTGGTCTCGTGATGCTGGTCTCTTGGTTTGTGGTGCTTGTCTCGTGCATGGTGCTGGTCTCGTGGTGCTGGTCTCTTAGTTTGTGGTGCTTGTCTCGTGCATGGTGCTGGTCTCGTGGTGCTGGTCTCTTGGTTTGTGGTGCCGGTCTCGTGATGTGTGGTGCTGATTGAGCTGATGGAGTAATGTGGATCGATGCAAGAGAGTGCAGATTTCGACGCAGCCTCGGGTATTTAAAGCAGTGCGGCCGCCGAGATCGCGGTGCCGATGCTGATCATCACAGCGTGGTTGCTGCAGGCTCGGTAGCGTGAGAGTTGCGGAGGTTGTACAAGGCGGGTGGTACAACTCGTTCGTCCAGCTTCATCCCGGGGGCGGCAGCGACAGCTGGAGCTTCCACCACCCACCCTCTCTCCCTCTTATCTCCTCTCTCCGCATCGTCTTCCCCAACCTCTTTTTCGGATCCTGAGAGCTCCTCGGATCGTGATTTATACAAATATCCGAACAGAGGTCGAGCTTGCATTCACTCCTCACTATTTCTCCTCACTCTTTCTCTCTCACTCTCACTCTCACTCTCTCTCTATCCCTCTCTCTTTCTCTCTTTTTCTCTTTTACCCTTTCTCTCTCTTTTTCTCTTTCTCTCTCTTTCTCTCTTCTCTCTTTCTCTCTTATCTCTTTCTCTCTTCGCTCTTTTTCTCTTTCTCTCTCTTTCTCTCTTCGCTCTTTTTCTCTTTCTCTCTCTTATCTCTCCTCTCTCTCCGTCTCTTCCTTCGCAGCAGGTGCTGCGATGGCCGAAGCGCAGCCTGCAGAGCTCCGAAGCCCAGCCCGCGACCAAGAACCGGCTCGACCTGGAGGAGCCGAATTCATCGGTCTTCTGGAGGTTCCCGGGGAGCGCTGCGTGCCGCTGGCGCTCAGGAAGCAAACGTCTTATCGGTGAGGAATGCCGACCTGGTGCTGCAAAGGCTGATTAAATAACATGGCCCTTTCCTCATCGATCCTCTTCATTTATATCCATCGCTCGTTGGTGGGAAATATAACATATAAGTAAACGGAATCCTGTTCCACGGGACGTGATCCCTGTGCACGTGTGCCCCGGGCCCCCCTCTGCCCCCCGCGATCGCGTTAGATGATCTCCACATGGCATTTATTTATTTACAACCAATTCAAACGACCATTGCGTGGTGCTCTGTTGTACCTGATATGGTGTTGTCGTTTTCAACTCCTCATCCCCATGTATTTCCACGTCAGCCTATCAGAATCTCACCTGATTGTCCAACGAGTTGATTCCCTCGGGAAAGACCCTTTTGATTTATTCCATCTTTCCCAATTCACATCTCCACGATGACTGAGAACAGGCTTCCTTTTTGTGTGGTCCTTCACAATGGAGGGTCGTCCTGACCTCTTGAGCGTGCACTGCACAGCCAGCTATGGTGTTTATAAGGTTACACCACACGTGTAAAAGGACAATGGGGTTGCGGAAAGGGTCTTTGTTCATTTTCAAGGTGCGAGTGTATTATATCGATTCACTTTGCTCAATGAAGACTGTGATGTGGGACTGACTCTCATGGATTCGTATACTGGTTGTGAATTTCCATCCCTTTTGAAAATGTTTGTAAAAGAAACAAAACAACTTGGCACATACGTTTGCTTTTCCTATTAATTAGATACTTACCATGAGTGGACACATATACATATACTTACAACCATATATTAATATCTGTCTGTCTCTTTATGCATATTATATCTGTGTGTGCATGTATGTATATATAAATAAATATATATATATATATATATATGTATATATATATATGTATATATGTATATATATATATATATGTATATATGTATATATGTATATATGTATATATATATATATATATATATATATATATATGTGTATATATATATATATATACGTATATATATATATATATATATATATATATATATATATATATATATATATATATATATAAAAGCGAATTGTTTGTTTGTTTGTGAACCTACTCCTCTGAGCTCCCAAGGTTAATCGCCACAAAACTTTATAGTATAACACCTTTTACCACCCTGCACCTAAATAGGGGCTTTAAACAGTTATTTTCTCACAATTGATAATTTATAGACATCCAAGCTGCCACCTGTCGCCATGATCTCCAAGGGTTGATCCACATATACAAAGCTTTATTAAAAGCCCAATTTTTTTTTCGGATTTCAACATTGATACCGATATAATTAGTGAGATTGTGACCTCCGATCGTCAAATGTGTTATCAGATGTGAAAAACAACTCTTAAGGCGTTACCATGATCGGGAATTTCGGCAAAGGAGTCACGTGACCTCTGAAATTCACTAATTATTCAAAATACGAATTAGTACAAAGACAACCTACACATAGATTTAAAGATAATTTTACTGCTCATCTAAAAACATAACTCTCAAGGGTGAAAAAATAGTTTGTACAAAGAATGACCCACGTGACACCATCCACAAACCAACACACGCCAACGGGTGAACCCTCCAACAATCACACCACAACAAGGTGGTTGTTGTTTTGCTGTTTGTGATCATACTCCTTTGAGCTCCCAATGTTATTCACAACGAACCTTTAACCACTATGTACCTTAATAGGGGTTTATACCGTGATGAGGAGGTAATTTGGCCCGTTATTGCCGAGTTCCACTCAAGAGTTAATTTAATTACTAACCCGAGGTAATTTCTTGACTACAGCTTCACTCCTTTACATCCTTTAGACCCTTTACACCCCTTAGATCCCTTAGACTTAGACCATTTAAACCCCATTAGACCCCTTAAAACCCTTAGACCCCTTTTGATCCTTTACACCTCTTAGACCCCTTTAGACCCCTTAGACCCCTTATGCCCTTTACACGCCTTAAACCCTTTAAACCCCTTAGACCACTTTTGACACTTTACATCCCTTAGATCGCTTTGACCCTTTATACTCCTTTGCTCCATGTGGACCCTAAACACCTCTTAGACACCTTTAGACCCCTTAAACCCTCTACAATCTTCACCTCTTGGAACATGACACCCTTTAGACCCCTTCACACCCATTTCGACCCTTTGGAGACACATACACCTTCTTCGACGCTTTTAAGACCTATTGACTTTTTAAGACACTTTGGACAACTTAAGACAGTTTGGATACTTTTGTCCCCTTTTGCTCTTTCATCCATAGACACCTTTAGACACCATTTGGCCCTTTTAAGAGCCTTGATTCTTTAAATACTTTCATCCTCTTTATGACCCTAAATACACTTTAGACCCCTTAGAAAATTCGAAAAGATTTCCTCCCAAAATCGGTTTTGATGAACTTTGTGCAATATTTGCGTCGCAGCACAAGTTGCAATGACGAATCTAAACTGGTATTTCAAAGCGAAACTGATATCTCAAAGCGAAACCGATGTTGAAAAGTGAAACTGAAACTACTGATCTATGGATCATTGAATGGGAAACCGTAATGAAATGCTGTGGGAAGTATAGAGAGGGGGTGGGGGGGGGGGGGGAGGAGGTCAGGAGCTGTAGAAACAATGTGGAGATGTACAGGTGCCTGGAGGGGGTCGGTTGGTATGGAAAGAACTTTGGTGATCTTCCATCAGGCGGTAGGCCAAAAACATGCCTAAACCCATTTCCCAGTTGAGCTTTCATAATATCACCTTCAATCCCGAGCAGCACTTCGGGGGTACAACAATCATGGATTGGAAATCTTAGCTGTTTGAATGGAACAAGGTTGTCGAGGTTACCAGCTGCACCCATTGCGACGTATGCTCACTGAATATTTATACTGAATTCCCGTTTCTACCATTGCACACTCCAAAGGAATTTGTTCATTTCAGGTCAGACATCTATGAACCTCCGTCATTGATGGGTACCTTTGCTGGTGTGTGTGTATATATATATATATATATATATATATATATATATATATATATATATATATATATATATATACATATATATATATATATATATATATATATTGTTACGGTCCGCGGATAAGGATGTTGTTTGCCGAGCGGAGGCTCCGCGACCGAACAGTTGTTCCCCGACTAAACCCGATTCACCCAAACGTTGGCCGTATCGCGCCACAGATACTCAAAGTGGAAAAGACTAAGATGACGAATGCAAAGAGGAAGAAGAAGAAGACGTACAGAAGAGTAACGGGGTTTATTATTATTTACACACATAAGCAAAAAGAGCAGTCACGGGTATTTACAGCGGACATGAAAACGCAGGTGACACAGTGAAAATTACTAGCTTATACAGACTTAGTTACTACCCAGGACAGCACGAACAAAACAAACTCACGTACGCAAATGGGGAACTTGCAGGCAGGAATGGCTGGAAAGGATGAGCAGGTGGGATCACAGGGCACAGCGAGCAGGTCCACTCCGGGCGGGAAGCGGGGAGCCGGCAGCTCCTTGAAAGCCGCTTTACAGCGCACGCCGGCAGCTCCTGGTATTCGGCTTTACAGCGCACGCCGGCAGGGTTACTCGCTGCCCCGTCAGGGCTTCACGCGGCTGGTTGAAAACGGGGCTGGACTCATCTGCCGTATCTCTTTGCAACTCGTTCGTAAAAGTTCCTCTGCTTTCTCTTGGACCCTTTCTTTGTCATGTCCCTCTCCACGCAGCTCAGCTCGTATTTTTTTCCTCTCACTTCTCTCCAGCGCGGGACTGACACGCCCCCTTCGGTTTCGGTACCGCCCTCCTCCCCCGTGCTCTGTTTCGTGACCTTGTATGGTAATCCCACGGGCTTGTCTCCTTATTTGGGCATGGCGCTGACGGCACGCCCCTCGTGGCGAGCCACGGGCTTGTTTCCTTATTTGGGCATGGGGCTGAACAGCCCCGCCCTTCGTGGCGCGCCCTGGGCTTGCCTCTCCCGGGTGACCCCACCCCTCCTGTTCAAACAGAGCACGGAGCACATATTCACTATAGCAGCGAAATGAGAGGGCGTGCACCCCACGCTTGTGAACTGCTTTACCCGCAGATGGAGAGTTTGGCTGGGAAATGGAAGTATTGAAGGGGAGCTATTCTTAATTGATTCGGTGCAATGGAGTATTATTCTAATGGAAGACAAGGCCTTACTCTAAAAGACATAATAAGATATAAGCTACTGAACAAGGGTTTTATTGGGTCCTGCAATGTGGTGTTTCATGGAATAACTACCGGACGCCCTTTTTACCTTTACACAACTCTGGAGGCAGGAGGGGCCATATTCAACCAAGGTTACACAACAATTTACCACTACAAATACACTCAATAAAAAAAAATGCAATCCTCATATCCGCAACACTGCACCCTCCTCCTCTTAGGCACGACCCGGGCCTACAACTTTTATTTAGTGTGACACGTAGGTGTAGTTCCCTCTACTTTTAACCTGACCCTGAGTGCGACAGTTTTAAAACATAAATAAATGTGTCCCGCTGCTCCATTGCACCCTGCCTAACAGACTCACGCCCACAGTTAACCGAATTGCGGAATGGTCTTCAAACTATACACTGACGGTGGGGAGCATTATTTACAGTTGACGCTACTTTTATTTACAAAACTAACCCAGGACCTGTAATTGTTATTTCTGGGGGGGAGACAGTCTGCTCTGCATCAATGCACCATGAAAGCACCCAAAAACGCACCAAAGCACCCTCAAGCACCAATCGGTGCAGTCACCACAGTTCATCAGTGTTCATGAATAATCAAAATAAACCAACAACCCCTAACCCTGCAGGTGGTCTCTTGCTCTTCGGCTCCCTCTGCTGGCTATTATTATTTGTTCTTCCAGATGTTGTCTTTTCCTTTGCTGGCGGCCTATTTGTAATAAAACTTGCCCAAACGTGTCCATTTTATTTATTTTATTTATGGCCCACAGGGGCTGACTAGTGTGGTTCACCTGTGGGGCATCGGTGCCCTGTGGCCCAGGTCCGCCAGCAAGATTTCGGGCCCTCATGGCCGGTTCCAGCAGAGGGGCCATGCCCCAACCCATGGGGTCCATAAGTGGTGCTCGGCCACAGGCATGTGGTCCATAATGTGGTGCATCGATGCAGACAGCTGGTTCTGGGAGTTCCGGGCGCACAATGGAGGACTCACGCACGCTCCCCTCGGCGCCCAATGGCGCACAGGTCATGTGGGAGACAAAAGGGGGAAGACAGATGAGCGAGGGGTAAGGTCACAAGGGTACACATCAATAAGGCAATGCAAGGTGAAATGCGTACGGAGGGCGAAGTGAGAAAGCTCGTCCCTACCGTACGTCACCCCCCTGTCACCTACACTACCCTTGCCCTCACCCCATATGTACAAAATCTACACATTACAAATTCGTCGCTACTGTCACGTCTTCCCCATATTTCCCCTACACCAAATTCGTCTCCACAATCCCTCTACTTCAAAATTTGCCATCACCCAATTCGTCATCGATCCTCATAAGGAGGAAGAGATGGAACATGAAGCACAATGTCACACCCACGTCATGATGCGTCTCACAATCCAAAACATTTGCACCAAAAATACAAAAACAACCTGGCATGGTGTGGAGGTACATCATCTCAGGTGAGTGCATGTAGATGGTGCGAGGAGCCTTCAATCCTAACTATCCTCTAAATGACTTGAACACACTTTACTCTACCCGGGGTCTCTCCCTGCCAATCCATTGGCCAACTTACACTATGGGTTCTAAAAACCAATTCCCATTGACCAAACTGTGGTGCTTCTCAATTTGGGGTCTCACTCCCCCGATTCATCTCCCGGTGCCCTTGCACAATTTCTGGGCTGAGACGTGTAGCTCTCCCAGCAGGTCTATCTACCTGCACACCTCCACCACTGCAGTTGCCACCCGAGCTTACCTAGCTCCTCACCCTAACCTATCTAATTGGGGAAGGCCCCTCCTGGCTCTGTCACCCCTTGGTGCCCTCTGGCACTGGGCTACCCGGGTCTGTCCTCCGGATCCTCGGGCCCCATCCACAACAACTCTACCAGCTCCCAGAGCCCACCTGCGGCCTCACCTGGCCAACATCCTCACAGTGGTGGAGTGCCCAAACCAACTACACACACTAACAGGCTACACGCCCAGCCATTTCCACAACACTAATGCACCCATCCAAACATCATTCTTCCACCCGCACCACAGATGCCAATATCCAACCACAATTTACCTATACCCTCTACCTAACACTTACACTACCCGCCCCGTGTATTCGTGATGGGGGTCCACTCTTCCCCCATTCACACCTTCGTACCATCCACTCCACTCCATTGTTTCCACCATACTCACTCCACGACCATCCATTCCAATACTCCATGTATTCCAGACTACCATTTATTCCATACACCTGTTCCTCATACCTGTTGTTGCACACCTGTGCACTCACACCTGGTGCCACCTGCACCATCCTCCTCTTCCTGGACCATTTGGTCAACACCACACGCAATCACCACTACTCCCTCATACACTGCTCCATCCACCTGTTCAGTTGCACACCTGTGCAATCACACCTGTTCCTCACACTCATTTACTCATACCCTGCTCAATACACTTGAATACACCTCCAACACTCACACGGCATCATCTCATCGAACTGCTCCCCTCTGAAACTTGCGCTTCCCAGTCGCCCCTTTAAACTATTGCGCTCCCACGTCATTATCATCCACTCTAAACTACCTGTGTCCCCACTACAGGTATCCTTGTCACTAACTAACCTTAACGTCACCTAAGGTGACCAAAATTTGCGCTTCCCAGTCGCCCCTTTAAACTATTGCGCTCCCACGTCATTATCATCCACTCTAAACTACCTGCGTCCCCACTACAGGTATCCTTGTCACTAACTAACCTTAACGTCACCTAAGGTCATCTTCTAGGTCCCTACACACGATATATCCTAACCCTCCCGGGCTAGTTTTCACTGCCATAAACCCCATAAGACTAGTGCTCCTTTGCCCCCCACTGTGAGGGATGACAGAGTTGCCATCCCACCACATCAGGGACGTTCCACTACCAATTTTGCTCGTCAAATTTCCACAAATCTAAAATTTGCCAATCACTCTACCAATCCTCTGCCAATCATCACTCTGCCAATCCTTTGCCAATCATCAAATTTTGCCTTTTTCTAATTTTGGGTCAAAAACACTATTCTCGTCACACAGTCTACTCACTAATGCCTCTCGGTGCGCCAATTCGTCTCTAAAGCTCGGCTTCGTAAAGCCGAGCAATGAATGCGGGTTGTTTGGTGCCGGCGGCTGGATACGTCCGGCACTCGGTGCAGGGAAGGAGGTTTACCCGGGCCGAGATCCCACGCACCACCTCGGCACGGAGCCATCCCATGGCCCGATCTCGACCTGCCGGAACGCCTCAACAAAAGGGGGTCGCCATGACGACCCTTCCTATCGGGCTGCCCGTTCCGCCTAGCGGAGCACGGACGGGGCCGTTCCAAACACGGCCCAGCGTGGATCACGTACGGCGGTCCTTTCGAACCCGCCGTGGTTCGGATCCCCGCTGGTCCTCGCGGCACGCGAAGCTGCCCGACGCGCACCGAGGGCCCGATTCGGCTAAATGTCGTTCTAACCGCTAACCCGATTACCGTCGATGCCTCACCTGCATGCTTACACCCCGCAGCCCGTTCTTTGCTCATACATCCAGCTGTTCCCATGCTCCTCGTCATTGCACCTTCTCTTACACACCCAGGTGCACTCATTCCGCTCACAGACTTGGTCACACACCTGACCACCGAACACCTTGGCACACATTCGTCTTTCGCACACCTCACCAACACACCTCTTCGCGCCCCCTCCTCGGTCACCTCCTCTGTGACAACCACAGGTGTGCTCTCTCTCGCACACCCAACCACGTGTCTCACTACCAATTCCAGCGTGCATTCCCACACACGCTCTACCATTCCAGGTGTGCTTCCTTCCATTCCAGGTGTACATCCTCTCTCACCTGTCACAACTAACTCACGCTCCATGTCACTCTTACTACTCTCACCTCCACTCTCGGTCGCGCACTCACCCTTACTCTCGCCAGCGCACTCTTTCCTCATGCACCCGTCCGTTACACACCTTTCTCGCGCACACTCTTGCGCACACTCTCCCATTACACCCTCTGTAACACTCACCACAGGCGTGCATTCTCCCTCACTCTTGACAGCGCACTCTTTCCCCATGCACCCGTCCGTTACACACCTTTCTCGCACACACTCTTGCACACACTCTCCCGTTACATCCTCTGTAACACTCACCACAGGCGTGCATTCTTCCTTACTTTTGACAGCGCACTCTCTCCTCATGCACCTGTCCGTTACACCCCTTTCTCACGCATACTCTTGCGCACACTCTCCCATTACACCCTCTGTAACACTCACCACAGGCGTGCATTCTCCCTCACTCTTGACAGCGCACTCTTTCCCCATGCACCCGTCCGTTACACACCTTTCTCGCGCACTCTCTTGCGCACACTCTCCCGTTACTTCCTCCGTAACACTCACCACAGGTGTACACTTTCTTGTTACATCCTCTGTAACACTCCTCACTCCGCGCTTCCATGTGCCCCCTCGCACACGCGCTACGACCAACTCACTCTCGACGGCACTCTCACTCCTCGGCGCGCACTTTTTCCTCACACACCCCAGAGTCGGACATTCTTGCACACCTCCTCCTTCGCACACCGTACCTGTCGCACACTTCGCCAACGGCCTCTCACGAACACCCGTGTCCAAAGCAACCCCCAAGCCGACTGAAGCTCCCCTCACATCATATACATTTCCTCGTATACCGCCACTCACCTTGGCACCTCGTCTCCGCACCTCCTTCGCGGTCTCAGACTTGGCATTTAATATGGAATTTTTTTTTTGTGGGGGTGAACTTACTTTTCAAGATGTCTTAGAACCAAAAGTTCATTGGAATTATGTTGAAATTATTCTAGATTTTGTTAATGTGACCTTTTAAAAGAAACAAAAACCACATTTGACATTTCAAAACAAATAAATTGATCCTTGAGAAGTGATATAAACTGATATCGAACTCAATTCATGGACAGTACTGTGTTAAACTTCTGTACGTTTTCCAGAAGTATCTCTTTATTTTGCACATTAGCCAAATTTTTTTTTAACAAAACAAAAGTTAAAGTACGACTGGGATTACGGACAGTAAAATTACAGTTCAGTACTTCGTGTAACCCCCACGAGCATTCAGGAGAGCACGGACACGTCGAGGCATGCTGTTCACGAGATTTGCCAAGGTTTGGACCGGAATCGCTTGCCATGCAGTGACAATAGCCTGCTGCAATTCACGCACAGAGGTCGGCTGCTGGTCCTAGTGGTCGATTTGATGCATTAATTCTGCCCACATGTTCTCTATCGGATTCATATCTGGGGACATGGCAGGCCACTCCATATGCTCCACACAACGGTCAGCAAGAAAGTGTTGGAACATGCGAGCACGATGAGGCTGTGCATTGTCATTTTGGAAGACAAAGTTTCCTCGAAAGGCTGCACGAACAAATGGAAGCAATGTTTCTTCCGAGAATGACCCTGTGCTTGAACTTGTTCAGGTTTCCATTCAGAACAACCAGGTCAGTTTTGCCCCCTGCATGAAAAGTAGCCCAAACGGTCACCCCACCACCTCCAGCTTGGACTCTTGGCACTATACAATCTTCGTTGTGGGCTTCATGCACTTGTCTGCGCACTCGGACGCGGCCATCTTGACGATAGACCAGAAATCTAGACTCGTCACTGAATATCACGTGATTCCAGTGTCCTGGCTGCCATTGACGCTGCTCTCTGGCCCACTGCAATCGGCGCTGGCGGTGTTGTCTGGTCAGACGTGGCTTTCTCAGGTGACGCCTCGCACGATAGCCTGCTTGAACCAGTCGTTGATCGAATAGCCCTTCTGGATACAGGCACATTTGTCAGTTGCTGCCACTCAGCCGTTAGCCGATTAGCTGCCTTGGTACGGCCATTGCAGACTAGCCGGTGCAGCTGGCGATCATCCCTCCTTGTGGTTCTGCGGGGACGTCCTGGCCTCGGTATTGGAGTAGGGACACCCCTCTGAGCATTTCGTTTCAGGATCTTTGACACCTGACCTTGAGTGATGCCATACAGCCAAGCAATAGCACGCTGTTTCATGCCGGAATTTCGTAAAGCCACCACTCCATGACAAACAGCATTGTCGAGTTGACGGACCATCTCCAGAGGAAGCGGCAATAACTTTTGGAGACGTGCAGCAGTTGTTTTCCACTAATACAGAACGCAACAACCATTGTATACCCGACTGTGAAGCCAATCATCAAATGCACCTGTCCGTACATTTTGCCATGCCACCTGTGATATAATCCTGTTGTTGACTTCTTGCTGCGACAGACAATCAGTGACATGGTTCTTTCAACAAATAAATCACCAAAGTGTAAAAGAAACTCACCAGATTGATATTGTTACAGACACGACTTTGATGTTATGGTGGGCCGAGCGGAATGGCCGCCGTGTCCGCACAAGTTACCCGATTATACTCGAACGTTGCCGAGTCGCGCTACGCTAAATCAATGAAGGAAAAGGACACAACGGCTGGGATTAAAATGACACGACACCAGGGATACGGTTCTCAAGACCTCCGGAGGAGGTTATATTAGGGCGGAAGGTCAGATTACAACGACAAGAGGGACAGCATAGAAAGGCAGGCACTTAGACACACTCTTATATTAGCCCCGACAGACGACAGATAAACGGGACAAAACTGACTCACACGGAGATTGATGGCAAGGAGGGGCAGGTCTTCGATGGCTCAAGGTGCACCTTGGCTCAGGGGCAAAATCGACCCGGTCCAGTCCAAAGATGCGGGAGGTCTCACTCAGCGCTCGGAGGTGGTGACTTGTCTTCTCAAGCTGGGGGCGCATCTGACGTCACGTCCGGTAAGTGGCTGCGTATATCCGGCGGGGAGTGACACGCCCTCGGCTCGTTAGCTCCGCCCCAGATGGAATCGGTCCGCCCTTCTTATTGGGTGCGGGGGGGTTACCGGCTCCGCCCCTGACGAGGAGCTGACAGCCGGCCCCTTCGTGGTAACCCCGTCGGCGCACATGGGTAATGGCGGCTAACCGAGCCGGAGTGAGGACGCACACTCCCCGCGCGCGCCGTTGTTGTAGTTGTTGTAGTTGTTGTTGTAGTTGTTGTTTGGGGAAGAAGATGGGAGGAGGTATGGGAAGGTCCTAAACTCACTACTGGTGCCATATAATCACATTCTGGTGCAACGAAGAGTCAGAATTAATGGAAACGAGTCCTTAACTGACATAGACTAAGAATAACTAGCAAGATGTCCGAAAGTTGTCTACGTGAGATGCGGTGGACCTGGGCACGACATTTAATGGGGGAAAAAGGGGAAGGTCGGTTCTACAGAGTGTTATTTACAGGCAATGGGACTAGGGAATGGGGGATTGGGGATAGTTGGGGAGTATTGGGGAAATAGGGGAATATTTACAAGCGGATATGGATAGAGGCCAAATCCCATATCCGCAACATTGCACCCTTCTCTACCCTCGGGGCGTCCCGACCCGATAAATTTTTACCTACTTTAGTGTGGCACTCAGATGTAGTTCCCTCTACTATTAACTCTACCCTGAGTGCGACAGTTTTACAGATGTTCACAAATGAGTAAATATGTCCCCCTGCGACGTTGCACCCTTCTCCTCACAGAAACACACCCACAGGATAACCGAATCGCGGAAAGAATTCTCAAACTAAACATACAGCCGGTAGGGAGCATTATTTACACAAGACTACGCTGATATTTACACTACGATCCAGGACCTGTTTTTGGAGGAACACATGCAGATGTTATGCATAGAGAGAGCACGCATGCCAGCATCGATACACCAACCCACGAGTGCTCTGTGGCCTTACGGCCTTTAATAATGTGCAGAGCACCCCTTCCAAGCACCAAAAGCACCACCCCATCATGTACAATCAGCACCATCCGGTGCACCAATAAAGTGTTTATAAATCACCGGTGGTGTCGCAGCCGGCCGATGTTCTGCCGCTGGTCTTGCCTTCGTGTGGTGCACTTGGCCTTCTTGCCTCTTTCAAAAATAAAGAAAGGCGCCAACCGCGTCCATTTCTTTATTGTGGCCGTCAGGGGGCCAACTATAAGTGGTTCACCTGTATGGCATAGGTGCCACGTTGACCCATAGGTCCATCCACGGGTGGTGCTTGGCCGCATAAGAACTGCGGTCCATGGTGGGTGGCCACAAACATTGCGGTCCATATGGTGTATCGATCCAGGCAGCAAGCAGCGAAAGTGCAGGCCCACAACTGCGTAGCCAGCACCTCTCTCTCCTCTCTCTCTGCCCCAAAGCCAGATCCTCGGAGGTGGGAGACAAAAGAAAAGACAAGTGAGTAAGGTGGTAAGGGCGCAAAAGTGCACGCAATGTAAGGTAATGCACACTGGGGGCACATGGGAACCAGGTGAGACAGGTACGTTCCTACCGTACGCCCCCCCCCCCCCCACCAGGTAACCTACATGGCCCCTCCCTTACCCCTTACTGTATCCACAAAACACAACACTACCCATAAGCATCTACTTTACAAATCAACAAACATCCCTACTGTCTTCCCCGTTCCTCCCATATACCAAATTCGTCTTCTCTCCCTCCTAACCAATCAAATTTGCCATTTTCAACTCTCATCAAAATTTGCCATCTCCAATTCAACATCATAATTTGCCATCACCAATTCATCATCAGTCCCTCCTAAGGAGGGAGAGATGGAATCACCCCAATGTCTCATCCACGTCGTGATGCGTCTCACAAATCCTCACTGCAATCCTTACTTCCTGCAACACAAAACAAAGAAAACACAGGTGTGGAGTCATCATCATCACCACAGGTAAGTGGCTGCGTATGGTGCGACAGGTTCATCAATCCTAACTATTTCCTAAATGACTTTAACAACTTTACACTACCCGGGGTCTTTCTCCTGCCAAACCATTGGCCCTCTTACACTATGGGTTCTAAAAACCAATTCCCATTGGCCAAACTGTGGTGCTCTTCAATTTGGGGTCTCACTCCCCCGATTCATCTCCCAGTGCCCTCGCACAATTTCTGGGCTGTGGCGTGTACCTCTCCCAGCGGGTCTACCCACCTGCACACCTCCACCACTGCAGTTGCCCCCGAGCTTACCTGCTCCTTACCCTAACCTAACTACCTGGGGAAGGCCCTCTGGCGCTCTCCCCACTCGGTGCCCTCTCTGGCACTGGGCTGCCCGATCCACACCCGGGATCCTCAGGCACCCACTCACAACTACCGGCTCCCAGAGCCCACCTGCGGCCTCACCTGGCCGACATCCTCACAGTGGTGGAGTGCCCAACCAACTACACACACTAACAGGCTACACGCCCAGCCATTTCCACAACACTAATGCACCCATCCACAACACCATTCTGCAACCGCACCACAAATGCCAATATCCAACCACAATTTACCTATACCCTCTACCTAACACTTACACTACCCGCCCCGGGTACTCGTGAAAGGGGTCCACTCTTCCCCCATCCACACCTTCGCACCATGCACACCACTCCGTACCACTTACTCCAACTCTCTCCACACACCTGTACTTGCACACCTGTGCTCTCACACCTGGTGCCACCTGCACCCTTCTCTCCCCAAGCGCATTCGCGCTGATCCACACACTCACTACTCATACACTGCTCCACACACCTGTCCAGTTGCACACCTGTGCAATCACACCTGTTCAATTCTCACACACACGGCATCATCTCAGCTAACTACTCCCTTCTGAAACTTGCGCTTCCCAGTCGTCCCTTTAAACTATTGCGCTCCCTCGTCATTATCATCCATACTAATCTACCTGCGTCCCCACTACAGGTATCAGTCACTAACTAACCTTAACGTCACCTAATGTCATCTTCGCTAGATCCCTACCAATATAACCTAACCCACCCGGGCTAGTTTTCACTGCCATACACCCCATAATCTATTGCTCCTTTGCCCCACATGGGAAGGGCGGCAGGGATGCCAGCCTTACCCACCGGGCCCATCGCTCACTACCAATTTTGCACATCAAATTTCAACAAATCAAAAATTTGCCAATCCTACTCATCATCTGCCAATCACTACTGCCAATCCTTTGCCAATCATCAAATTTTGTTTTTCTCTAATTTTGGGTCCAAAACACTAACCTCATCACCCAGTCTACTCACTAATGCCTCTCGGTGCGCCAATTCTTGTCCAAAGCCCGGCTTCGTAAAGCCAAGCCATGAATGCGGGTTGTTCTGTGCCAGCGGCTGGATGCGTCCGGCACTCGGTGCAGAGACGGGGGCTTACCCGGGCCGAGATCCCACACACCCCCTCGGCGTGGAGCCATCCCATGGCTCGATCTCGACCTGCCGGAATGCCTCAACAAAAAGTGGTCGCCATGACGACCCTTCCTATCCAGCCGCCCGCTCCGCCTAGTGGAGCACGGACGCGGCCGTTCAAAGCGAGGCCCAGCACGCACCGAGGGCCCGCTTCGGCTAAAAGTCGACCTAACCTCTAACCTGGTTACCGTCGATGCTTCACCTGGGTTCTTACACGCATACGCTACCCCTTTCGTGCTCCAACATCCAGCCGTCTCCATGCTCCTCGTACCTTTCCTTACACACCCAGGTACTCTCATTCCACTCACAGCCTTGGTCACACACCTGACCACCGAACACTTTGGCACACATTCGTTGGTCGCACACCTCACCAACACACCTCTTCGCGCCCCCTCCTCGGTCACCTCCTCTGTGACAATCACAGGTGTGCTCTCATTCGCACACCCAACCACGTGCCTCACCACCAACTCCAGCGTGCATTCCCACTCACGCTCTACCATTCCAGGTGTGCATCCTTCCATCCCAGGTGTACATCCTCGCTCACCTGTCACAACCAACTCACTCTCCTTGTCACTCTCACTACTCTCACCTCCACTCTTGACAACGCACTCTTTCCTCATGCACCTGTCCGTCACACACCTTTCTCGCGCACACTCTTGCGCACACTCTCCCGTCACACCCTCTGTAACACTTACCACACCGCGCTTCCATGTGCTCCCTCGCACACGCGCTACGACCGACTCATTCTCGCCAGCACCCTCACTCCTTGGCACGCACTTTTTCCTCACACACCCCAGAGTCGGACTTTCTCGCACACCTCCTTTTTCGCACACCAGACCTGTCGCACACTTCACCAACGGCCTCTCACGAACACCCGGGTCCATCTCGACCCCCAAGCTTATTAAATCACCTGGCGCATCATACGCACGACCATATTGGTCACCACTTACACCGGGTCCTCTTTCTCTTCGCTTCTCCTCCATCACCTGCGAATCCCTCATCCGGTTAATGAGCACATCATCACGATCCGAACACAGACTTTGGACCAATTCTTTTACTTCCTCCTTTATCTCTTTCTTATCCTCTCTCCGTCGCTTCTTAATTTCGCTCACCCCTTCTTCCACTTCTTCTAATTTCTGCTTCACCTCCTTCATCTCTTCGTGCGCCCCTTTAAGTTCTTCCTCTAACTCCACTTTATTTTTTTCTATGTGCTCCCGCACCTCCCGCTCTTTAACCTCCATCACCTCTACCACCTTGTCCATTTTCCTCGTCAGGTCCTCATGTACCGTCTGACACTCTTTTTTAATTACCCCTACGTCCTTTTTCATCTCCTTCTGTGTCGATTTTAAACCCTCTATTACCGCTGTGTTCTTCTTTACCTGGTCCCCCAACTCCTTTTGTCCCACTGTCAGTTGTTCTACTCCCAGCGTCAACTCCTCTATACCCCCTTGCAATTTTACAGTCCCCTTTCTCACCTCCTTCTCCATGCGCTCCTTACAGTGCCTCACCTCCTCGCGCACTCCTCCGACCTCCTCACTCACTCCTCTTCTGATCTCCTCTCCCATCACTTGCATCTCCTGCCCAGATGCCACCCTCATCTGCTCCATTTCCTCCCTGTGAGCATCCAGTTTGGTTTCTACCCCCATTCTGACCCCCTCTATCTGCTGCCCCATTTGTTTAACTTCCCTTTCCGCTTGGTCCCTCATGTCCCTCAATTTGCCTTCCATGGTGTTTTCTAACCCCTCTAACCCTTTTTGCATCCCTTCCATTTGATTCTCTTGAGCGGCCATTCTGTTTTCTACCCCCATTAACCCCTCCTGTATTTCCCCTAATCTATTGTCTAATTTCCCAAATTTCTCGTCTAATCCCTTAAAATTATTGTCTAACCCCTCAAATTTCTTGTCTAACTCCTCAAAATTATTGTCCAACTTCCCAAATTTCTTGTCTAATCCCTCACCGGTACCCCTCGCTTCGTCCCTCATGTCCCTCAATTTGCCTTCCAATCGCTCACCCCGAGCATCCATTTGGTTTCTCAAACCTCCAATTTGGTCTATAAGGGCCCTCATTTGCAGGAAAAAAAGGTTCGAATCCACCAGCGTCACTGCTACGGTCGCGGGCGTGGACGCCGTGGCCACCTCGTGCGCGACAACGCTATTTTGCGACCCTGCCGCCCTCACTGCTTCGCTCTCCTCACGTCCCTCATGTCCCTCAATTTGATCCTGGATCGACCCTGCCTCACTCTCCTCTACCGGAACCCAGCTGTCTTGATCCGCCATAGCGCGACTTTCAAAATTCGGGTTTTTATTTTCGTAAAACAAAATCAAATTTCGCCGTTATAATTTCGAGCGCGGGAAACGCGCTCCGGATCGAATTCTACCTCCCTTGGAGGCGTGGGTTCGAATCCCACTCCTGACACCAATTGTTACAGACACGACTTTGATGTTATGGTGGGCCGAGCGGAATGGCCGCCGTGTCCGCACAAGTTACCCGATTATACTCGAACGTTGCCGAGTCGCGCTACGCTAAATCAATGAAGGAAAAGGACACAACGGCTGGGATTAAAATGACACGACACCAGGGATACGGTTCTCAAGACCTCCGGAGGAGGTTATATTAGGGCGGAAGGTCAGATTACAACGACAAGAGGGACAGCATAGAAAGGCAGGCACTTAGACACACTCTTATATTAGCCCCGACAGACGACAGATAAACGGGACAAAACTGACTCACACGGGGATTGATGGCAAGGAGGGGCAGGTCTTCGATGGCTCAAGGTGCACCTTGGCTCAGGGGCAAAATCGACCCGGTCCAGTCCAAAGATGCGGGAGGTCTCACTCAGCGCTCGGAGGTGGTGACTTGTCTTCTCAAGCTGGGGGCGCATCTGACGTCACGTCCGGTAAGTGGCTGCGTATATCCGGCGGGGAGTGACACGCCCTCGGCTCGTTAGCTCCGCCCCAGATGGAATCGGTCCGCCCTTCTTATTGGGTGCGGGGGGGTTACCGGCTCCGCCCCTGACGAGGAGCTGACAGCCGGCCCCTTCGTGGTAACCCCGTCGGCGCACATGGGTAATGGCGGCTAACCGAGCCGGAGTGAGGATGCACACTCCCCGCGCGCGCCGTTGTTGTAGTTGTTGTAGTTGTTGTTGTAGTTGTTGTTTGGGGAAGAAGATGGGAGGAGGTATGGGAAGGTCCTAAACTCACTACTGGTGCCATATAATCACATTCTGGTGCAACGAAGAGTCAGAATTAATGGAAACGAGTCCTTAACTGACATAGACTAAGAATAACTAGCAAGATGTCCGAAAGTTGTCTACGTGAGATGCGGTGGACCTGGGCACGACATTTAATGGGGGAAAAAGGGGAAGGTCGGTTCTACAGAGTGTTATTTACAGGCAATGGGACTAGGGAATGGGGGATTGGGGATAGTTGGGGAGTATTGGGGAAATAGGGGAATATTTACAAGCGGATATGGATTGAGGCCAAATCCCATATCCGCAACAATATACTGAGTTAAGAAAGTAAACCCAAGTCAAGAAGAAAAAAAAATTTCATATTAAATGCCGTCTGTATATATATATATATATATATATATATATATATATATATATATATATATATGTATATATATATAATATTCCGGTTAACACTAGAGTCGCGGATGGCCTAAACGGTCTTATTCGGCGGCAACTACCCAAACACGGATTCGGCTATGTGTGTCGCACGGGAGGAAGAAGGAAAATGGAAGGCTGCGGCAAAAGCTTACCTTCAGCGCACCGACGTAGCTCCGGTCCTGTAAGGGGATTAACTCAAGCGGGCACAGGTTTAACAGGGGATGCAAAATAATACAAGGGTTTATTGAAGGAAAAAGGCAAGGGTAGGAAAAAGCACGCGCTGGTAACAAATATACGAATCGGGACGTCCCCACGCGACAGATTTCAGAAACGAGACGAGGGGATATTAATTAATAAAAAGAACACGTTTGTCGTGTAATTGGGAACGGTAATGTAGTGTGCCGTCTTATCTGTCTGTAGTCTTGCGTGTAACACTGCCCCGCTCGGCCGCCACCAGGCCCCGCTCCACGCTCTGATCGTTTGCACATGAAGTCGGCCCCGTTCCAAGCTCCGATCCTCTCGCCGCCCACGAGGTCCGTGCACCAGGCACCACGCATCCAACGCAGGCCAGCGAGCTCCACACAAGGTCGACCCTCAACTCGAGCACGACCACAGAACGACGAAGAATGGCAAAGGGGGGAAGAGAGCGCAAGTCCACTGCACGCCAAGTGCCGCTTTGAGCCAAGTTCAAGCCAAAGAAGCAACTCTCACAATTCTCTCCCTGTCCGAACTCCACTGCTGGCCAACTCCTCCACTTGCCAACTCACTTGCTCCACTGCATCTCTCGAACCACTGCCAGAAGCAACTGCCCTGAACCAACTACCACGCAACTGCTCTGAACCAACTCTGTCGCGCAATTCACTCACTCCACGAAAGTCCTCCCGCTCCTCGTATCACTCCTGGTTCACGCTGGTTCCTCACTCCTGGTTCCTCGTATCACTCCGCGGCGGTGACGTCAGCCTTGGCGCGCCACCCAATCAGTGGCCTCCACCGAATCACAGGCCTGTGGTGTGGTCATAGCACGTGGCACTCTATCTGGTTAGGCCCGTCGGAGGTGCAAATGGCGGCGGCCATGCGGCGGTGTCCTGGCCTGGTTTCCTTCCTCAGTCATGTCAGGGGAGGGCGTTATTTAGTGTTGCAATAAGGATCCTAACTAAGTGTCTTAAGTGGTTGCGGTGCCAAAAGGGACAAAGGTTTGGCTGACCAGGTGAGACATACAAGGGCGCTCCTCTTTAATCCCTAACTCTACTTAACACACGAACCTCCTGGTAGGTTCACAAGTATACTCCTTACCGACAAAACGCCAACACATGAAGAACTTATTACAGGTAGTTTTCCTTACTGCGACACACAAAGCATGTTACCTACTCAGATCTATCTGCTCTACATATCACTACCACATCGACATAACAATATAACAATATATATATATATATATATATATATTGTTACGGTTCTTAGAACCTTCACTTTGTAAATTTAGTATTTTAGGAGTCGCGGAAGGTGAGAGGACGAGGCCATTTCGTAGGGTTCGAAGCTCGTTTATTCGTACAGAAATCTCCAGCACTCTAAACGCGAACGGAAGTGGTACAGCTTTTATAAAGCCAAAACCCTCTTCGGAGGGCGTGGCTCCACAACCGCGCGTGCGTCACTTCCACACAACCAAAAGCCCCACAGGCCCGTGCACGTGGATTATGACCAAACATAAGGTAACCGTCACATGCGAATAAGTTAACTGCGACATGCGAATAAGTTAACCGCGACATGCGAATAAGGTAACCGCTACATGCGCCCCCCCCCCCCCCCCCCAGAATGCACTCCCACGGGCATGTACGTAGTTCGCAGGTGCGCTCGGCAGTGCCGAGAAGGCTCGAGCAGTGCTCGGCCTCTGTACTTGCGAAAAAACGCCGCCGTGAGGTTGAGCCGACCGAGGGGCTGGTCAAGGCCTCGGGGGAGGCTGCCGAGGTTTCCTCGCGGGCCTCCCGAGGTTGCAGTTCGCGGGTGCGCTCGGCAGTGCCGAGAAGGCTCGAGCAGTGCTCGGCCTCGGTGCACGCGAAAAGGGGTTGAGCCAACCCAGGGGCTGGTCAAGGCCTCGGGGGAGGCTGCTGAGGTTCCTCGCGGGCCTCCCGAGGATGCAGAGTAGGAGTAGTAGTTGCGCGAGTTGCAGCTTTCGACACGCGAGCTGTAGCTGTAGAGTTTTTCGCGAGTTGTGAGCAGCAGTGCACGCGAAGGTAAACGAAGCAGCCGTGCCGCCAACGTCAGTGCGTGCGCAAGAGATGAGCAGCAGTGCCACCCACATCTCGTAACTGCATTCCTTCGGAGGGTCCTGGAGCAGGCTCGCCCCTCTGGTCATAGAGGAGGAGCCGAGCGCGATGCGCGAACCACATGGCCGCTCGTCGTTTTCCGAAAACTCCGGCAGTTCGATCGAAACTGCGTTCGAAAACCGCACCCGCATCCGTTCGGGGGCAGCCGGGGTCACCCAGTTTAGGAGTCGCGGAAGGGGAGAGGACGAGGCCATTTCGTAGGGTTCGAAGCTCGTTTATTCGTACAGAAATCTCCAGCACTCTAAAACGCGAACAGAAGTGCTACAGCTTTTATAAAGCCAAAAACCCCTCTTCGGAGGGCGTGGCTCCACAACCGCGCGTGCGGTCACTTCCACACAACCAAAAGCCCCCACAGGCCCGTGCATGTGGATTATGACCAAACATAAGGTAACCGTCACATGCGAATAAGTTAACCGCGACAGTATTAAAAATTTCCTATGTACATTTTCCCCTTTAATTGGCTGTTAATTGAAATGAGTGCACCGTAGCTAGTCCATGTACAAGCACGTAGGCCACCATATACCCTTCTAAATAGTTATTTCTTATTCTATGTAGTTTAAGGCTCTGTTTTCCCATTAGTTGACTCTGCATTGCATCGAATGACATAAGATAGATCCCTCCGACACCCCCATGGCCTCTTCAAAGTGCCAGTAACTTTGGGTGGGGTTATTGGCATCACCTTCACCCCAAGACTCCATTGAACACGAGGTCATCTCGGAGCAGAAGGTGGGAGGAGTCAGCAAAGCGCCAGGAACAAGGCGTGGCTTTGCCAACGCCTCCTCAAGGGGTGGGGATCGGTGAGCCCTCGCGACCAATCAAGGCCCGAGGCGAGCTCACCGATGGGCGTTTTCCAACAGGCCGGCGGCTTGATCGCGATGCGCCTCATAAAAAGGGGGTGGGGGAAGGGACTGCGGAGTCAGATGCGGCAGATGCGGCAGATGCGGCAGATGCGGCAGATGCGTGAACCAGGAGATGTGTGATCCAGCTGAACCAGAGAAGACAGAAAGACGTGAGGGGGTGCTGATATTGCGGCAATTAAACCGAGACCCTCTAGGG